>NC_044562.1:114883574-115213658 GCF_007565055.1 Rhinopithecus roxellana | reverse complement strand
TTCTTTTTCTTTCTTTCTTCTTTCTTCTTCTTTCTTTCTTTCTTTCTTTCTTTCTCTTTCTTCTTTCTTTCTTTCTTTCTTTCTTTCTTCTTTCTTTCTTTCTTTCTTTCTTTCTTTCTTTTTCTTTCTTTCTTTCTTTTTTCTTCTTTCTTTCTTTCTTTCTTCTTTCTTTCTTTCTTTCTTTCTTTCTTTCTTTCTTTCTTTCTCTTTCTCTCTCTCTCTATTTTTTTTCTTCTTCTCTTTCTTTTTCTTTTTCTTTTTTTAACAAGGTCTCATTCTGTCACCCAGGCTGGCGTGTAGTGGCCTGATCATGGCTCACTGCAGCCTTGACCCCCACAGGCTCAGATCCTCCCACCTCTGCCTTCTAGTAGCTGGAGGCATATGCTACTGAGTCTGGCTACTTTTTTTTGTATTTGTAGAGATGGGGTTTCGTCATGTTGCCCAGGCTGGTCTTGAACTCCTGAGCTCAAGCAATCTCTCTGTCTCAGCCTCCCAAAGTGCTGGGATTACAGATGTGCATTACTGAGATTTGTGTTTTTTCTATTCTAACCGGTCTGGGAGTTAACGAAAGGACTGACATACAGTACTTGTTTTTGTTTTACCTAACTTGGAGCCAACTCATTGCAGAAAAGTGGCTGACATTCTCTAAAGTATTATAAGCCAAACTTGCAGCCACTTTGGGCAAAAGATTATGGTTGAGGAAGTGTCACAAGCCTAAGTGAAAAAGCTGGGATAGAGAGTTTCTTTAAATTGGGGCACTCAAAAGTGCCCTTACATACTTAGGAATTAGAAGGCCAGATGCATCCCCAGGGCAGGACACATAATAAGACCTGAGAAGATGCTACATTTTCACTTCTGGATGATCTCTAGGCTCAGTGCAAGGAGGAAGTGAAGGCTAAGGTAGAGTTGTAAATGGCCTGGCCAAACGTTGAAGACATCGCTCTGACACAGAGTCAATCTGCAAGAATGAGGAAAAGTTGGATTCTTGCTTCTCATCTTTTTTGTCCCCCTCTATCTCTCTTTCTCCTTGTTTTGTTTTATTTGTGGGTGGAGAGTGGGAGGAATCCTGGCACCAAGGAAATCTCTTTCAAAAACACTAGCTGAGTGCAAGATAAACATATAGAAACTTCAGAGACATCATAAAGAATACAAAATAGTTTAGAAAAGTTACTAAATAAACAAATAGCTACAACCTATAGCAAGAAAGAAACCCTGAGGACAGGGAAAATATAATTTAACAAAAAGGATGAAGTATGCAAGGGGAAAAAATATGGGCCATTCCTTGAATAAATTAACAGAAACTCTCCCTGAAGAAGCATAGATATTGAATTTATTGGACAAATACTTTAAATTAACTGTCTTAAATATACTCAAAGAAGTAACGGAGGCTAGGCATGGTGGTTCACACCTGTAATCCCAGCACTTTGGGAGGCCAAAGCAGGCGGATCGTCTGAGGTCAGGAGTTTGAGACCAACCTGGCAAGATCTCTACAAAAATACAAAAACTAGCCTGGCATGATGATGTGCACCTGTAGCCCTAACTACTTAGGAGGCTGAGGAAGCAGAATTGCTTGAACCTGGGAGGCTGAGGTTGCAGTGAACCAAGATCACACCACTGCACTTCAGCCTGGGCAACAGAGTGAGACTGTATCTCAAAATAAATAAATACATAAATGAAAGCATGGACAAAGAGCAAAGGAAACTAGAACAAAGTATGAACAAATAGATAATATCAAGAGATAGAAATTATAAAGGAACCAAATAGAAGTTCTGAAGATGAGGAATACAATAACTGAAATATGAAACTCACTAGAGGGCTTTTTTTTTTCTCCTAAGACAGGGTCTCTGTCACCCAGGCTGGAGTGCAGTGACATGATCATTGCTCACTGTTAACCTCCACCTACTGGCTCAGGTGACCCTCCTGCCTCAGCCTCCCAAGTAGCTGGGATTACAGGTACATGCCACCATGCCAAGCTAATTTTTAAAAATTTTTTGTAGAGATAGGGTTTTGCCATATTGCCTAGGCTGTCTCAAACTCTTGGGCTCAAGAGATCTGCCCATCTCGGGCACCAAAGTGCTGGAATTACAGGCATGAGCCACCTTGTTTGGCCCCTCACAGGAGGGCTTTAATAACAGATCTGAGTAAAGAGAAGAAAGAATAAGCAAACAAAAGATGGATCAATTGAAATAAGTGAGTCTAAGGAGCAGAAAGAGAAAAGAATGAAGAAAATAAACAGAGCTTGATAATAGTTGTATATTTTTCCCTACCCAAATCTCATATTGAATTATGATCCCAAGCATTGGACTTGGGGCCTGGTGAGAGGTGATTGGATCATGTGGGTGAATTTCTTATGAATGGTTTATCATCATCCTGTTGATGCTGTCCTCATGACAGTGAGTGAATTCTCATGAGATCTGAGTGTTTAAAAGTATGTGGCACCTCCCTCTCTCTTGCTCCTGTTTTCACCATGTGAGGTGTCTGCTTCCACTTTGCCTTTCCTCATGATTGTAAGCTTCCTCAGGCCTCCCCAGAAGCTGATGCTGGAACTGTGCTTCCTAGACAGCCTGCAAAACCATGAGCCAATTAAACTTCTTTTTCTTGATAAATTACTCAGTCTCAGATACTTCTTTAAAGCAATGCAAGAACAGCCTAATACAGAGCCTATTATTAGGCTCTGTGGGACATCAAGTGTACCAACATATCCATAATGAGAATTCTAGAAGGAAAGGAGAGGAGGAAGCAGAAGAAGAAGCAGAAGAAATGGAAGTGGAAGAAGAAGAAGAAGGAAAAGAAGGAGAAGGAGAAGAAGAAAAGAAGAAGAAACATTTGAAGAAAATAATGGCTTAAACCTTACCATAGGCTGAGCATGGTGGCTCACACCTGTAATCCCAGCACTTTGGGAGGCTGAGGCGGGTGGATCACTTGAGGTCAGGAGTTTGAGACCAACCTGGCCAACGCAGTGAAACCCCATCTCTACTAAAAATGCAAAAAAATTAGCTGAGCATGGTAGCACACCACATGCAGTCCCAGCCACTCAGGAGGCTGAGGTAGGAGAATCTCTTGAACCCAGGAGGCAGAGGCTGCAGTGAGCCAAGATAGCACCACTACACTCCTCCAGAGCGAGACTCCATCTCAAAAAATAATGATAATACTAAAATAAAAAATAAAATAAAATAAATATTCCCATAGTATCATTGTGAACTATACCAAACACTTGAAAAATTAACACAAATTTTTCTCAAAATATTTCAAGAAGTAGAAGAGAAGGAAAAACTTCCCAATTCATTCCATGAGGCCAGTATTACCCTGATACCAAAGGTAGACAAAGATACCATAAGAAAACTTATGAATATAAATATAAAAATCATCAACATAATGCTAGCAAACTAAGTTCATCAGCACATCAAAAGGATTATACACTATGACCAAGTGGATTTATTCCAAGAATGCAAGCATGGTCCAACATAAGAAAATCCATCAATGTTATATACCACATTAATAGAACTACAGAAGAAAAACCACACATGATTATCTCAGTTGACACTAAAAACACATTTGACAAATTCAACACCCTTTCATGATGAAAGCACCCAGAAAAGAGCAGTAGAAAGGTCTTCCTCAACATAAGGACATTTATGAAAAACTCACAACCAACATCATACTCAATGGTGAAAGACTGAAAGCTTTCCCCCCAAGATCAGTTACAAAACCCTGGGATTGGCAATGAAATGCCAGATTTCACCACTGCTATTCAACATTATACTGGAAGTTCTAGCCAGAGCAATTAGACAATAAAAGAAAAGTTCTGTCAATTGGAAAGGAAAGAGTAAAACTATCTCTATAAACATAATCCTCTATAAAGTCCCAAAGAATCCACAAAAATAACTACTAGAGCTAATGAATAAAAATTCAGTAAAGTTAAAAACTTTAAGACAACAATTCCATTTGCAACAGCATTGAAAAGAATAAACACCCATGAATAAACTTAGCCAAAGAAGTAAAAGACTTGTCTACTGAAATCTACAAAACATTGCTGAAAGAAATTAAGACTGAAATCAGTGGAAAGACAACCTGTGTTCATGAGTTGGAAAACTTAATATTGCTAAGATTGCAATACAACCCAAATAAATCTACAGTTTTAATGCAACACTTACAAAATTCTATTTGCCTTTTTGCAGATTTGGAAAAGCTGATCCCAAATTCATATGAAATGCAAAGGCCCCAAATTACCAAAACAACTTTGAAAAAAATGAAAGTTGGAGGACCCATACTTCCTAATTTTGAAACTTACTACAAAGCAATGGTAATTAAGACTGTGTGTCACTGGCATAGGAATAGACATATAGATCAATAGAATAGAATTCAGAGTCCAGAAATAAATCCTGACATCTATAGCCAATTGATTTTGTACAAGAATGCTGAGATCACACAAAATGGGAAGAATAATCTCTTCAACAATTAGGACTGGGACAATTGGATAGCACATGCGAAAGAATGAAGTTGCTCCCCTAACTCACACCTTACACAAAAACGAATTCAAAATGGATGAATAGCTAAGTATAAGAGCTAAAAATCATAAAACTCTTGGTCTGGCGTGGTGGCTCACGCCTGCAATCCCAGCACTTTGGGAGACCAAGGTGGGTAGATCACCTGAGGTCAGGAGTTCGAGACCAGCATGACCAACATGGTGAAACCCCATCTCTACTAAAAAAATACAAAAATTAGCCAGGTATGGTGGCGGGTGCCTACAATCCCAGCTACTCAGGAGTCTGAGGTGGGAGAATAGCTTGAACCCAGGAGGTGGAGGTTGCAGTGAGCCGAGATCGTGCCACTGCACTCTAGCCTGGGCAACAGAGTGAAACTAAAAGAAATATAGAATTAAATACGCATGGATTCTTAGATATGACACCAAAAGCATTAGCAAAAAAATTAAATTGAAGTTTATCAAAATTAAAAACTTTTATCCATCAAAAAACATGATCAGGAAAGTGAAAAGGCAAGCTACAGAATGGGAGAAAATCTTTGCGCATCATAAGCCTTATAAGGATCTAGTGGGCCGGGCGCGGTGGCTCAAGCCTGTAATCCCAGCACTTTGGGAGGCCGAGACGGGCGGATCACGAGGTCAGGAGATCGAGACCATCCTGGCTAACATGGTGAAACCCCGTCTCTACTAAAAATACAAAAAATTAGCTGGGCGAGGTGGCGGGCGCCTGTGGTCCCAGCTACTCGGGAGGCTGAGGCAGGAGAATGGCGTGAACCCGGGAGGCAGAGGTTGCAGTGAGCTGAGATCTGGCCACTGCACTCCAGCCTGGGCGACAGAGCGAGACTCCGTCTCAAAAAAAAAAAAAAAAAAAAAGGATCTAGTATCCAGAATATATAAGGAGCTTCAACATAAAAAGGCTAACAACCCAAATGAAAAATGGACAAAGGACTTGAATAGACATTTCTCCAGAGAAGATGGACAAACAGCCAAATGAGCACATTAAAAGATAATGAATTTCTTTAGTCATTAGGAAAATGCAAATTCAAACTACGTGGCTATAATTTTTTTAAAAAGGAAAATAAGTATTGATGAGGATGTAGAGAAACTGGAACTCAAATATATTGATGGCAGAATGTCAAACACTCTGGCCACTGTGGTTAATGCTAATGTGGCCACTGTGGTTAAACAGTTTGGTCCTTCCTCAAAAAGTTAAACATTGACCTAGAAATTCCAGTCCTCGTTATATGTCCCAAAGCATTAAAAACAGGTACTTAAATAAATATATGTCCAAACATGCTCATAGCAGCATTGTTCACAATAGTTTAAAGACAGAAACAACCCAAAACATCCACTAACAAATGAATGGATAAACAAATTGTAATATATCCATATGATGTAATATTAATAACACAGTCATAGAAAGGAATGAAGTACTGACACACTGCAACATAAACCTTAAAGACATTACGCTAAGTGAAAGAAGGCAGACAGGAAAGGTCACATATGATTTCATGTGCATAAAATTGTCCAGAATAGGAAAATCCTCAGAGACAGAAACCAGACTGATTGTTGCCAGGGCTGATGGGAGAGGAAAATGGTGAGTAACTGTTGTATTTCCTTCTAGGGTGTTGAAAGTGTTTTAAAGCTAGATTGAGTAGGTGGTTGCACAGCCCTGTGAACTGTGTAGTAAATACCACCGAATTGTTCAGTTTAAAATAGTTAATTTTATGTGATGTTAATGTTACCTCCATAAAATAAAAGTATATCAAGAAAACTCAAACATAGAGGAGACCCTGCCTTAATATCACATAGGGTAGAATTTAGACAAAAGTCATTACACAAGACAAAGAAGGATGATCTAAACAAGATGACCTAAAGTTAATATTGAAACATTGCTATCGACAGAATGTTTGTGTTCTCTCAAAATCTATATGTTGAAACGTAATCCCCAATGTGATGGTGTTAGGAGGTGGGGGGGCCTTTAGGAGATGGTTGGGTCATGAGGGTGGAGCCCTCATGAATGGGATTAGTGCCCTGATGAGAGACCCCCAGGAACTTCATGGCCCTTTCCACCATATGAGGACACAGAGAGGAGATGGCTGTCTATGAACTAGGAGGTGGGTCCTCACCAGACACCATACCTGTGAGCACCTTGATCTTGGAGTTTTCAGACACTAGACCTATGAAAAGTAAATTCCAGCCTTTACATATGTGAAAAATAAATTTGTGTTGTCTGTAAGCTACTCAGCCTATGATAGTTTGTTATAGCAGCCTGAACAAAGACAAAAATAAAATGGAAGACAGTAGAATAATGTAACAATGACATAAGACTATCTCCATCCCCACTGTAAAGCCCAGGTATTAAAACAATGTGATATTGGCGCATTAATAGATAATACCAATGGAACAGAAAAGAATCCGGAAATAGACCGAAATATATAAAAGAATTTAAAATATGATAAAGGCAGCATCTCAAGTCAATGAAGAAAAAAAAGGACTGATTAACAAAGGTTTGCTACAACTTTGGGTAAAGAAAAAATTGAATCTACACCTTTTACTCAGTGTCAGGATAACCTGCAAATGGACTGATATTTAAATATAGAAAAGTGAAATGATACAAGCCCTGGAAGATAGCAAGGGGCAAATTCTTTATAACTTTTGAGTGGGAAAAGCCTTTTAAACCACGACTCAATAACCAAAACCATTGAAAACTTGATATATTTGACTACATAAATATTTAAAAAAACCCAAATTTGCATGATTAAAAACTCAATAAGCAAAGTCCAAAGACATATACTTGTAAGCTCTGTCCCAGAAAAAGTGCTGATTTTTCTATTTTATAAAGAATTTCCAGAAATTGAGAAGAACTGATAATTTAACAGAAAAATTGATAGAAGGACATAAAAGTGGCCATTAAATATGTGAAAGATGCTCAACTTCTTTGATTTTAAGAGAAATTAAACCTCCACTGATACAATTTTTTACCTTTCAGACTGACAAAAATCCCAAAGTTTAAAACTACACTCTGTTGGGAGGATGGGCAGGAATGCACACTCAAATGTTACTCAAATATTTGTGAAGTGTACAAATACACCTCCATTCTGCTTTGCAGAATTGCAAGTGCATTTATCCTCTAACTCATTAATCCCATTTGGGGAACCTATTTCCCAGATATATCTGCTTCATTAAGCTGGCGTAGGCAAACAATGGCCTACTGGCTACATCTAGCCTGCAGTTTGTTTTCATACAGGCTGTAAGCTAAGAATGATATTAACATTTTAAATGGTTGGATAGGCCGGGCACGGTGGCTCATGCCTGTAATCCCAGCACTTTGGGAGGCTGAGGTGGGCAGATTACCTGAGGTTAGGAGTTTGAGACCAGTCTGGCTAACATGATGAAAACCTGTTTCTATTAAAAATACAAAATATTAGCTGGGCATAGTGGCACACGCCTGTAACCCAGTTACTTGGGAGGCTAAGGCAGGAGAATTGCTTGAACCCAGAAGGCAGAGGTTGCAGTGAGCCAAGATCGTGCCATTGCACTCTAGGTTGGGCAAGAAGAGCGAAACTCTGTCTCAAAAATAAATACATAAATAAATAGTTGGATAAAATCCAAATAAGAACATTTTCTCACATGAAAATATATTAAATTTAAATCTCAGCATTTATATATAAATTTAGAATTTCACCAATAAAAATTTGGTGATTTTTTTTTCTTTTTTGTTACATAAGCATCAGCAATAATATCCGTAATTGTACCTGTTGGCTCAAGAAATCTAAAATATTTACTATCTATCTGGCTATTTATGGCAAACATTTGCCATCGCCTGCATTACAGCACTACTTATAGGCACAAAGTATTGGAACCCACCCAAAATGTCCAGCAATGTGGAAATAATCACTACTATATCCCCACAATAAAACTCCACGAGGCTATTTTTAAAAATGAAAAAATTCTCATTTCACTGATGAAGATTTCCAGGATATTTTTAAGTGAAAAAAGGTACAAAATAATGTATGTCATTGCTCCACTTTGTGTAAGAAAGTAGGAAAATTAGAATATATGTGTAATGTATGCATTTTTTAGGTTGTATTTGCATTGAGAATCACTGAAAGGACAAACCAGAAACTAATAAATATGGAAATATGGATACCTACAAAGGTGAATGGGGACGGTGGTGGAAGACATAGTGCAGTGTTTGTTTTGTTTTGTTTTGGTTTGGTTTGGTTTGGTTTGGTTTGGTTTGGTTTTTAAAGACAGAGTCTTGGCTGGGCACGGTGGCTCAAGCCTGTAATCCCAGCGCTTTGGGAGGCCGAGGTGGGTGGATCACTAGGTCAGGAGTTCAAGACCAACCTGGCCAACATGGTGAAATCCCGTCTCTACTAAAAATACAAGAATTAGCTGAGCGTGGTGGCTGGCACCTGTAGTTCCAGCTACTCCAGAGGCTGAGGCAGGAGAATTGCTTGAAACCGAGAGGCAGAGGTTGCAGTGAGCCAAGATCATGCCATTGCACTCCAGCCTGGGCAACAGAGTGAGACTCCGTCTCAGAAAAACAAAAACAAAAAAAGACAAGAGTCTCACTCTGTTGCCCAGGCTGGAGTGCAGTGGCATGATCTCGGCTCACTGCAAACTTCGCCTCCTGAGTTCAAGCTATTCTTGTGCCTCAGCCTCCTGTGTAGCTGGGATTACAGGTGTGTGCCACCATGCCTGGCTAATTTTTGTATTTTTAGTAGAGATGGGGTTTTGCTGCGTTGGCCAGGCCAGCCTCGAACGCCTGACATCAAGCGATCTGCCCACCTCGACCTCGGAAAGTGTTGGGATTACAGGCGTGAGCCACCACCCCTGGCTGTAATGCAGTGTTTTAGTTGCTGAATCCTTGTGCCTAACAACATTGCCTGGTATATGAAATAGGTGTTCAATTGATATTTATTTATTAAATGAATGAATGAATTAATAAGACATATTCCATGTGAAACTAAAGGGTAGCGCTTGGATCAATGGTGAGAATTCAGTGAAGGTTTTAGCTCGGCATCAGGACGATCTGTTTACTCAAGCAGTCGGAACAGGAATGGGCTACTTTGGGAGACGGAAAATGGGCCGCTTGGTGTTAATATATCGGTTCCCAAACCTGAATACATGTAGGGGGATTTAAAACCAGATTTCTAGGACTTACTGTATAATGAATCAGAACCTCTGAGGGTATATCCCAGATGCCTGGGTTTTGGGTTTTTTTTTTTTTTTTTTTTTTTTAGCTTTTCAAGAAATCCGTATATAATCAGCCTAGCACCATTCATTCACTTATTTATCCAGGAACTCTCTGTGGAGCACCTACTACATGCCACTCTGCTGCATGAGGTGATGAGGATAGAGCCAGGACTAAGACAGGCAAAATCAGAACTCTAATGAGACTGGCAGTCTAGAGGGAGAAGAAACAGGCAACAGGGAAGTAAAAGGACCAATACAGAAGATCATTTCAGACACCCAATGAAGACGATAAGGCAGGGTGAAGTGACAGGGAGTTTTAATTGGCTGGGGAAGGCCTCCTAAAGAGTCATTTTAGCTGGGAACTGTATAAGAAGGAGCTGCAGTCATGTGAAGAAGTGAACAAAGAACATTCCAGACAGAGGGGCAGCATGCAAAGGGTCTGTAGTAGGAACAAGCTTGATGGTACCAGATTGACCAGGAGGCCACTGTGGCCACAGGGGAGGAGCAGAAATCAATCAGTTCTAAGAGGTGGGCAGGGAAGAGGTCAGGAAGGGTGGTGTCGGCCAAGGTGGGGAGTCGAGCTTTTATTTGATGAGTAGTGTGAAGGCCTGAAGTTTGGGAGTCACGTTAGAAGGATGCAAACATCACACCTGGCAGAAGCAGGAGTTGAGACCCACACCTTGGTCAGCTGATTTCTGTTCCCGTCCTCCCCAAGAGTACTTGTGTATTTTTTCCCCAGGGGGCCATGCCTCTTACATTTCTACGTCCTTGCCGGTGCTCAAGGGTGTCTTCAACACAATGGATACTCAATAGTTACTGAATAAAATGATAAACAAATTATTCTGAAAAAGTAATAAATACAATGAACAAAAGAAGGCAACTGGTCCAGATTTTCATCCAATCTTCTTTATGGATTTCTTGAGGGTCTTTAACAGGAGCTCACTATTCCAGTAATTTACCACTTTCCAGTGAAATTACTAGTTTGAAAGACAGATCTTATTTAAATACATGCAAATATGTGTCTTTAATCCAGTGAAATTAGTCTGAATTAGTGAATACATGAAAAATTTCTAAACAGATGGCTTTCAAATTTTTTTCTTTTTTTGAGACGGTATCTCACTCTGTCACCCAGGCTGGAGTGCAGTGGCCGGGTCTCAGCTCACTGCAAGCTCCGCCTCCCGGGTTCACGCCATTCTTCTGCCTCAGCCTCCCGAGTAGCTGGGACTACAGGTGCCCGCCACCTCGCCCGGCTAGTTTTTTGTATTTTTTAGTAGAGACGGGGTTTCACCTTGTTAGCCAGGATGGTCTCGATCTCCTGACCTTGTGATCCGCCCATCTCGGCCTCCCAAAGTGCTGGGATTACAGGCTTGAGCCACCGTGCCCGGCTCGGCTTTCAATTTTTAAAACATTGTGTAGTTTTAGGTACTTCTTAGATGTAATTATCTTAAATATTACCTTAAATGCAAATTAACATTTAAAATACTAATTTCAAGGCATGTAGTACTCAGGAAGGGTCTCTAACCTATACAATGTATAAAATCAACCATCTAAATGTTTGTAACATGGCTGACACTTTCCAAATGAGAACCATGACTAAGAGCTGAAAACCACTGAAAGGACCATTTGTTGGACGAAGGTTCTGTGGAGGAAAGCACATGGGAAGTGGCATCCTTCTAGGAGCAGTCCCAGATCCGGCACCATCTTGCTCTGTGATTTGGACAAGCTCCTTCCTCTCTCTGGGTCCTAGGCGAGAGATGGACTAGATCATCGGTAGGGCTGTTTTTTAGTTATAAAAATTCTGTGCAATCTATTCACCAAGAGAGAATGGGGAAAGGCAAACGCCTTTGAGAAAAGGGTTGTTCCTCATTCATAAACACTGAAACAAATGTCACCTTCAGTGATGGGGGTGGGGGAGAAGAGTGAAGAGCACCCTTCAAATCAGCCAAGACAGAAGAGTTTGCAGATGAAAAAGTTAACCCCAAGTCAAGCCATATCTAGAAGAGAACTGGTGTCAAACATCAACAGCTGAGTACACACAGCGTTTGCAGTTTTTTTGACAAACATTTGGTGTGGGTTTTGGTGTGAGCAAGATCCTCTCTCCGAAATAGTTTAAATGGAAAGCTTTGATAATTCCCTAAATTCCTGCTAAGTGCATTGAAATCTGATCCTTGACAAAAATATACCCTGAAAGGACAATGCTTTGGGAAGGA
Source organism: Rhinopithecus roxellana (assembly GCF_007565055.1). Taxonomy (NCBI): domain Eukaryota; kingdom Metazoa; phylum Chordata; class Mammalia; order Primates; family Cercopithecidae; genus Rhinopithecus; species Rhinopithecus roxellana. The sequence goes on along the minus strand of NC_044562.1, from coordinate 115,201,760 downwards.
AAAGAAACACTGGTTATCCACAGACCCCAGACATGAATCTCACAGAAATCATTAATGAGAACATTTTTCTAGCTTACAAACACAATGACAAAACCAGCGGCTACCCAACCTGCTCCCAGATTTTCCTACATTTGTGTACAACTGCTAATTCCATATAAATATAAGCAGAAAAATAGCTCTTGGGACTCTTAAAACAAAGCCTATTTTCTGCCACTCTCCACCCACAACCATCTGTTAGACTCTCGATGGAAGCTGCAGAAGATGGCAGCAACCTCACAAGGAAGCTTCACAGGAAAAGTAGCTTCTGAAGGGAGAGGTCAGCATTGGAAACATAACCTATTTTAGATTTCAAACCTGTTTGGCTAATATGTTCAAGAGAATTTAAACTATGTTTAACAATCAATATGTTTTGGTTTAAAATAACAATAAAAAGAATAAAAAATAAAAAGGAAATCTCTAGACTCTGCTTAATTGCACTAGTTGTTATTTCTTCACTTATTTATTTGACCAGTGTTTGAACACCTGCCACGTGCTAGACTCTGCGCCAAGGGCAAGGAGATACAACAGAGAACATGTCCTTGCCATGATGAGGCTCATGAGACAGATGAAAGGACAAGTAAATGGAGAAATCATATCAGTACGATGATTTCCTTCATGGCACCCACAGGTAAGGGGCTAAGACAGAAAGTCACTGTCCCATTTATTCAGAGGATGACCAGAGAGCAACTTTAGATAGGAGAACCGGAGAGCAACTCTGAACAGGATTAAGCCCTAAAAGATAAGATGACACAGAGAAGTGTTCTCAGCAAAAGTAATGTCCACATACAAAGGCAATGAGGCAGGAAATAGTTTGTTAAAGTCGAGGATCAGATGCACCAGTGGGACTCGAGTGTGGTGGGTGAGATGAAGTAATATGGATGAGTTTGGAGAGAAAGGCGGGACAAGACCGTGGAAGGTCTTACAGCCAGGGTAGGAATTTGGATGTTAAGTGCAATGGGAAGCAATGGAAGGGAGAGGTTTTAGGAGGAAATTGATCAACTCTGATTGTTAGAGGATTCATATTGGCTACCATGTGACTTGATTAGAAATAGATAAGAATGGCCGGGCGCGGTGGCTCAAGCCTGTAATCCCAGCACTTTGGGAGGCCGAGACGGGCGGATCATGAGGTCAGGAGATCGAGACCATCCTGGCTAATACGGTGAAACCCCGTCTCTACTAAAAAATACAAAAAACTAGCCAGGCGACGAGGCGGGCGCCTGTAGTCCCAGCTACTCGGGAGGCTGAGACAGGAGAATGGCGTGAACCCGGGAGGCGGAGCTTGCAGTGAGCTGAGAGCCGGCCACTGCACTCCAGCCTGGGCGGCAGAGCAAGACTCCGTCTCAAAAAAAAAAAAAAAAAAAAAGAATGGAGGTAGGAAGTGTCATGAGCTTGCTGCAGTGCAAGAGATGGGCAGTGGTCTGGAGAAGGTGGTGGTAGTCTGAATAAGGAGAAGAATGGATGGATTCAATATATATTTTGCAGTGCATATCAAAAGATGTGTTGATGGGTTGTAATCGGGTTGGGGTGGTGGTGCCATATCCTGAGATGGGAAGGACTGGAGTGAGCAGGGGTAGGATGAAGAGGTGGTAGAAACAGGTTAGGGGGAAAGCAGGAAAAAAACTGTTCCATTTTGCACATGGTAAGTTTGGATATGTCTGTGAAACTTCCAAGTGGGGGTGTCAACAAAGCATTGGATATAGGAGAATGGAATTCGGAACAGAATTCTGGGCTAAAGATAACACTTTGATGTCACCGGGATAAAGATGGCACAGAGAGGCACAGAAGTCCTAGGAAAAACCCCTGAGAAGCTCCAACATGCCATGTAAATGTTAGGCAAGCAAAATTCTCCGAACATAGCTTCAGGACGGCTACTTTGCCCCTGCAGTCAAATACTACAGTCATATGATTGGAAAGGGTAACTAACAATCATGGTCTGGAGAGCCTGGAAACCTCTAGCACTGGGAATGAATGAGCACTTGAAAAGTGACTAGACCACCACGGAGGAAAAATTCTCTGAGCATGATGTTCTGGAGGTGATTTGGGAACATAGATGGCTTGAGATGGGAAAGTATGGGGGATATTTAAGAATTGCTATAGAAAATGTAAGTAACTCCACCTTTAATCTGTAATGAACTGCCAAGAAAGAACTATTAGTTTTGAGTAGGGATCTTGCTCCATCATGCAGGCTGGAGTACAGTGACGTGATCATAGCTCACTGCAGCCTTGACCTTCCAGGTTCAGGCAATTCTCCTACTTCAGCCTCCCAGGTAGCTGGGACTACTGATGTGTGCTCCACCATACCTGTCTAATTTTTAAATTTTTTGTAGAGACAAGGTCACACCACGTTGCCCAGGCTAGAATGACTTGTTGAAAGCACATGGTCTCAAAATCTTTTTTTTTTTTTTTTTTTTTGAGACGGAGTCTTGCTCTGCTGCCCAGGCTGGAGTGCAGTGGCCGGCTCTCAGCTCACTGCAAGCTCCGCCTCCCGGGTTCACGCCATTCTCCTGTCTCAGCCTCCCGAGTAGCTGGGACTACAGGCGCCCGCCTCGTCGCCTGGCTAGTTTTTTGTATTTTTTAGTAGAGACGGGGTTTCACCGTATTAGCCAGGATGGTCTCGATCTCCTGACCTCATGATCCGCCCGTCTCGGCCTCCCAAAGTGCTGGGATTACAGGCTTGAGCCACCGCGCCCGGCCTCTCAAAATCTTAAAAGGGCAGGAAAGAAAAGCATTTGTTACATGAATTTCATAGCACAATTTCTAGTGGCCATGGAGCTTGCTCAGTGAGAGGCATTCTTTGTTTTTTTTTATTTTTGGAGTGAATGAAACTGGGAAATAACTTAATCACCCTTATTTGACAGTTGAGGAAATAAATTCTGAGGTTTACAGTGTAGTTACTTGTCTAGTCACAACTTGTCATTCCCAACCTCAGCTGCCATCATCATCTGGTAAGTTTATGAACCAAAACTCAACAACCAACCACACAAACAAACAAGCAAACTAAAACAAACACAAAAAAGCAGCATCCCGACTCACTTTTGGAGATCCTGATTCATTCAGCCTGGGATGAGTGAGATCCACGCATCAGTATTTTTCAAAGTTTGCCTATTTCTTTCAGAGGTTGTTAATAAAGAACAAATCAAATAAAAAAATAAAAGCTCACCCAGGTGGTTCTCACAGTCAGAAGCACCAGACAGGACTTGTACTCAGGCTTTCAAACCTGAGTATTTGTCCTCGATACTTTACTTTTTACTTTGTGACTGCTGAACTCTCGTCACTTCTATTTCCTTAGCAACCACTGACCTCCACCACTTGTCCACCACCTCGGTGTGGCTCTTCTAAAGGAAATTAGAATGCTCTGGATGACCAGATCCTCCTCCCCATTGCTACTCAGTCTTTTCCTCTGCTCCCACCTCCACCCTGGCCACACAGATACTGAGGTTTTGCTGGTCACACTTCCTTTTCCCCAGTCTGTTTTTTTCTACCAGATCTCATCCATTCCAGTTTCTGCAAAGCCTTTGGTGTTACTGAGGCCAGTCTTATCTCTGGTCTTGACCTGACCTCCTGCCCAGTATGCAGGACTGTGGCATTTATGATTTACAAAATAACAATTTAAAGAGGACCTTAAATTGTTTCTTTATAAACGTATGAGTTAATCGATTGAGGCAGGTCCTGAAATAGGAGAAGACTGGAGTGTGTGGTGGTGGGATGGTTAATCCAATCATGTAGCTGTTGTGGCAGACACACCCTTGGGTGGCCTTATGATTCCCATCTCTTAGTGTCTATGCCCTTGGTGTAATTCCCTCCCCTTGAGTGTGGGGAAGGCCAGTGACCTGCTTCTAACTAATAAAATATGGTAAAAGTGAAGAGATTTTGCAGAGATAACTGAAGTCCCTAATACATTGACTGAACTAATCAAAGACTGTGTTGCGTGAGCCTGATCTAATCAGACGAGCCCTTTCCAGATATAATTGAAGTCGCTAATAAGTTGACTGAACTAATCAAAGACTGTGCTCCCATTGCGTGGGCCTGAACTAATCAGGTGAACCTTTTCCAAGAGCCAAGATCTTCCCTGAAGTAAGAGACTCCAAGCAGTGAAAACTCTCCATTGCTGGCCTCAAATTGTTATGAATTCTACAGCCACAGAGAAAGAATTCTGTCACAATCTGAGGAGCTTGGACGCGGATCCTTCTCTACTTGGCCCATGGGATGAGAATGTAGCCCTGGCACCACTTTGATTTCAGCCTTGTGCTAGATTCCAAACCCACATAATAATGTGCTATTGTTTTAAATTTGTAATAGTTTTTACTCAGCGGATAACTAACATAGATGTCCTATGCCAAAAGCAGAACTCTTACATCTTGGCGATCCCTAATCTGGGTTCACTTGGTCAGTGACCAAAATCTCCTTATGGTAGTGAGAAGAGCACGCAAGATAGATATTTGTAAGATAGGAGCCGTGTGTGTGTGTGTCCATGACCCCTGCTCACCCTGGAACTAAAACAGAGGAAGAACACCGTGTTCTTCTAAACAATAATTGTTAAACATGTTCAACATTGGTAAAAGGAAAATGTCATTGCTTTCAAACATGCTGTTCACCAAATCAAATTTGTATACTGAAGGTGAAATAATTTTCCTTTTGTGACTGTAGTCGATCTCTTGTTTTAGCACTGAAAAGTAACTGCAGAATCCTAGGCTCTCCTGAGAATAACAGGTGTTCACTGAGGGAGAATCAGTGTTCAGAAATATGTTATCATCTTGTTCTGCAATGTTACTGAGTCAGCTAGTGTAACAAGGGTTTTGTTCAAATATGCAATAATACGGTAAGGGAGATTTCATGAGAAAAACACATTATTATTATTATTATTATTATTGTTATTATTTTTGAGATGGAGTCTGGCTCTGTCATCCAGGCTGGAGTGCTGGAGTGCAGTGGCGCGATCTCGGCTTACTGCAAGCTCCCCCTCCTGGGTTCACGCCATTCTCCTGCCTCAGCCTCCTGAGTAGCTGGGACTACAGGTGCCCACCACCACGTCCGGCTAGTTTTTTGTACATTTAGTAGAGACGGGGCTTCACCATGTTAGCCAGGATGGTCTTGATCTCCTGACCTCATGATCCACCTGCCTCGGCTTCCCAAAGTGCTGGGATTACAGGTGTGAGCCACCGCGCCCCGCGAAAAACACAATATCTTTACACACAGGACACTTTAATTTTGATATGACATAAACTTCAAGCCTAAAATTACTGCTAGAGAAATATGTGGCTTAGTGTTTGTCTTCCCTATGCTAAAATTTCAACCACAGTTGGATATAATGCACTCAGTAACTAAGAGCAACAAAGCCGTTATGTTTGAAATCAGCAGTTTCTCCTTTGGACAACAGGAAGAGGAAAAGGAGTAGTTAGTAGGAGGGTGTGTAGGGTCTGATTTGTTACTGATACTTTTGAATGGTGCTGTTAAGTCCATGGATACTGACAAAAGCAGATTTTTCTGAAAGCAAGATAGCCACCTAGGGAGTGGGGGGGGGGGGGGGGTGAGGAGATTAGATTCCTATAGCATTGGAGCTGGCACAGATGTTTGAGATTATCCAATTCCATTCATTCATTGCATGATACAAGCTCAGAGATAGGAAGACGAGAAAATCACTAGCCAATTAAATGGCAGAGCAGGGATTAAAACCCAGCTTAACAAATTTCTGTGATAGAATATCCACATTCTCTTAATTGTTCTCTCCACTGTCCTCCCTCTAAAAAAAATACAATTCTTTGAGACTTGTAGTCTAATATTAAAGTTGGTTAGTTCTGCACAAGATCAGCTACATTATTTGATCCAATACAATTGTTCATAGTCAGCCTTGATGACATTAATGACTTAAAAAAAGAGCTCTGTAGTTCTCCTTGAAGAGGTCCTTCACATCCCTTGTAAGTTGGATTCCTAGGTATTTTATTCTCTTTGTAGCAATTGTGAATGGTTCATTCATTCATGATTTGGCTCTCTTTGTCTGTTATTGGTGTATAAGAATGCTTGTGATTTTTGCACATTGATTTTGTATCCTGAGACTTGACTGAAGTTGCTTATCAGCTTTAGGAGATTTGGGGCTGAGATGATGGGGTTTTCTAAATATACAATCATGTCATCTGCAAACAGAGACAATTTGACTTCCTCTCTTCCTATTTGAATATTCTTTATTTCTTTCTCTTGCCTGATTGTCCTGGCCAGAAATTCCAATACTATGTTGAACAGGAGTGGTGAGAGAGGGCATCTTCGTCTTGTGCTGGTTTTCAAAGGGAATGCTTCCAGGTTTTGCTCCTTCAGTATGATATTGGCTATGGGTTTGTCACAAATAGCTCTTATTATTTTGAGATAGGTTCCATCAATATCTAGTTTGTTGATAGTTTTTAGCATAAAGGGGTGTTGCTCAAGGAAATAAAACAGGACATAAACACATGGAAAAATATTCCATGCTCATGGATAGGAAGAATCAGTATCGTAAAAATGGCCATACTGCCTAAAGTAATTTATAGATTCTATGCTATCCCCATCAATCTACCATTGACTTTCTTCACAGAATTAGAAAAAACTACTTTAAATTTCATATGGAACCAAAAAAGAGCCCATATAGCCAAGACAATCCTAAGCAAAAAGAACAAAGCTGGAGGCATCATGCTACCTGACTTCAAACTATAGTACAAGGCTACAGTAACCAAAATAGCATGGTACTGGTACCAAAACAGATATATAAACCAATAGAACAGAACAGAGGCCTCAGAAATAACACCACACATCTACAACCATCTGATCTTTGACAAACCTGAGAAAAACAAGCAATGGGGAAAGGATTCCCTATTTAATAAATGGTGTTGGGGAAACTGGCTAGCCATATGCAGAAAACTGAAACTGGACCCCTTCCTTACACCTTATACAAAAATTAACTCAATGTGGATTAAAGACTGAAACCGAAAACCATAAAAACCCTAGAAGAAAACCTAGGCAATACCTTTCAGGACATAGGCATGGGCAAGGACTTCATGACTAAAACACCAAAAGCCATGGCAAAAGCCAAAATTAACAAATAGGATCTAATTAAACTAAAGAGCTTCTGCACAGCAAAAGAAATGATCATCAGAGTGAACAGGCAACCTACAGAATGGGAGAAAATTTCTGCAATCTATCTATCTATCTGACAAAGGGCTAATATCCAGAATCTACAAGGAACCTAAACAAATTTACAAGAAAAAAACAACCCCATCAAAAAGTGGGCAAAGGATATAAACAGATGCCTCTCAAAAACAGACATTTATGCGGCCAACAAACGTGAAAAAAAGCTCATAATCACTAGTCATTAGAGAAATGCAAATCAAAACCACAATGAGATACCATCTCGCGCCAGTTAGAATGGCTATCATTAAAAAGTTAGGAAACAACAGATGCTGGAAAGGATGTGGAGAAATAGGAACACTTTTACACTGTTGGTGGGAGTGTAAATTAGTTCAGCCATTGTGGAAGACAGTGTGGCGATTCCTCAAGGATCTAGAACCAGAAATACCATTTGACCCAGCAATCCCATTACTGGGTATATATCCAAAGGATTATAAATCATGCTACTATAAAGACACATGCACATGTATGTTTATTGCAGCACTATCCACAATAGCAAAGACTTGGAACGAACCCAAATGCCCATCAGTGATAGACTGGATAAAGAAAATGTGGCACATATACACCATGGAATATTATGCAGCCTTAAAAAAGTATGAGTTAATGTCTTTGCAGGGACATGGATGAAGCTGGAAACCATCATTCTCAGCAAATGAACACAGGAACAGAAAACCAAACACCACATGTTCTCACTCATAAGTGAGAGTTGATCAGTGAGAACACATGGACACAGGGAGCGGAACATCACACACTGGGGCCTGTTGCGGGGGTGGGAGGCCAGGGGAGGGATAGCATTAGGAGAAATACCTAATGTAGATGACGAGTTGATAGGTGCAGCAAACCACCACGGCATCTGTATACCTATGTAACAAACCTGCATGTTCTGCATATGTATCCCAGAACTTAAAAGTGTGTATGTATTATATACGTGTGTATGTGTATATATATATATGTATATGTGTGTACATATATTTATATATATATATATGCTGTAAACTGTATGCTCAGCGTTAGAGCTCACATAATTTACTTCCTTAATAAGCAACCAATGACACATGGGGCCACATGCGCACCTCCATGAAGTTTCTCAGTGTGGCCTCTTTCATGGAGTTTCAAGAACTTGCTCATCTTATAGGTGGGGAAACAGATCTGGAAAGAGCTAAATCAGCCAAGACCTGGATCAGACCTTGCTCCCATTGCTTTGTGTTGAGAGCTTTAGCACTTACTGGCTAGGTCCAGCAGGTAGAAGAGAATATTTGGGTTTCCTCAGTGGATGGCTAGAAGCCACAGTTGGATATAATTCACTCAGCCTCGTGGTGTAATAGTTGGGAGGCTGTCTTCTAAATGAAATTCTGAACTACTACGGATGCTGCTAACAAGTGGATTGAGAAACAGAATAAATACTTCTTTGTGGAGGGCTTCTTTCATGTTAAAGGTAGAAGGCAGTGGTTAGAAGTGTGGACTCCGAAGTGTAACTCCTCAGTAACTTAACAGCTATGTGACATAGAGTAAGTTACCTAACTTCTCTTAACTTCAGCTTCCTGATCTTTAAAATGGCAAAAATAATATTACTAAACAGGATTGTCAGGAGTAAATGAAAAAGTCATTAAGAGAGAACGCTACACGCTCCATGATGTTAGTTAGCTATTATGATGCTGCTATCAGCAATGAAAAACATCGCTTATCTTACAGGATATAATATTCAAAATCCCTTGAGATATCCTTACCTTTTAAAATTTGGAAGTTTGCCAAGTCAGTTAAGAGACAAAAAAACACTTCTGTCACAAGTATATTATTGATCAACAAAATTTGTTGAAAAGTCTAGCATCATACTCAAATACAGCAGTACATACTAGGGAAGTTTCTGAAATATTGGTCCTCCTTGTTCTCCCACTTCACCCCTAAAACAACCTTAGTAATAAAACACCTAGCACAGTTGCAAATACATTCCTATTTTTTAAAAAGCCAGAATATACGTGTGTGTATGTGTTATGTATATAGTTTTAAAATATGCCCTATAAATTTTTTAGTTTTTCCCTTGGTCTTTTGCAAAAGCAAACAAATCCTCAAATATACTTACAGCTACACCATAAAAATGACCTTAAATTATTGGGAAAGGAAGGGGGTGTACTCTCTTTATGAAGGTAGAGAAATAAGAAAAATACAATTAAAAATGTTTTTATCTATGCTGAATTAAGAACATCCTACCATGTGAGAGTTACCCGTTTTGTTATTTTTTAAAAAATTACCCACCTCCACCCATTCCAAAGAAACACATTCTCCAAGGATTCTGAAAGCTTACTGGACTCTGAGGACACTAATTTCCTAAGAAAACTAAGAAAGCAGTGCTGTCCAGTGCAGAAATAGACTATTCTTCAGTTTAATAAAGTGAAAACAAATATTTGTCACTTAAGTTTTTGAAAAACAATGGAAAATGTATATGTACGTAACTGAAATGCCATCCATGAAACAGTTACAACCAACAAAATAAGGAAGGCTTATGTTTCTATTTTACTTCAAAAGGAACAAATCAATTGGTCATCAGTCTTATAAGTTCTGGATTTGCCACCACCTCCAGAAACCGTACAAATGGATAGTTCTTTTGTTTTACTTATTTATAACATATATATCACATAAGGCAAATTCACTTCATGCTTTACTTCAGTAAAATGGGGAAAAAAGCTTTCTCTGCAATTGGCACTAAAGTTGTTTTAAGTTCTTAATAGCAAGGAGATACATCCAACTATAAGCAGAATGAACACAGTCATAATACATATCAAATCAAAATTATTTCCTTTATATAATCAGCAATGAGTAACTCCAGAGGTAGTATGGCAGAAACGAGCATGGATCCTATCAGGCCACAACCAAGACAAAATTACTATTTTTTTCTATGGTTTTGACCATAAATTGCTTTACACATTTAGGACCGGAATAAAAACCACTTTCACCAGAAATCTTGGCCCATAAATTCAACTGACATATCAATTTACATCTTTCAGGACTGCAGATATAAAAAATGTAAAGTATAAAATTACGTAAGTTTGAAATGGTTTTAATTGTATTCATTAAAAATATTTACATTTCCCAGTACTTACTTGACAAAACCCCCTTGCAATATAATTCTACTCTAAACTTTTATTTATAAAATGAGGCTCACTTATGACATTTCAATGACTGCGATATTGCAAATTACTTACATTCTGTAAAATATCTTACGAACTTTCATATCAAAGGTAGTTTATATTGGATTATCGGAAACCCAATAGAGCCCACAGATGAGCTTCCTATAGTTCTTTTCATTAATGCTTGGAAAGCATGTGAACATGAAAAGTGCTGTTAAGTGCTATCATCTCCCTTAAATTTTCACTTATACTGTGTGCACATTGTGAAATAAACACATATGCAGCATGTCCATGTTTTGATATGTATTTTTTATTTCCCTGCAGTTTTCACTTATCAAGAACAAGTAACAGGGAAAGTTGTCTGAACTAGTGCATAAACAAACATTCTGAAACACCACTACACGTATCTAATTTACAAGAACCGTATAAAAAAAGTCACTAAAACACTACACTATGAAGGTGTCCAACGCTTACAGTCAGACTTTTTCCAACCCGTTACTTGCCTTGTAGCCACAGGAAAACTCTCCAAAATTGAAAAGACAATCTTGCCACAACCCTCCCCCCTCCCAACACCTGGGATGGCTCGATATCTAGACTTCCAATAATTATTGCAATGACATAATGCAATACATACCTGGTAAAGTATCTTTTATGTGGTGTGTTACAGTTTTAAAGCCAGTTAAAATATGCAGCCTTCAGATAAAATGTAATCCTCGAAAAATTTTCATATCTGCACAGTTTAAATGTGCTAGATGCATAATTTTTCCTATTCCATTTTTTGTGTAATTATTTTTTATAAATTGGTATTATAAATAGAAATATACATTCAAAATATATGGAAAAGTGAGTTACTACATTAAATTTGCATGTATCGATCCATCCCTTTCCCCTGCACAGTAATAGAAAATACTAATTTGCCTTGAACTTCATATTTGACAGTGAAATGCCACTAAAGTATTTACCAAAAAGTCCATCTAGTCAAATTGTGAAACAAAATGAACCAAGTGAAAACTTTACAGTTCCTTTAGAAAAAAATTACAAGAATTTCATTTCCTAGCTATGAATCTTTAACTTTTTAGACACAAAGTTGGATTTATTTTTACAAGATACAAAATGTAAACATGGCAAAATAAATAGTTAAAACAAGTGATGCAGGATCCCATTTCATGCTCATGATCCCATTAAAGAATTATTTTTTAAAATCCATTCAGTTGCAAATTCAAGTGCAAAAGCATGATGATGAATATCTACTATTCAAGTAACAGAAATAATATTGATGATACAAATAAACTATTTTACAAGGTAGTGATTTTCCCAATTTTACAAAATATACATCATACATGGATTTAACATCCAATATACTATAGTCCATTTAGGTCCATTGTTACACTCTGTGATCCACAGAGTGTTGCCTTTTGCATTCAGCTGGAATATGAATGACTGCACACCATCAGCACAGGTCAGAGCCACATGTTTTAGGTTATGTCACTTCCATAGCTACTGTTGTCTCTGCTATTCCATTTAAGCCCAATCTTTCTGGTTCGTGGTTCTCTCTATGGTAAAGCAAAGAATAAAATAAACATTAATACTCTCTAGAACATGATGCTACCACTTAGTATTTACAAAAACATTGTTATGTAACTACAACTAAACATGACTTCCCAAGAACAATTCCCATTTTTACGATTTCTAGATAGGAATGAGAAAATTTTTCTTCAGCTCAGAAATTCCAATAATTCCTAATTTTTTTATAGCTATTTACTTAGGAAAGATAATAATTTAACATAACATTTCAGTAGAAGCCAATGAGAAATTACTTATGAAATATGTATCACAGGACAAAACAAGTTTTTCTTTTTTTTTTTTTTGAGAGATGAAGCATATGACACTCAAAAAGAATAATCATTAGGAGCACAGTATTACTGAAATTACTTTCCACTAGAGTTTAATTCTATAGGCCTAAGATCATGTATTAACCTATGCAAATCGATTTTTTTCTGATTCATTGTTCTCCTTGTCATAGACAGAAATATAAAAACATTCTAAAATATATTATAGATGTACGTTAATCCTGGAATATTCTCATTTTTAATACACATAAAGTAATTTACTTTCCCTTCGTGTATGATGCTAAAGAAAACACAAATTTGGATGTGAAACCTAAACTCTGGCACGGAGTTAATCATAACAACTCTCATCTTCCAGACTGCCTAAACTATAAAACACTAGACAAGAGTAACTTCATGCCTGTAATCCCAGCACTTTGGAAGGCTGAGGCGGGTGGATCAACACATCAGGAGATTGAGACCATCCTGGCCAACATAGTGAAACCCCGTCTCTACTAAAAATACAAAAATTAGCCAGGTGTGGTGGCATGTGCCTGTAGTCCCAGCTACTTGGGAGACTGAGGCAGGAGAATCGCTTGAACCCAGTAGGCGGAGCTTGCAGTGAGCTGAGATCGTGCCACTGCACTCCAGCCTGGGCAAGAGAGCAAGACTCCATCTTGGGGGTGGGGTTGGGGGGAGCGGGGAAGAGTAACTGAAGCTTCTAACATAGACTGTGATGTGTTTGACAATTTGATGTCCTTTTCTTTCTTTTCCTTTCTCTCTCTACTACTACTCTCCCTTTCTCTAACAATCCTACTAGGTTGGCATTTAAGCACCCTACTAGGTACCTTAAACAAATAACTAAGTCACAGAACTTTATACAGATCTTCAATATCTACTGAAAATCAAGTCTGTCAATAAACACCTATTGCTTGAGCAGTGTAAAAAAAAAGTCTTTTTCTTCCCACAAGACAGCCAGCACAAAGGGAGAATCATCACTGAAACACACACACACACCTTGCTATGCTGCTGATGGCACTGCTGGGAGTAACCTTTGGCACTCTGTCCATACTGGCAGCAACTGTGGCAAGTTTTAAGGCTGTTGGCGATGGTGCTGAAGTCCGTGTATTGATATGCACATTGACTGGAGAAACAACACTGACATTATTGAGGTGCACTGCATTTGTCAGGCAGGAATTGTTCATGGGAAGTGTCTGAGGACTGCTTGTGCACAATGCTGGGATTAAGTGGTTTGTAGTGGTGTGGCCAACTGTCCTTACAAGTTGTACAGCTGAAATCCCTGGGCTAGATGATAAAGCCATATTGGTGGAGTATAATGTTTTAGAGGTTCCTGAAAAAGAAAAAAGTCATTCAATTAGTATCATGAGACATCAATAAAACTATTTTTAGACTTTTAATAAAAATAAATAAAATATTTGTATTTGAATTGAATGCCAAGTTAACTTTTCACACACTGATCTCTCCAAAGGGAGCTTCTGATCACTAAGTAGAATGTACTAATCTGCTACAACCCCCAAAACATCCACTTTTCTACTGGTCTACAAAAAAGAGCTTTGCAAAGTATTCTGCCACCTATATCTGGCAACTGTGGAGTTAAGTATAACAGGACAGATGGAAATGACAGTTGGGTTTCCCTAAGAATGCACATATGCATGAATATTAGTAAAAATGGACAATCAGGCTCATGAGTATATATAAAAGCAACTGGAAAATCCTAGGGTCTGAGAGGTAGCTGAAAGATGATAGGAATAGCAAGTTTTTGCAGACTCAGGGTACTAAGAAGCAGACAGGGTTTCATGGCAATACTCTATCTAAAGAGGGGGAGCCAGAGGAAGTATGCCTATGAGTGGTATGTAAGAGTGGGAGGGCAAACCTGATTTCCAGTTTATTACTGTCCTGGGTTATATTTCACCTTTTTATCAATGCATGGATGATTGAATGGGGATGGTTAGCTCAACAGATTTCCTAAGATGTGAGGCAACTGACAGTATGTGAATGAAACCAGGAAGGGTAGTGTTACACAGGTATGTATTCGATGGATGAGGGGGAAAACAAGGAGTAGATTCTACGTGAATTCTAGAAACATCTAGCTATTTCCCCCCTATCTTTCCAAAGAAATCCTAAAGAGTCCTGACTGACTTCTTATACACATTTTCCCCTTGGATAAAAAAACAAAAACCATACTCCCAATCACTGAGTTACAACTTCAAGAAAGTAGGTACCATGTGAAACCCCAGCTGTACCTGAAGGCTGGACAACACCGTTTATGTTGTTGTGGCCAGTGTTCTGTTCCTTGGCTACCTCACTGCGACTTGGAACAGGTGCACTGACCACTGCAGATGCAGCAAAGTGGGCGCTTGCTGAGTCAAGTGTTTTAGACATACAGTCAGAGGTGCTTGAGCCCTATAGAATGAACAAAGTTAAATTCTCTAATTTTTAGATGTAATTTCATGAACATATTAAGGGATGGGGCAAACCCAAGAGGCTGTTGCCTTTCTAACCTTGAACAATTATAAGTGTTTAGATTAAGAGATCTAGGATTCCATAGACGATTTTTGGCATATGAAGCAGGGAAGTGAACAAAAACTGGGAAGTTATTTCTGAGAAAGAACTAGAGATTAAATAACCCAAGGCTTTAATATTCTATTAATTTTTCCAGTAAATATTAATGAATGATTTTAAAAATGCTTGACAAACTAGATACTTGGATAAAATGAAATCACAGAGATGATTAATAGACATTTTTGTCACAACGTGAAAACCTATCTTGGCCTAACCCTGAAACAGGCTGAAAATACTTTAGGCTGGTTAACCAAGAGACTCAGAAAAAGCAAACAAAGTAAAGTTAAATAGCCATTCCTCCTTCATTCTGTATAAAACTGGTTACTAAGACCTACAGCCCTAGTCCTTGAGCAAGTCCCACATACACCTGGATGTCACAGGAGTGTTGGGTTCCAAAGTCACTGAGATATTCATGTTACTGGAGTCAGGATCTTTAAAGTCAGTGTACTGACCGTTTGAGAATGGGCTGAACCACAACAGGCAGATTCTAGCCTTAGAGCTCACAAAATATAACCAAGATTGAGTAAATCTCAGTTACTACTTAAGAAGTGATTTTAGAATTATAGAGCAATAAAATTTAAGACCTAAAATGCAAGGTTTATGTTTTTCAGGTGGTTCAAATTTGAAATAGATTTCTTAGTTTTGTTTTTAGTGGCTTAAAATAGAAATTTATTATCATATAGTTCTGTAGGCCAGAAGTCCACAATGAAGCTTATGGGGTTAAAATCAGGGTGTTGGCAAGGCTGGCTCCTTTTGGCAATTATGGTTTTATGAAGTATTTGTATTCTTTTTTTTTTTTTTTTTGAGACGGAGTCTTGCTCTGTCGCCCAGGCTGGAGTACAGTGGCCGGATCTCAGTTCACTGCAAGCTCCGCCTCCCAGGTTCCCGCCATTCTCCTGCCTCAGCCTCCCGAGTAGCTGGGACTACAGGCGCCCACCACCTCACCCGGCTAGTTTTTTGTATTTTTTTTTTTTTTTTTTTTTTTTGAGACGGAGTCTCGCTGTGCCGCCCAGGCTGGAGTGCAGTGGCCGGATCTCAGCTCACTGCAAGCTCCGCCTCCCGGGTTCCCGCCATTCTCCCGCCTCAGCCTCCGAGTAGCTGGGACTACAGGCGCCCGCCACCACGCCCGGCTAGTTTTTTCTATTTTTAGTAGAGACGGGGTTTCACCGTGTTAGCCAGGAGGGTCTCGATCTCCTGACCTCGTGATCCGCCCGCCTCGGCCTCCCAAAGTGCTGGGATTACAGGCTTGAGCCACCGCGCCCGGCCTTTTGTATTTTTTAGTAGAGACGGGGTTTCACCGTGTTAGCCAGGATGGTCTTGATCTCCTGACCTCGTGATCCGCCCGTCTCGGCCTCCCAAAGTGCTGGGATTACAAGCTTGAGCCACCGTGCCCGGCAAGTATTTGTATTCTTATCTCTAGCATCTTTATTTAGTTGTGTCTACAAACAACTTCCCTTAGTGGCAATTTTCTTCTTCATTTTTAAAAACTTTTATTTATTTATTTATTTGAGACACAGTCTGACTCCATCACCCAGGCTAGAGTGCAGTGGCGCGATCGTAGCTCACTGAAACTTCCACCTTCAGAGTTCAAGTGATTCTCATGCTTCCGTCTCCCAAGTAGCTGGGCTTACAGGTATGTACCACCATGCCCAGTTAATTTTTGTATTTCTAGTAGAGACAGGGTTTTGCCATGTTGGCCAGGTTGATCTTGAACTCCTGACAGCAAGTGATCTGCCCGCCTCAGCTGCCCAAAGTGCTGGGATTACAGGCGTGAGCCACCGTGCCTGGCTGCAATTTTCTTCAATAGGAAAATGTGATTCACAACGGTAAGGTGTTATGCTGTTAATATATCGCACAATTCAACTGAATTACCGCCCAGCTTATGAAGCACATCCACATGGCACTTAAACACACAGTTTAGGAAGTGGTTAGGAAAGTTATATCTTTCAAAAAAATCTTCTTTGGGGGAGTAGAGGTGGAGAATGATTCTCACAACTACATATATAATTACTTCTATAAATTCTCAACCCTTCAAAAAATTTAAAATACCACATCTGGCTCCAGAACTCTTCTCAAAGTATTACGAGACTAGTTTATAAGCTAGTCACTTAAAATTACGTACATTACCTGAAAAGAAATTCAGGTTAGAGCCCCCAAATCAAGAGTGGCAAAACCAAGATTATCTTCTTGGTATCTGACTAGACTAAAATGGAATAAAACTACATACTGATGAAAGAAACAGACATAACTATGAAGAAAAGAGCAGTTTACCTGTGCTTTTGGATGTGTCTGTTGTGAGGAATGCTGAGATTGCTGTTTCTGCTGAAGCTGGGCAAGTTGCTGCCTTTGCATCTGAACTAACTGCTGCTGATGTGTCTGAAACTGCTCTTCCGTGATACCCCCTGTTACTGGTAAACAACATGAATTTTGGAAATGAGTGCGTTTTACAAGATTTTTAATAACACAAGCAGAATATAAACTTACTCCACAATTAAGATGAAAGCAATAACAAACTACAACATGGATTATCAGAAAATAATCTAATGAAAATGGCAAATCTTTCAGCAAGTGTGGTGTATGCTTGTATCTGTGATCTCCATCACATGCTAAGAAAAGTGCCTAAATGTAGTTTTTGTTGAATAATATAGTTCTAACATGAATATTTTACCATTTATGCAGACTTAATATCTTTGAGACCACTCTTAATTCTCTACATTATGACGAGCAAGTAATGAAAAAAACTTTGATTTATTCATGTTAATAATAATAAAATAATGACTAAGTTATAGCCTTAATAAGAAAGCAGGACCATCTGCAAGACTGTCAATGATTTTTACTGCTGGTTTCATATAATATTGAAGTGAAAATATTTTATTCTCTGATTACAAATCAAAGTAGAGAACAACATTCATCTAACATAACCATAAACTATAATTTAAGCCAATAGATTCAATGTCTAAAGTAAATCCATCTATAAAAATATGGGCTAGAAATCAGACAAGTATTCAGAAAACTGAAGATAATATGTATCCTCAGATGTAATAAATTCTATTGTGACCAACTGTGTTAAAAGTGTGTTTCAAATGAAAATAAGACATCTACAACGTTTTTTGAAAAAATCAGCTAAGTTACAGAAACCATTTTTCTCAAAGAAATGTAAACAAAATTTCATTCGTTGATATTTCAGCAGATGATTGATAAATTGATTCAGAGAACACAAAGACATTTCCATGGAAGTCAGTACAATATTAGAGTCAAGAAAAATTAAATGACATTAGAAGAAATGTACTTTAGAGTAATTTTGCTCTATTTTTTTACTGCTCGCTTTCCTTTCTCCCAATTATTTCAATCAACCAATATTTACTATCTACTATAATGCAGAATGCTGCACTAAGAGTTATAGTGAATACAGGGGAAAATAAGAAGAGGATCTCTGTTACAAAGTCCTGGAATGTAGTTGGAAAGAAAAGACAGACATAAGAAATACCAATTAATGAATCAACCTCTACATGCAATTGAGTGATCTAATCAATATGACCTAAAGGAGTTTAGACTGGCAACTGCAGCCTCAATCTAGCTTACTTAACTCTCCCAAGTTTTCTGTTGAGTAGGATCACACATAAATAATTTTAAAAAAAATTTATGGTAAATTAGACATATAACAAGTTATGCCTAGTACAGTATATTTCTATGACAAAGGAGTTATGTCCCAGAAATGAACAAAGCTTTGGATATACTCTCATTTCTATTCCACAATATTACCATTAAAATTTGTATTGGACTAGAAGGGGAAAACAGTTCTTAGATAGCAATGTTATTTTTAAAAGATTCAAAACCTTGGGGCTATTACAGTGCTCACTCTAAAATTTTAAAATTACCTGTATTTTTGAAGTACACATTAGTTATCTTACTGAATTACCAACAAAATCAAATGTCTTTCTTTGCACATGTTAAATTCACTGCAAGTGTTCTATTTTTAAATGAAAAAAAATTTTTTAAATTCTAAATTTATAATCTTCAAACTCAAATGAAAATGTGAAGTATTCATGAATTTCCAGCTGTTTGAAAACCTTGGGGAAAGAGATGAAAAATAGTTTTATTAGATACAAAGACAGAAAGAAAAATCTTAAATTAAACCCAAATAAATCTGTTTAAGTCCTATGTGTACAGTTCACCAATTCAAAAGAAATGGACTTGGAAGCTGGTATTATTACAACAGTCCTTAAGTCCAGTGTCAAGTGTGTTCAGAGTTGAGCTTTATACTCTGGTGAAAAGGTGAGAGGCACAATGATTAATATTAAGTGAGGAATAAGCCAAATAAGAATATATATCAAAATTGAGAGAGAAGCAAGAATGAGAATTTTTTCTTCTTTCTAAAATCTTTTAAGTCAGCTGATAAAATCTTACTAATTCAGAATAAAGTATGTATCTAAATTAGTAGAAAGAACAAATTCCTGTTTTTTGGAGGCAGAGTCTTGCTCTATTGCCCAGGCTGGAGTGCAGTGGTACAATCATAGCTCACTGCAGCCTTGAACTCCTGGGTTCAAGTGATCCTCCCGCCTCAGCCTCCTGAGTAGTGAGTAGTTGGAACTACAGGTGCATGGCATCACACCTGGCTAATTTTTTAAATTTTTTGTATACCCAGGGTCTCATTATGTCAGCCCAGGCTGGCCTCCAATTCATGGCTGCAAGTGATCTTCCCGCCTCAGTCTCGCAAAGTGCTGGAATTACAGGCATGAGCCACTGTGACCAGCCCAAACTGCTACTTTTTAACAACAACAAAAATATTTTTGGGGTTGGTAGATCACAGATAAAATATTGCCAACTAGCTGCGTTCTACTTGCTTTTATGAACACATGATCATTTGTGTACATATTAAAAAGGGAAACAGATAAAACTAGCTGTTTTTTTTGGGTGTCTGCATTTACTGTCCTGTCTTCTTCAGACCATTAATTTGCTCAGGAACCTTATTCTTTTCTCCTCATAGGAAACTCAGAAAATTCCAACCTAGTCGCAATCCAAATTATTCAGACTAATGGTCAGTGTTTCTTAACCTTTTTAAACCTAGGTGGACTTTGATACTAAAATTCTCATTTCTGATCCCATTTCTGGTTAAGAATCACTGACACAAATTTAATTTAATTCTATATGTATATGCTCTTAAAAATTACATTCATTTTTTTTCTTTTCCCCCTCACCTGAATCTCAGTATGTTATATCCATTCTTGGCATCTAGCTCTTTATTATTAAGCAAGGTATTCTGTGCTTGCAACAAGCTGATTTTCCTCATTCAGAATTTTCTAGAGCACAATTTATTATTACTTCAAAACTTTAGACAAAAATCGCCAAGAGTAAGCAATGACACAAAATTGGAACATATACAAAACATCCTTTCTAACTCCTTTATTATTTTGGGGTGGAGGAAAAGTGGTATGAAATGTATAGTTTTAATAGCATGGACACAATGTTGAACTGCAATTCTCAGGGTTCTCAGGGTTTACTTACTTGTTGGTGGGGGGAGCAGGAGAAATTTGACTGAAAGCACTTTCTCTACTAATTATTTTTTCTTTTATAAGTTACTGAAATACATCCAGAAGAGATTTCTTACATTGCTCTGGATTACCAAGAGGCACACATTAAAGTACATCAGAAAGAAGTAATAGTTATAGAGTGAACAAATCTGTTTCAGAATAAGATACAAGATAGGAACCCAGCTTTGGGTGAGGTGATGGTGGCACCAAGGGCAAGTGGTAATGTACAAAAGGGAAATTGAGATTCTCTGCTTCTCTTGCTTAGGGTCAAGCCAAGTTCTTTTCACTAGCTGATCTTAAGTTGCTAGCTTAAAAGTGAAATTCATGCTGGTCATAAATCTATCCCATCACATGCCCAGAAATCTTATCAATTTAAAAGTAACCATAAATCTGATTGTTTTGTGAAGGTAGGAGTATTTTAATACTCCAGATAGATGAGAAGTATTCCTTCCCTAAGTAAAATGTTTTGCAAAACTTCCTGGGTAACACATTCTATATAACACATTCGGCATACTTGTTATACGATTTTCCCTTTTATATACCCAAATACGTAATTCAGGACATTAGTAACATACTTGTATTTCCAGATATGTTGTATACAGAACAGTCTGTTTTTCACGAAAGCCCCTCACCTTTCTGGCTATCTTCTACAAATCTGATTCATTACCTATCTCGTAATTACCAGTCTACTTTTATTCCTCAGATAAATCCATATGCCTTTTCTTAAGTATCTGTCACCATCCTTGGAAAGCAGACTTTGTTTTCAAAGGTCCCAGCCATCCCTCATTTCATCCTTTGCCTTTTAGGTGTGTAGTTCCTGTATGGTGCTCTGCCTAGGGTGACTTCTTAGTGATCAACTAAAAACATACTCTGTGTACCTCCACAGATTTTACACTAACACAATGATTATACAGCTTTAGGTCCCTGCTTCTTAAGCTTGTGCCCAGAGGTATTCTTGAGTATATGGGAAATCTTTGTTAACTCTGTATTGTTTTTGTTGACAAATGAAAAGAACAATCTAAACAGAAATACACTCTGGATCTTCTGGATGATCATCCCACAACAGAGTAGGAACACAGGATTTTTGTGCTTGTGCCTTTGTTTTTTCATCATCTCTTAACTTTTAATGCAGTGCTTCTTAAACTGGGCTAAGATGGATTCTTGGGAAGCCATGAATTTTTCAAATACTAGCCTCGACCACATTTTCACAGCTTAATGAAGAATACTTAATTTGGCAGTAAAGATTATTTAAGAGTCAAAAAAGAATACATTATCTAGTATTTCTTCATCTACCAGGTCAGTCTTTGTTACAAGTTTTTTTTTCCTTTTTTTCTTTTTTAAGAGACAGGGTCTTTGCCTGGGTGCAGTGGCTCACATCTGTAATCCCAGGACTTTGGGATGCCGAGGCGGGTGGATCACCTGAGGTCAGGAGTTCAAGACTAGCCTGGGCAACATGGTGAAACCCTGTCTTTGCTAAAAATAAAAAAATTAGCTCGGCGTGGTGGCTCGTGCCTAAAATTCCAGCTACTTGGGGGGCTGATGCATGAAAACGGTTTTGCCTGGGAGGCGAAGATTGCAGTGAGCCGGAATCATGCCACTGCACTCCAGTGTGGGCGAGAGAACAAGACTCGTCTCCAAAAAAAAAAAAAAAGAGAGAGAGACAGGGTCTTGCTATGTTGCCCAGGCTGGTCTCAAACTCCTGGCCTCAAGCCATCCTTCCACTTTGTCCTCACAAAGTGCTGAGATTACAGAGGTGAGTCACTATACCCAGTATTACAAGAGTTTTGGTATATGCTTTATCGAAGATACCCTGACTATATGCAATTTTTGTTTGTTTTAAAGGACAGATCTGGGGCAGGATTAAAGGGTAGAGAGAGGGATCTTACATCAAATCTTCTGGGTTAGAGTGGGAAGTCAAATGAAAGTTCATATAAACCACTGGAGCTACTCTGCTGACAAACATATCCAGGAGGGTTGACATTACCTTTCCAGGACTATATACATCTTACAAATGTAACTCTTACAGTGAAAGGCAAACTAACGAATAAACAGTCTTTGTGGGTGGGGAGTGGAAAGGTGAGGGGATTTGGGGAATGGAGAACAAATAGATGTGAGAATAATGAAAAAAAGACTAAAAATCCATTTAAACTTCTGAAACCCAAGCCAAATATTTACAATTGAAACTTCGTTATTTCCTTTTATAGTCTAACTAAAATATTTTAATCCCTTAGGTCTGAATCCATTTCTCACCTCTGGAAGCAACCCCAATCCTTAGCTAGATGCTAAATCACATTATACCAATCCTAAAACTATCATAGTTGCACACATTTATGACAATTTAAGAATGAATGGGAAGAGAAACTGAAAAAACTAAGAATCAGGAATTTCTCTTGGAAAACTTTACAAACTTAATGATTTTAGAAATTGGTAATATTAAGATATTTAAAGTTGTCAAAAAGGCTACTGGTATCTATTCTGTATATTATGACGGGTAAGAAAAGAAAAAAGTATCATGCTAATTTGCAACCATGCATGAGTGAAAACTAAAACTAAATGTAAATTAATCTGTCCTTTCAAATCTGAAAAAGCAAAGCACTTTTAGATACAAAATGTATTTTCTTGAGTTCTGGATTAGAACATCATCTCAGAGAATAATACTGTAGTTTCAAAGGATTATCCCCTGTTTATGTGAAGAAATTACATTCTTCATGTACATATTACAATTTGCATGTGCTATTAATTAAGTTCTTTGAAGGTAAGGGTTGTCTTGTAAAACTTTGCAACTTTTAAACATTTAACCCAGTGTTTCCCATATAACAGATACTAAATGATGTATGAAATTAATTTCTCTTGGTTATTCAATTGTCATGTTCACCACAATCAATCTATTCTTTATCCTGCTTTTTTTCTTTGACAAGTGTTTTTCAATTAAGAGAATACACCTTTATTTTACTTAAAGGTTAACAAAACACATCTCTGCTTTCAAATGAAGTCTTTAGTTTTGGTTCCAATACCTAGGATACAGTTTTCAATTTTCCTTTAAGTATCTAAAAGATAATGCACACACACACACATATATATATATATATATGTATGTATGTGTATATATATATTTTTTGAGTCAGGGTCTTACTTTGTCACCCAGGCTGGAGTGCAGTGGCAGGATCTTGGCTCACTGCAGCCTCTACTTCCTGGGTTCAAGAGATCTTCCCCCCTCAGCTGGGACTAGAGGCACGTGCCACCATACCCAGCTAACTTTTGTATTTTTAGTAGAAACTGGGTTTTGCCACGTTGCCCAGCCTGGTCTTGAACTCCTGGCCTCAAGTGATCCACCTGCCTCAGCCTCCCAAAGTGCTGGGATTACAGGCATGAGTCACCGTGCCTGGCCTAGAATATATTTTGGACACATGGATTATGACTCAGAAAACATTAATCAGGGCTATTAACAACATTTAAGAGAAAATTATTTGCCACTAGCCCTCAATTCCACATAAGATGCAGCCCTCTTTTTAATTTTTGTTTAAGAACTAAGGAATTTGTGATACAAATAAAGTGCATTATGTTTCTATTTCTGATTAAACTCATTTGCTGGGATTTCCCAGCTGTGAAATGGACAATTCAGTACTAATAATCTGTTTAGTTCAGTGTTACTCTCTGCCAGGGAAAAGTATAATCCAGTGTTAGTCTTGTTCCCTTATTTTTTGTCTTGTTACTCTTTTTTTTTTTTTTTGAGACGGAGTCTCGCACTGCTACCCAGGCTGGAGTGCAGTGGCCGGATCTCAGCTCACTGCAAGCTCCGCCTCCCGGGTTCACGCCATTCTCCTGCCTCAGCCTCCCAAGTAGCTGGGACTACAGGCGACCGCCACCTCGCCTGGCTAATTTTTTTGTACTTTATAGTAGAGACAGGGTTTCACCGTGTTAGCCAGGATGGTCTCGATCTCCTGACCTCGTGATCCGCCCATCTCGGCTTCCCAAAGTGCTGGGATTATAGGCTTGAGCCACCGCGCCCAGCCTGTCTTGTTACTCTTAAAATCATGTGTTTGGTTTTTTTAATCTGTGTGTCTTGAACACTTTCCTTCTGCTTGTTCTTAGTGGGCTTGGTCATGAGAGCACAGTTGTGTCTTGTTACTCTTAAAAACAACTGTGCTCTCATGACCAAGCCCACTAAGAACAAGCAGAAGGAAAGTGTTCAAGACACATAGATTAAAAAAACCAAACACATGAGGATCCCATTCTTTTGTTGTATTCTTAAATACATGAGGATACATCCATCAAAGGTAAAAATATAGTTTTCTAAAACTCCCTCATCCTTCTATTTAGGTAGATGAGGAAATTCCTATCCGTATTCATGGAATTGTAACTGAATTCACTTAAAATTATTATCTAACCAGAACTAAGAAATCTATATAATGAATGTAACTGATACAAATCATTAAATTATAAGTTTTCAATTATTTTTTTAAATGCTGTTAATGTATTTGTATTGCCATGCCTATTATTTTAAAACAAAATATATCTGTTGAAAACAAAAAACCTTGTGGTCCCAGTGACTAGAGGAGTCACAGTCAGTTAAGAAGAATGAGTTCAAACAAAATCTTTTACTCTAGGAATAAATTACTAAATAAGACAGATATGATTTCAAAACACTGAATTCTAATGTACCTTAGTTGTTGCTTAAGTCTTAAAAATTTTTTAAGGAAAGAAATGGTACTGTGTTGAGGGTATTAAAAAATTTCAGATAGGAGAAATCACACAGACCAAAAAGATTATTTTTTTTCTAATGGTAAGGTAAAGATAAAAACACAAAAAAACTTGTTGTCTATGATGTTAACATTGCCTACTTGTGACTTAAATTCCCTGAGAAGTACATGCACACCTAACGTAACAGTTTAAATGCTCATTTTCTGTTGTATGGCAGTGTCATAGGATTACAGAGGTGACTATAATGGAACTATTTAAGTCGTATTAACTTATATTTTGGACCAATACATATGTCGCATTGATGATATAACAATATATACAACACATATATACTTTCTGGAAAAAAGTCAGGTTAAATCTAGAGTTAATCTGGAATGTATAGTACAAAGCTGAAAATATCTGGCAATGTTCACGCTGAGAAGGAAGATATTAAAATCACTTTTTAATGTGGTATATATCACCAGAGAAAACAATCAGCCTACGGTCAAATGTAATTATAAATGCCTCTATATGGTATGTTTTAAACTCTCTTTTTGGGAAAAATTATTTTGAGAATGTTTAGTACAGGAATTCCATTTAGCTAAATAAACTGGAACTTTGTCTTAGAGCTGGCTGAAAAAAGATCTGATTTAGTATTTGTCAACTTTCTACTATCTTTAGATTTCTAATAATCCTGCAGCCTCAAATTGTATTACGCATTTATCCATTTCAGCTTCAAGCACTCTTTCAACTTCACAGACTCATGAACTTTATATAATGGGAGGCCATTTTCCTTACTTAAGTTCGTTTAGGAGAAAATTAACCAACCAATTTGGATAAATGATATGCCAATTTCTAATCATTCAAACAAATCCAATATTTCATTATAACCTTTAAACAAATCACTGTATGAGTCAAGTTGGAAAAGAGGCAGTTCAGTAGCTAAAAGAGACTGATTATTGAGACCAATCAAGCTAAAGTGATTTATGATCACTTTAAAGAAGTTTAATATGATAATTTCACATGCTAGAATGCATCATCTAGGAAATAATTTAGAAATACAAAAAAAAAAGGTATCAACAGTGTAAGTCTCTATGTTAGTCTTGGGATACAATGCATATATACAATGTATACATTATAAAGATATTTATAAATTATACATACTTGCATACATGTGATAAACAGACCACAGAAGAAAACAAATCAAAATTGTACCTTAGATTCTCCAGATATTATACATTATTTACAATGTACATATCATAAAAATATTACATTAATTTGAATACATCTCTTAAAAATGAAAAAACTTCCTGATCTAACTAGAGGTAAGCTATCGGACAAAAATTATTATTCATAGGGGCTGGGCACAGTGGCTCATGCCTATAATCCTAGCACTTTGGGAGGCTGAGGCAGGTGGATCACCTGAGGTCAGGATTTCGAGACCAGCCCGGCCAACATGGCGAAACCCTGTCTCTACTAAAAATACAAAAATTAGCTGGGCATGGTGGTGCGCTCCTGTAGTCCCAGCTATTTGGGAGGCTGAGACAGGAGAATCGCTTGAACCCAGGAGGCGGAGGTTGCAGTGAGCTGAGATCACGCCACTGCACTCCAGACTGGGTGATACAGCGAGACTCCATCTAAAAAAAAAAAAAAAATTATTCACAGGGAGTCTCCTAAACATCATTTTCCAGAAAGAGTTTTCAAAGGTACTCTCAAGGATTAATGGTAACATTTAATCAAAGATTATGCACCAAAATGAAAATTACCTTTAACACAAGCAGTAGATAGTACTGTGCTGTGATTATCTGGTGGCAGCTTATAAGCAGTGTGCTCATAGGGAAGTCTGCATGCATTCTGCCTACATTTACCATACCAGGAAAACACCCGAAATAAATGTCAGTGGTTTTACAGTACTACTTAGGACAATTTGGTTAAAATGTGAGGCAGAACAGTACAATTTTGTTTCTTAGGTTAGGAAAAAAATGCAGTAGGTTAAGTAAAATTCCTTTCCCAATAAATTAAGTAAAAAAGAATAGCAGGATATGCTTTTAACACAGCAACAGCTTACCTGATATGCCATTCTTGCTGGTGTTCAATAAAGCTACAGATGCTGCAGAAACTCTTTTATTGTTCACAGTCTGCCCTGGTTTTCTTGAGGTACATTCTTCACTATCACTGTCCTGTAAATTTAGTAGCCTTGGCTGGAAACACTGTAGTCGACATGATCTGATATTGCTTAATATTTCAGAAAGGGACAGTCTATTTTCACAATGTTTACTGGAAGCATTGGTCCGAGAGAAATTAGAAGAAAAGTCTATAGTTTGGGAAGAGCTTGAAAAACTATTCAGCATTTCAGGGTCTATCTGTTTTAGGACTGGGTCATGTTCTGTGGATATTCGGTCCATTATGACCCTGAAAAGCAAAATAAAACCAAACATTAACTGAGACAGCTGAACACTTTTTCTTTGTCTTCTGTTCCAGATAGCAAACAAAAACCAAATACCAAAAGTGAAAACAAATACTTCACCTTCCACCTCTGCCAATTCGCCTCCTTGCAAATCCTATACATCTTCTTGGGACTGTAAGTGTTGTCAGGCAATGCCTATACCTCAACTTATCCAAATCTGCCAGTTCTGAATTTTCACATGAATGGTTAGCTTGGTCCAAACGAGGCTGCAAAGAAAGAAAAAAAAAAAAAAAACCCAAAAAACTCATGGAGTAAATTTGAAATGAAGACAGGTTAGATCATGATAAACATGAAGTAACTGCAACATTAGCAGAACAATTAAAATCTAGACATAAAACTGTAAAAATGGGGCTTCACTGACTATTAATCAGGTTAAATTTTACAAAACTGAATCAAAAGTTCACTCACCAAGATTACCCAAACTGAATTTAGTTTCTATATTCACTTAGAGTCCATTATACTTAAAAAGGAATATATCTTTAAAAATAATGCAGCTTTTAACATATGTGTACAAAGTAGAGATGGTGAAATTACATCGTAATTTGTAGGCTTCCTACTGAGAAACCAGAAATAAAATTTTTTGGACTAAAAATTGCACTTCAAACTCTTAAAGGGTCAAACTGAAGCTTCCTCTTTACTTTTAAGAAACATATCCAAGCGGATGCAGTAGCTCATGCCTGTAATTCTAGCACTTTAGGAGGCCAAGACAGGAGGATCACTAGAGACCAGGAGTTCAAGACCAGCCTGGGCAATGTAGCAAGACCCTATCTCTACAAAAATTACAAAAATTAGCAGCATGTGGTGGTATGTGCCTGTAATCCCAGGAGGCTGAGGTGGGAGGACTACTCGAGCCCAGGAGTTTGAAGTTACGGTGAACTGTATGATTGCATCACTGCACTCCAGCCTTGGTGACAGAGCAATACCCTGTCTCTAAAATAAATAAAATAAATAAATAAATATAAAGAAACAAACAGCCTGTTCCCTGCCTTCCCATTCCCTTCATCATTTTATCATGCTATGTCTGTTCCCTTTCATTAAGAAATTTCCCTTCTCTCATCAGCATAATTAGTAAACAAATCTCCACCTCTCCTAAATTTACACACCCTAAAATAGTTGTCAGTATATGTTTACCATTACATAGCAAGATAAATGATCTCTACAAGCCATATAAGAAAGTCAAAGCCATCCTCACAATGCTACATTATACCTCATCCGAGAACCTTGGAAAGTGATATAATGCGACTTCATAGCATAAAGCAACTTCTAGGTGTGTCAGAAAGTTATGAATACAATTATTAGACAAAACACTGCCATTATGGAAGTTTAAAAATTATTATTTTGTTTGATACTTACTGGTATGTATCCACAAGATGGGTTTGCATAACAACAAATTTCAATAAACACCTAGCAGCCATCAAAGGTTCTAGAACCAACTTACAAATTCTGGGTTTACCTAATTCTAGTAATGACACACTGAATAATTTTCACAACCGCTGAAGCTATAATTAGTGCCCAAAATGAAACTAAATTTCTAAAATGTGAGGAATTATCAATTTCCAAGAAGAAGATTCCAATGCCCTTTGAAAGGACTCAGTACCTTTTAGCATCTTTTACCAGTATTCACATAAAGGATATCACACAAAAAGTATTGATGCATTTCCTATTTTTAGATCAAGACTAAGTCATCTTGACATGGGTTACCTGTTAATTCCAGTTCACAAAAACACCACACACACACAAAAGTTCTTACAGCATAATACTGGCATCCTGCCCGCCTTCTGAAAGCACAGGGACCATCAGGATCATTTTCTTCTTCCGGTTCTGATACTGGGGACAATACCTAGACAAAAGAGGAATTCCATTTAGGAGTTATCAAAAGTCAATAGATCAAGTTTGTAATGCTCTAAAATTTAAATCTGATCACAAACAGTAAATCACTTCTATATTACATATCGTAGGTACTGAATTCCCCCAAAACATTCAATGACTAGCAAAAATTTTCTATGGTTAAAAATCCTTCTTTTTAATGGATTAGTTCTTTCAGGTTAAGTATACATGGCATTGGCATTGCTTAATTGCTTCTAAACATGAAGTGCTAAGACTTAGAATTAATATAGTCTTTATACATCCCATTATATTTTATAAATAATGTATGTGGCTATAAATATTTAATGACAGTTATACTTCACCTATAGGTATTTTTATCCAATAACTTTATCTCTCTGTAATAAAGCCAAAAACTAGGATATAAAAACAGCTTATAAATAGCCAAAAAATCACCAAAACAAAAAAACCTCAAAGGCCATAAAGGTCAGGTTTTATTCAAAGGAAAGTCTTATATCTCTCCACTCACTTTTTAAAGATCACTTTTTAAACTTAGCAGACCAGAAGTAGAAAATAAGAAGAGAAAAGAAGACTTGCTAAAGTAAGCAGATTGGTTATAGAGAAGAGATAAGCCCACAATGCTAGAGGAAAAGAATAAAGACTTTCAGAAAGCTGTTACGTATTAGAAAGCACTCTGCCCAGGCCATGTCATATCAGGCCAAATATCCCTAGGTAATTGAGTGGGCTTCTAGGGCAGTAGCATTGACCTATCAGAGCACACTTTATAAACGTCATTAAAACAGATTAAATAATACACAAATATACCGACGACAGGGAAATAATATGTTTTAGATAAATTTCCACCCATAATGATTAAAATTTTTAAAAAAGTTTTGGTACTTAAGTTTCAGTTGTCTCGCACTCTCACTTTGTAGTACATCTCTTTTTCTGACAAACGCTGGCTCAACCATATTTACTTGCAAATTTCTGAACCTCACAAATCCCTCTCTTCCTATTTTGAGAGGAAAAATGTTTTCTCCATATTATTTCCAAACTGTGGTAATTACCACTGAGCAGGGTCATCCAGGGGAGAAAGGTATTTGTTTGAGGTTCCAATATACCTCCACCAACCCTATGGGGGAGACACAGAAACAGTGAGCTGGGGCTGATTCTTCTTCATGGGGAACCAAGCCCCCAACCTGAAATTTGAAAGGAAGTCCCAAATGTGAATTTTACACTTTGGTTCCTTTGCAAATAATGTACCTATTCTAAGATATACACAGGAAGTGTCACAAAGTCTCAGAAATTCTGTATATAAAATCTATCACCCGTTCCTCCTAACTACCATTCCCTAGGGGTAGATTCCAGGGGATAAAAGAAGTCTGAGGCATAGGAAGACAAAGCTAATGTTAGAAAAATCGGAAGCACGATCAAGAAGAGGCAGGGTTTTAGTTCTGTTCAGCTGCAATTCAGTGACATAAGTCTGGTTAAAATGTTTGTTCTCTTAAGGCTCCCTATTCCTTGTTCTTGGTTTATCAGACAAAGAAAAAGTATGATTACTTTAATGATCTTGTCAGCAACAAAATCCTCATTTTATAAGAGGTGCAGTCTGAATAGTTGCCTCACCGAATGATGCCCAAATATAGGTAAATGTTAATACTTACTCTTTAGTAATATGGTGATACCATAAAATTAATGAGGATTGTCTAAGACCTAATATAAACAATCAGAACAACCTAAAAGTTTCAAAATGCAATTTTCATGTGAGTATGGGAACTTACTATATAAATCAATGCAAGAATTTGGAGCAGAAATGAAGATCCCTTAATGCACGAGAAACATGGCTAGTTACACTGACTGAGCTCTACTTTCAGGCTGGATGTACTGATTCCACCAATAAAAGTTTCTATAGGTCATAGCACCCTACAGTATCATTTTTTTTTTTTTTGAAACAGGGTCTTGCTCTGTTGCCCAGGCTGGAGTACAATGGTGCAACCTTGGCTCACTGCAACCTTCATCTCCCTGGCTCAAGCAATCCATCTCCCGCCTCAGCCTCAAAGAGTAGCTGGGACTACAGTCATGTGTCACCATGCCTGGCTAATTTTTGTACTTTTGTTTCTGTGTTTTTGGTAAAGATGGGGTTTCACCATGTTGCCCAGGCTGGTCTCCAAGTCCTGGGCTCAAGCAATCCACCTGCTTCGGCTTCCCAAAGTGCTGGGATTACAGGCATGAGCCACAATGCCCAGTCTACAGCATCATTCTTAAAGGGCTGGGAATATATAGCAAAACTTTCTAGGCTCTCATTAGTACCACCAATAAAAGCCTACTTTACATATAGTTATCTAACTATGTCATTTTCTTACTTAACATTTTAAATAATTTCCCATTATGTATAATGTAGATAGAGGCTATCTGACATCTGGGTATTACTGCAGGCATCAAGCCTTTCATCCCCTCTTCCTCTTCTATGTTATGTGCTCCAGTAATGCTAAACTGCTAGGAGTTCCCTCTAATATGTTGTGCCTAGAACCCTTCCCTATACTTTCTATCTAGAAAATTACTCTTTTGTAAGGCACTATATCCCTCATTCCTTCAAACTGGTCATCTGATGAATGTCCCATGGCTGTTCAAAGCTCTGCCTGAGTTCAAACTAGATGATATATGGGTTCATTATATGAATATATGGGTTCAGTAATATATTAGTAATATATGGGTTCATTAAGCACTCCTCAAGGGATAAAATTAAGCATATCTTTGCATATTTGATACTATTCATATGACTATCAGAATATTATCTGGGTAGAAAAACTAATCAGTGAAAAAAAGAGTAAAACTAGTATAATCCAGCCAAAAGGGACACATTTTATGCAAACTCCAGATTTTAAAGTTATAGCAATGAAGAGTTTTATAAACAGTCCTGCTTTCAAACATATCTATAATGTTGGTTTTTTTAAAAAAAGTTTCCTTAGGGGCCGGGCGCGGTGGCTCAAGCCTGTAATCCCAGCACTTTGGGAGGCCGAGACGGGCGGATCACGAGGTCAGGAGATCGAGACCATCCTGGCTAATACGGTGAAACCCCGTCTCTACTAAAAAATACAAAAAACTAGCCGGGCGACGAGGCGGGCGCCTGTAGTCCCAGCTACTCAGGAGGCTGAGACAGGAGAATGGCGTGAACCCGGGAGGCGGAGCTTGCAGTGAGCTGAGATCCGGCCACTGCACTCCAGCCTGGGTGGCAGAGCAAGACTCCGTCTCAAAAAAAAAAAAAAAAAAAAAAAAAAAAGTTTCCTTAAAGCAAACAAGTCAAAAAGTTAAAATATGATAAAGCTGGCAGTAGGTTCAAGGTCTTTGTTACAGTATTTTCTGTTAAGTTTCCTACGCTATTTTTAAAAACAGGGTATTGCTAGAGCAGGTGATACTCAATATTTTTTGAAAAAATGGATCTTTCTTTTTGTTTGTTTGTTTTTTTGAGACGGAGTCTTGCTCTGTCGCCCAGACTGGAGTGCAGTAGCACGATCTCAGCTCACTGCAAGCTCTGCCTCCCGGGTGCACGCCATTTTCCTAGCTAGCCTCCTGAGTAGCTGGGACTACAGGAACCCGCCACCACGCCTGGCTAACTTTTGTATTTTTAGCAGAGACGGGGTTTCACCGTGTTAGCCAGGATGGTCTCGATCTCCTGACTTTGTGATCTGCCCGCCTGGCCTCCCAAAGTGCTGGGATTATAGGCGTGAGCCACCGTACCTGGCCGGATCTTTTAATACATAAAGTAAAAGTCTTATCTTAAAAACAGCACTTATAAAAATAAATATTTTTTAATTGCGCACATTTTTCTATAAAGCTGTTGCAATATTTATCAAAGAGTTAAAATTTGAATCAGTCCCTTTAAGTCTTTTTAAGAATCAAACAACCATTACCTAAATTTACATTAAAAGTTATAAAACACAATGCTGGTGGAGTGTGGTAAAAAGGAAAGCATTGTTGATATTTTCAATATTTACAATTATGTATTAACTGTCTTAAAATATTGATAATTTTTGGTTAGTAACTAGTAATTCAATTACTAAGAATCTATTTTAAATACAGAGGGAAAAGATCTACGTTCATTTTTATAAATGGAAAAACTGAAAACCATGTGCTCCACAAGAGAGTAAATTCTATACAACTGATGAAAGATAATACAGAGTAAATACCATTTCAGTGGCTACATAAATAATGTGGAAATGTTTATGCTATATACATTAGGGGAACAAAGCAAGAATAAAAACTCTAAGATAGCAATTGTTTTAAAAATATAGCAATATAAAATATTGGCAGGAAATATCTTTAAAATAGTTTTAAAACAAGCACCTGTGGAAATTCATCTTCATCTGAGCTGTGAAAGTCATATTGCTTAATGTCACTCTTATTGATCACAGGCAATGTCTCTGGAGTGGGTTGCTGAGATGTTATCAAAGCCTCTGCTTTAGGCTTCTTTGGGTACTTCTTCTTTTGACGAACCACATCAGAAGCCTCTTCTTTCAAAGACAAATGATGAGGGTGCTGTTTACATGACGATTTTTCCCCCAAAAGGAAGAAATAAAAATCATTTTAGAAATCATGAAAAACTATACTGCTCTTTGAAAAACATACATTTTTACCCAGGAGGTGATTTTATTATTTTTAATGTGCAAAAATTATTCTGTGTTCATAAATTGAAACATGTTTTACTTTCTGCAACTTATGATGAAAAATAATTATGGTATTTAAATTTGCTTTTCACATTATTATTACTACTTAAAACTAAACTATGTGAGGAATTTTTTGGATTGCTCTATTATGCAATCCAGTATTTAAAAGGTATTTAAATTCAATTTTTATTTAAATCTGCTGTACTGATAAAAATTAACCACTATTTTTATTTTTAAATATCTTCAACTGGATCATGAGTTTATTGTCTTTTCTACACTTAGATCCAATTTTTTAAAATGTATGTTCTATGGATGCAAATCTTTTGAGAAAAATAAGCTTAACTCGGAAAAAAAAAACCCTCACTTTTTAGAATGTATAATTACTGCAGCAACCGAACAGTAACTGTTCTGAAGTCCCCCAGGCTTCTGTGGAGGTTCCTGAGAGGTCATCTGGCAAAGACACTCCCTGAAGGGGTAGGTTTCCAGCCCCTACCTCCCCTCAACAGAGCAGCTCTGTTACTGGTTTTTTTTTTTTTTTTTTTTTTGAGATGGAGTCTCGCTCTGTCGCCCGGGCTGGAGTACAGTGGCTGGATCTCAGCTCACTGCAAGCTCCGCCTCCCGGGTTTACGCCATTCTCCTGCCTCAGCCTCCCAGGTAGCTGGGACTACAGGTGCCCGCCACCACGCCCGGCTAATGTTTTGTATTTTTAGTAGAGACGGGTTTTCACCGTGTTGGCCAGGATGGTCTCGATCTCCTGACCTCGTGATCCACCCGTCTCGGCCTCCCAAAGTGCTGGGATTACAGGCTTGAGCCACCGCGCCTGGCCATTCTGTTACTGTTTTAACATACTGGCATTCCTTTTAATAAAAAGGGATTTGCCACTGTAAAAGTTGGAAAAGACTGTTCCAAGTACCAACGTACAAATTACAAAATTTATACTTTTCCACATCTAGTCCAGATGTTAATAACTACTTTAGGGTCAAAAACAGTACACACAATAAAAATATGCTTGAAAGGCAAATTATATTTAGTGAGATATAAAATTTTTCATATAATGGGCATAAATATTACATCAAAAACAAAGCCCCAACTTTCAGAAACTTCCCACATTTTAAAGTGGGATACGTGACAAAGTAAATATAGTTAACCATGTGTAATGGAGTAGGACAACAATGGATGCAACCAAATTCCTAAAGTTAGTATTTAGGAAGGCTATTTATTCATAGAGGAGATCTAAAATGAGAATCAATATATAATAAAGGCTGATTCTGTCAGTAATTATGGGTTAAGATTTTCATACTGCAATGCTTAACAATCACATACCTAGGAAAAGCACTGATTAACACAAAATGGATTTTTAAAAATAACTTACAAAATGACATTTGCAGTGATAACTTTTTTGGCTATAGAGGTAAGTAAGATTTAGAGAGAATCAGGATGGTGGGCTAGATGCCTGTGATTAATAAGAAAGAACTTTAGTGTTTGAATTGACATGAGCTGAATGAAGGAGTCTTCCTGCTCCACACTCTTTCTTGACCTTTAAGAATGAATCCATGAAAAATGAGAACTGTGTACATTTTTAAAAGATGAATTTTCCACAAACACCCTAGGTCATTTAAAAAATTTTGCTACCGAGTAAGGCTCTATTGTCTAGAAGCTTCAGTCTATACCTGTTTCTTACTTAAATCTATGCTCCTTAAAATTAAAGGCTTTATTAGTTTTCATATTTCCCAATTAAATACTTTAATTAATGTATCAAGTGAGGACCGAATAATTAGTTATCTAGTCCAAGTGACTAAAATAACCACTGAGTCTGGTTCTTTTATTAGGAAGAAACTGTGACCCAGAAATTACAGGACTTTCTCAAAGTCACTCAAGGTAGGTAACAATTGATAAATGCTGGCTCTGGAAATGATGATGACAATAAGAATAATTTTCAATAGTCTCAATGAAGAAAGCTTTAATTTGAGGTTTTGATTCCTTCCATTACAATGCAAGGTTTGCTAAGGCTAGTGATAATAACTAGACTCTAATTACCTTTATTCTCTAGGGAGGCAGATAGCATATTGAAAGTGACAGACTGTTAGACCTGAATTGAAACTTTGAATCTGCCACCTACTAGCTATTATCTAGAAATCACACAGACGCAACAACTACCTCTAAGGGTTGTTACGAGGATTAATTGGTCAGTATATATATAAATACTCCTAGCAAAGTGCTTGGCTCATGGTAAGAACTAAAGTCATGTTAATTACTTTTTCCTTACTGAAACCATATAAGACAACAGCAGAAATCAATAATTATGTGATCAACATTACCATACATGCTTCTTCCCAGACAATATTCACCTTAGTTTTACATTCTTGAACTTTGTGATGATTTCCATTATGAAGAGATGCTGGAGTGGCATATAACTCTTTTTCTGATCTATTGATTTTCACTTCATTAAGGATTTCACCACCATAGTCTCCCAAATGGTATCTTGAAAAAGTAACAACATATAAGAAAACATTGCCTAGTTTAACAATAAGGAAGTGATACCTCAATTAATTGGAAGTCACCTAGTCAAAAAGAGCTAACAATCAAATTACTTTTAAAAGATAAAATTTACAGGAATAAAGAAACAAGGATTTTGTAAAAACAAAACAAACCAAAAAACTGAAAAAATGCCTAAGGTACACAGCAAACAAATTTCTTACACATATTATATAATCAAGCACTAGGAAATGTTTAGAAAGCTTACTTCAGGAATCACACAAAATTCTGTTTTCGTTCAGTCTATTTCATTTTGTAGGAAAATATACTATATTAGAGAACACATTTCTAAAAGGAGTTGAAACAAAAAATGTCTACCTACTCAGAAAATAAAATCAATACTCATTTCCCTCAGATTTTACTTAACAGAAACTTTAATATGGAGAAGTAAACAAAATGATCACTAGAGTTCTTTTCTAAATAAAATTCAATGATTCTGCCAAAACAAAATTAAGTATAGGATCTACAGTATACACAAAACTCTCCCAAAATCTGTAATCCAAATTGATAACTTAATCTATAAAAAGAAAAACTAGTAACCACAAATCTTTAAAAAATATAAATTCTTACAGAATCAATATCAACTGTCATAAAGTTTAACCTGATCCCCCCTAAAAATCTTTTGGTTCATTTTGCCCATCATTTGGTAAAGTTGTCATTTTACTGTTTTAACAGGTGCAATGTTACCTTTTCTCCACAACTTCTAAAGTTAAGTGCAATAATTCTCGTTTTGTTTTCTCTCTTCTCTTAATCATTTCCAAAATTGTTATGGCTCTACTAAATTCTCGTCTCAGTTTCAACATCTTTTCATACGAGGCTTCATCATTCTTACGATTCTATTAAAAATAATAATTTTAGAAGAATAAACAACCCAGTTATCTACATTTCCGGCTTTATTCAAGAAATTCTTATCAGACCTGAATTTATCCTATAAAAGTAAAATGTTAAAAAAAATCATCTGAACAGCAACCTATGTAAGATAACATATATCTATTTAACTCTGAGAATATAAGTACAAGCAAGTATCTCTCGATAAATATTCAGAAAAAAAATGTTGCCAGCTGTTGAAAAGGTAGAATGGCATAAGGAAATAATTTCAACGTAAACAAACAAAAAATGTTCACCTGAAACAAAATCTGTTATTGGAAAACGTAGTGCATTCAGCGTGTAGGAAAGTATTTTCCAATGACAGAGAGGAACAGTTCTATCCAGATCAAGGTAACAGTCAAAATGAGTCCCCCTATACATTCATCCATCCATCACCAGCTCTGTAACTGGGGGCTGGATGGTATGATACACTGTACTACTATGTGAACATGAACAATGACCAGTAAAGCTTCACTTCAGAAACTCAGAAAACTGGAAGTAGGATAACAACCATTTCAAGAAAGCGGATTGTCATTTTTCAATGTAATGTAACACCCCACTGCTGAGTAGAAAAGAGATTTAGTAAAAATATTGAATTTCAGAACACTGTTTATTAGCTTTTCAAGTAATTATTATACAAAGTGAAAGCTCTGCTACATAACTAGAAAAGGCTCAGTTGTAATTAGCAGCATCTATTTGCATATAAAATTATTACTAATGTAAACTATTTTGTTAAATCAAACATCCACAGATTCCTCACTTTACTATTAGGCATGGAACTATTTGTTTAAAAGTAGACCACTACCACCCCTCCAATCTATGCCAGAGTGAACTGTACTTAAGCAATCATTCATTCCTTGAGTTAATTATTCGAAATGACATTAGAAAAAACCTAAAGAATATTAGAGGTTTCATATTGGAGGATTATAAAAGAGAAAATAACAACTGAGAAAAAGTCAAAGTTATACTGTTTTTCTTTTGTGTATAATTTCCTGCATTTGAAAAATAATAGTCATATGTTAAAAATAACCTATACTAGGTCCCATTGTGGTACTCCACATCGAATATTAAAAATAAGTCATCCTTTTGTGTAATTAAAAAAATTCATCTTTTTCTCCTTCATTACTATGACAAAAGGTAAAATCTAAAGCATATGTTTAAGCATTTGTTTTAAACAGGCAGCAATAATACTTTTCAATTAAAAAAATTAGTATTATCAACAGCAACTATTGTGCCTACACTGTGCAGGGTATTGCACATGTCCCTTACCCTCAAAAGGTTTAGAATCTAGTAAGGATGACAGACAGAAAACAGATACACAGAATCGTAAGGCAGATAATAATATGAGGTTACACACCAGCTGGCAGCCAAATAATACTCAAAAGTGCACCAGAACCTTTTATACAGCTCCCCTCTTCAGTAAGTGTACCTCATTGACTTCTCTTCTATCCTGTCTTACTCATATCTTGTTTTGCATTTGTGTGTGTGTGCGTGTGTATGTGCGTGAGACAGTCTCACTCTGTTGCCCAGGCTGGAGTGCAGAGGCGTGATCTCAGCTAACTGCAACCTCTGCCTCCCAGGTTCAAGCGATTCTCCTGCCTCAGCCTCCCTCCTCCCTCAGCCTCAGTAGCTGGGATTACATGAATCCACCACTATGCTCAGCTACTTTTTGTATTTTTAGAAGAGACGGGGTTTCACCATGTTGAGCAGTCTGGTCTCAAACTCCTGACTTCAAATGATCCGCCCACCTTGGCCTCCCAAAGTGCTAGGATTACAGGCATGAGTCACTGCTCCCAGCCTCTGTTCTCTTTATGCCCAAATAATCATCGTTCCTAACTTTCCTTTCCCCAGTCTTGACCTTTAAACAAACAAACAAACAAACAAACAAAAACCAAAAACCCTTTTTGTTTTGAAATAGTTTCAGACTTAAAAAAAAGTTACAAAAACAGTATAAAGAATTCTCATATATCTTCATTCAGATTCTCTAAAGGTTAACATTTTACATTTGCTTTTTCTCTCTATATGTGTATACATATAAATGTATGAATATAAACACACACATCTAGAAAGTATCAGCAGCACTATTTTTGAAAAATTTCAAGAGAATCTGAAGATATAAAATGCCCCTTTATCCCTATATACTTTAATATATATTTTCAAAAAAAATGGTATTCACATATAATCACAGTACAATTATTAAACTCTGGAAATTAACATTAATATAATCTTATTACTTAATTTCTTTATACATATAAACTTTATTCATATTTCAACAACTGTCCCACTAATGTCCTTTACAGCAAAAAATACAGTTACTGCTATAAGGACATCAGTAAGGTAACTTTTATTATAAGAATACATTTTTTGGCCGGGCGCAGTGGCTCACGCCTGTAATCCCAGCACTTTGGAAGGCCAAGACGGTTGGATCACCTGAGGTCAGGAATTCGAGACCAGCCTGGCCAACATGGTAAAACCCAGTCTCTACTAAAAACACAAAAATTAGCTGGGTGTGGTGACGGGCGCCTGTAATCCCAGCTACCCAGGAGGCTGAGGCAGGAGAATCGCTTGATCCCAGGAGGCAGAGGTTGCAGTGAGCAGATATTGGGCCACTGCCCTCCAGCCTGGATGACAAGAGCAAGACTCCGTCTTAAACATCATCATCATCATCATCATCATCATCATCATCATCATCATCATCATCATAAATTTTTTCCTGGTCTAGGATCTGACTCCGTATTAAAAACCACATTTGGTTGTCATGTTTCTTTAATCTTCTGTAATTTAATCTCATCTTTGTCTTCTTCTGTATCTTTCAGTGATTACAATCTTAATATTTTCAAAGACTAGAGACTATGTTGTAGAATATTCCTCAATTTGGGTTTCATTAACGTTTTTCCATGATTAAACTCAGGTTATGTATTTTTGGTACAACTACCACAAAAGTGGTATTGAATCACTCTCATATCAGGAGTTAAAAGATACTATTTGTTCCATTACCACTGATAGTAACTTTGATTCCCTGATTAAGATGGCATCTCCCAGTTTGCCCTAGTCAAATACTATTTTTCCCCTTTAAATTAACAAGTGTGTTAGGCCAGGCATGGTGGCTCATGCCTGCAATCCCAGCATTTCGGGAGGCTGAGGCGGGCAGATTACTTGAGGTCAGGAGTTTAATACCAGTCTGGCCAACATAGTGAAACCCCGTCTCTATGAAAAATACAAAAATTACCCAGGTGTGGTGGCAAGTGCCTGTAGTCCCAGCTACTTGGGAGGCTGAGGTAGGGGAATCACTTGAACCCAGGAGGCAGAGGTTGCAGTGGGGCGAGATTATGCCACTGCATTCCAGCCTGGGCAACAGAACAAGACTTCATCTCAAAAAATTAATTAATTAATTAACAAGTATGCTGTAGGACTACAGAAACACTATTTAATCATCAAACTTCCCCCCTTAAGTTTAATAACCATTAATTCTAACTTTTGCCTGAAACAATTATCTATATTATTATGGTGGTTGCCACATATTGATATTGTAATTCCATCATTCTGCCAACATTTACACGTTTGGAAATCTACTGTAAGGAAATGCTGTCTATTCATTCATCCATACCCACCCACCCAGTATGGACTCATGGTACTCTAAGGGGTGGAATCCATTACTTTCATAATCTATTTTGATGCTCAAACTTTCCCAGCTCTTATCAGTGGAGTCCCCTTTCAAGCTGGCTCCTGCGTCCTTCTGGCATGGCTCCAACGTTCTTCAATCATATTCTTATTTTCTTGTATAACAAAATGTGTGTTCCAGGCTTATCTTTGTATTTTCCCAGCCCTAGACCTGGGATAATTTTCCTAAGGAGCCCTGGTTCCCTTTAATGAAAAACAGATTTATTTTATTTTATACAGTATTTTATTACATTATTTTACTTTATTTTATATATTTTATTATTTTTGAGACAGAGTTTTGCTCTTGTTGCCCAGGCTGGAGTGTAATGGTGCAATTTTGGCTCACCGCAACTTGTCTCCTGGGTTCAAGTGATTCTCCTGCCTCGGCCTCCTGAGTAGCTGGGATTACAGGTGTGCGCCACCACACCAGGCTAATTTTGTATTTTTAGTAGAGATGAGTTTTTGCCATGTTGGTCAGGCTGGTCTTGAACTCTTGACCTCAGGTGATCCGCCCACCTTAGCCTCTGAAAGTGCTGGGATTACAGGCGTGAACCACCATGCCCAACCAAAAAACAGTATTTAAAATCAACATCTACATGCTAGGCATGCCCATTTCTACTGGGTGTCACTGCTTCTAGGGACTCTCGGTGAACAGAACTAGGAAATATGTATGTAATATGTGTGTGTACATATACGCACAGATCTATATCTATTTCAAACTATATCAGTATTAAAAATCACAAGTTCATATCGACATTTTTTCTATCCTTCTAAGATGGCCCTCTTCCCTGTATTCAAATCCACTTGCCCCCTTTACTCCTTCTCACACCGTCTCTGCTCAGGGCCATCTCCTTTCTCCCTAATACAGTTACATATTACAGTTCTGTACTTGCTGCCAAATCTCTAGGGAAGTGATTCTCAAATTGTCACACTACAGAATAAACTGTACATCTTTTCACGACCAAGGATGATTCACAGGTGACTGTTATGTAGTGCAGCTAGAACTGACAACCACTACCCTGGGAATTTCCTCTCTTAACTATCTTACTTCTTCTGGGCCTTACAGAGGGAGGACAGAAGGCACAGACACTAAGAGCTGAATCTATGTGGTTAAATATATTAAATGTATATGCTGATTCAGGATTTCCCAATCACTGCATTCAGACATGCTGGTGTCTTAAGACTATCTCATTTAAGAATGCCCCAAAGTATACACATGCTCCTTAATTAAATATTGGTTCAGCAACTTAAAATTCAATTCCAGACAGCCAAGTATTTCAGAAGACCTTTTACCCTATGCATCAACTACACAAGTGTTTCTGAGTTTGTAGAAATAGAAAACAGAGAGCCTTTGTTAGTTGTATTCATTTTTGCTTACCCCGGTGCTTGCCACCTCCTGAACACCTAGGGAGTATTCATTATTTGAGTGCTTTCCCCTGTTTCTCATTTCAAAACACATAAACATTTCTAACTAGCAACGGTGAGCATGATAGGGAATCATCTTTGGTCTTACAACTGAAAACAAAAGGAATAAAAAGTAAAGAGCATCAGAAAAGAAAATGTACCTCTTTGCAGAGGAAAATGGAAAAA
Source organism: Rhinopithecus roxellana (assembly GCF_007565055.1). Classification (NCBI taxonomy): domain Eukaryota; kingdom Metazoa; phylum Chordata; class Mammalia; order Primates; family Cercopithecidae; genus Rhinopithecus; species Rhinopithecus roxellana. The sequence goes on along the minus strand of NC_044562.1, from coordinate 115,159,217 downwards.
CAAACAAGAGAAAGGGTAGGAATCAGAGTGTCGGGAAAACCTGTATTAGTGACCACAAAATAAAGAAATGCCTAAACACAAGAACCAGTTACTAGCAATTCTCTAATGGTTAGAACAAAAGAAGAATAAAACATATTTTAACATTCAAAAAATATTGTCAATATGCCAATTAATACTGCTAATCTTAAGTATTCCATACCCATTCACTAAAGGAAGTCCAATAATAGTTTTCCTTCAAAAGGCATTGCTAACGGTCTGTTTTGCAATATATCTGAAATTAATTACAGTCATGCATTGCTTACTGACACAGATAAGATCTGAGGGGTTGGATATGGTGACTCATGCCTGTAATCCCAGCACTTTGGGAGGCCAAGGCGGGAGGACAGCTTGAGCCCAAGAGTTCAAGACCAGTCTGGGCAATACAGTGAGATCCAGTCTCTTAAACAAATAAATGAACAAAGATCTGAGAAATGTGTTGTTAGGCAATTTCTTTGTTGCACAAATGTCAGAGTGTACTTACATAAACCTAGAAGGTGTAGCCTACTGCTGCTAGGCTACAAACCTGTACAGCGTGTTACTGTACTCAATACTGTAGACAACTCTGACATAAGGTAGGTACTTTTGTATCTAACATATCTAAACATAGAAAAAGGTAGAGTAAAAATACAGTATTATAATCTTAGGGGATCACCATCATATATGCAGTCCATCAGTGACCGAAATGTTATGCAACACATGACTGTATACTGCTTTCAAAAAGCGATTCATAGTTCAGGTTTTTCTAATGATTTAGATAAACCTCTCTTTCCTTATGTCCAATAGTCCACATTTATGAAGTCTTACTATATTTATGAACTTATCTCGTTTCAGTCTTAGAAAAGTGTCAAATCTTCATAAAATATTACAGATTCCCTTAGCTAAGAACCAGAATGCCAAATTAAAAACTCAAGTCTGGGTCAGGGAATGTCATCTACACTTGGGAAATCCATCCTCTAATGTTTAAAAAAAATCACATCCTCAAGAATTATAGAAATTCTGGTTATTAACCAGGAAGAGAGTTTCTCCTAAAATATACTATCCTTGGCAGCTGTCATGCTTCACAGCTGTTACATTATTAACAGCTGACAAGGACAAGTTTTCAATGTTAGGAGAATCCACAGAAAATGCTTTGCCTCCAATTATAATTCATTATTTTACATTTATATGTTCCTGATACTTATGTGTGGTGTTACTATTAATCATGAGAAATGGAAGAGTGAATACTCCTCTAGAATAGTGCTTTCTTCTATACCATATCATTTAACAGTATGAGATCCTGTTTCTCTTACTTAAAATTCTGCTTTATGCTGCTTCTGAAAGCCGGATGGGAACAAGCTCATCAATTTGAAATCTAACACAACTGACAACTCAGAAAAGGAGAAAGATTCCACTGCTACCTTTGAGTGTTTGCAGAACAGGGTTGAAAATGAACCCTTCTCTACTTCCCACGACCCTATAGTAGCCAGAGGCAGCAAGGTCCATTTTCACTTGGAAGAACTACAATATGGTTTACAAGGAACTGTAAGGTCTCAAGTGACCAACAAGGAATAGTAGTAGTATTTCAAGTTATCAGCTTCCCAAACACAGCAGATCTGTGATAGAGAATTTAGTTTACTGAAGAGCTCAAAACTTCCAAGGTGCATAAGGACACAAAATTCCTCATATCACTTTAACTGCAAGCATAAAATGGTACGATCAGTACATTTATAAAAGGCATAGGTAGCAGATAAACAGCATAAACAACTGACCAATAGAAGCTACTGAAAAGTAGGATTTCTTGTGGTGGGCCAGTGGCGCAAAGGATAATGCGTCTGACCATGGGTCAGACGAAAAGTAGTATTTCTTACAGAAGGCCATCAATGCCATTAGCTCCCATTATGTTCAAATAATTCAAGTTACTAGAAAAAAAAAAAACAAAACTATTGATCTTAAATACTATTAAGCTACCTTCAATGAAACCTAATTTGCACATTACCTTTCGAGTTTGCATTTTCTCTGTTCTTCTCCGAAAGGCAACATAAGGGTCATTGTTGGTAGAGCCATCTCTTTTCTCTTGTTTTATCTGAGGAATGAGGGATGGCCCCCTGCAGTTTTTACGTTTTCTCACCCAGTAGTCGTATACAGCTTTAATAAGGTAATCATCTTCGTTTAGCAGCAGTTTTGCTTCTTGAAGTGTTACAAGCTAAATGAAAAATACAAAATGTCATTGGTTACAATGTTTGCAAAAAGAAATAAAAGTTAGATTATGGCTGTAGAAAAAAATGTGACCAGTTCGAATAACTACAAACAGATAATATTATGGTAGGTGAAGACACAATTCAATTCAACTTAATGAAGGAATCATTAATTTGGAGATTTATCTAAAAATTAGTATTTTTCCCTGAGAGGTAGTGAGTTGTATCACTGAAAATATTTAAGAAGGCTGGATTAATGATATTTGGGAAGACTATAATAAATTTATCCCTCAGGTAAGTCTTGGACTAGAAGACATCCAAGATCCTTCAGAATTCTGATATTATACACATTTGAGGATCTATCGGTTTTCAAGTCTACTAGCTTGTTTGTTTTCCTATAGAGAGTAGAAGGTCTGGGGGTTTCTTTTTATGTGCCTCCAAAATAAAAGATGAATATTCTCGAATATATTGCAACTTACTATAATATACCTCTTTTGGAATTGATTATAAAAACAAACTTAGCATGTTTCCAGAAGTTTCAACATTATGCAATTTTGAATTCTTTGTACCAGTGACATATAAAATAATTCCTCTATCCAAGTGTTAAGTACTAGAAAATCCTTATTCTTAACACTCATTCTGCTAATGACAATGTCATCTCCTGGGACAGTGGCCCTAGGATGGTTCCCTTAGGAGCTCTAATGCTGGTATTTCAGGGACCTACCTCTTTTTCAATGCAGCCAGCATAATGCTGACACATCTCAAATTAAGGCTGTAAACATTTGCTTGGTCACATTTGTTGCCTTGCACCTTGAGATCAGATAAGACAATCGGCTTTAGTAGGATGGAATGGGGGTTACACATATCCATTTACAGCAAACATTAGAAAAAGATCATGCCATTTCAGGGCTGGCAAGTCTCGCTGAAGTGATGCTATCCCAATCTTTTTACTTGTATTATTTTAGAGATGAAGGCTCATTTTCAGAAGCTGAGAAACTTCCCAAGAAATACTTCCCTAGTACTTGGAAATGAAGAGAAAATTTATCTCATTGAAATTATAAGATCAATACAAAAATTGACCTGTAAGTTGTATGAAGTCTATTGAAGAAGTCAAAATTCACCAAATAAATTTCTCATAATTTCTTGTGTTAGTATAACTTCATGGAATAAAGGCACTGATCACTGGACTTCAAGTGCTATGATGATGATTTCTAGAATTAATTAGTCAGTTTCTTACTGTAATTTGTCTGCCTAGTTTGACCACAGGAAGAGAATACAATGACAATGTCAACTCAAGTATTCTAGTCCATGTCACAATACATTGAGTGCATTAAAATAGTAAGTGGTCATTCTGTGGTTACCCAATGTCTTAGTAGAGGTAGCTTTACTACATTTGAGAGGCTGCATTTGGTCCTTAAAGTGAATAGCCAGAGTCTGGAAAATAAGACCACACTCATAAGAACCAGTATTTCCAAACATCCACCTTTAAGTGGATAACTTTCTACTGTAGCTGGAGTTCTCCAGAATGGTGATGTCAACCCCAGTCTACAACAACAGTGGTAGAATAAGAACAGAGCTTTCTAGATCTAATAAAATTCTACCTTGTGCTGACAGCATCACAGGCAGTTCTCATGTGTTCTGGAGGCCAAGGGAAACAATTCTGTGATGTGTTACATGTGCTTCGGCTTCTTGATAATCTCATCTCTGATAAAATTTTGTTATCCTCTCTACTAAATAAAGAGCTTAATGTAACCTCAGAATGGGGAGAAGGATAAGAGCTCTTTCCACCAATCAGCAGAACAGTAATGAGTTTCTTATATAACAGTACTCAGGTTAACACTGCTTCCTATGCTCCTGCATGGTATGTTGAAATTAAAACACCTGCTCAGATTTCTTTCTCTGGTGCTTCTTGCTCCAGCTTACAATGTGTATTGCTGTGTTGTTAAAAGCCCTCTTTATATCACAAGTAATAAGAATTCAACACACACTTCACAGTTAAACATTCTGATATTTCTTTCCAGTGTTAACTATTTTTTCAGTTCACTGCTGTATGTTGTTATACAGCAACACTCTGAGTAATCTTGGTTTTAATAATTCTGTAAAAATTATCTTTAGCTACTCTGAGGCAACTAGTATCACTGTATCTCTATTGTGGGTACAGCATCAACGTGAGTGGGGAAGAGCTACTTGTCACATATTATTATGTCACATGATTAAAAATCTGCGAAATCACAACCTCACTATTTTTATACAGTATAAAAAAAGTTCCGTCATTTAGCACCAGGCGCAGTGGCATGCAACTGTAGTCCTAGCTACTCGGGAGAGTCACTTAAGCTCAGGAGTTCAAGTCTGGTCTGGGCAGCATACTGAGGACCCCTACCTCTAAAAAAATTAAAAATAAAAATGTTCCATCATTTAGCATGTACTTCACTCACTAAAAAGCAGTAGAAACCAGCTACTTAACTGGCAAACGAGTCTGGTAAATTTATTATTTCCAAGATAGCTCTGAGTTGATTTACATTATTTACTTATTATAGGGATGGGGAGATTAAAAAAAAGTATCCTACCATATAGGCTTTTCTTCTAGATGGCTACTAGCTCTATGAGGACAAGGACCACTTAGTTTGTTAATCAACAAAATCTGTAGTCTAGCAATTTCAATAAATATATTTTGAATACATAAATGAAGTATACGTAAAAATTAATGTATTTTAATTTACGAAACATTGAGTTAAGCAGTAATTTAATTTACAAAACAGTCAACTAGGAAGTTATTAAAAATTATCATCAGCCCATTAATGGGTTACAGAATGTGGGGAAGACAAGGGAAAAAACTTTAAGATGAATTTGCTACCTAAAGAAACTCATGACATGGCAATAAAGATAAGACAAACACAAATTAATTAATAAGAGAACAATGTGAGAACTTTGGAACTGAGCATTACTATAATAAGATACAGGGCAGAACAGGACAAATTTCCATCTGGGACTGCCTATATTGTGTTCAGGGTTGACAAGTGAACACCTCTTTGCTACACAACTTCTTTTTTCACTTTACTTCCTTCAAATCTATGGTTTATTATTTGTGTAACAGCCTAAATACTACCAAAGGCAGGCTTCCAAATAACAAGCATTTACATCAAATTCGAAAAGAGTTAAATGACCACTTTTTACCTTACACTCTTCAAGAATGAATGACCAGAGCTCAAAACCAACACAGTGAAATTGTAATATGACTCTAAATAGATAACACTGGAAACATCTTATTTATCAAATGACTCCTAATTTACACAATGCCACAAAATTACGGCAAGCCAATCTGAAATGAAAACATCAGCATTCAATGAAATCAAAATATACATAGTTACACATTTTGAGTATTCTGCATAAATTAAATTAAGGCAAAAACATTATCTTCTTCTAAGACCCAGAAAATGGAAAAAGTCTTCAGACTACAACAACAAAGACTGGCAAAGTTATAAAGTTCTCCTGTCTTTGGGTAAGTGCTCAAACATAAACCATGTGCTACTTTTTTTAAAGGGACATATGTCTACATCAAAAAAGAAAATAGCTGTGTAAATTCTAAGACTGCTAATGCTATACAGCTAAATAAAATACTTTTCTCTCCCACAGAAGGGTGATACTAATCCATTAAAACACTTATGATCTTCATGCTTGAGATGACTATTTTAGAAGGATTTATCAATTCATTTCTTCCTCTAAATTTTCCACTATAGTTTTCTGATTCTCAACAGTGCCAACCCACATTGAACCACAAATAGAGTAAGGAAATTAGAATGATAAAATGATCACCAAAAAAAAGATCTCCTCAATTCCATGAATAATCTTCTAAGGTCTTAAAAACTGTCAAGAATTCTATTAATCTGCCATTTAGGAGATAATTCTAACTACATACTGATAGATCACTAATGCTGAAACTAACCTTCTCTGCAGTCATAGGAATGACCCCCCTGATCTTTTCATAATACAAAGTTAAAACAAATCTGAATAAGACAACACTTTAAATGAGATGAAATGAAAGACATAAATTCAAATTACTTTTATAATCTGACTGCTCATTAACTTTATATAACATAATTATAAAATACATGTACACACACATTACAGCATGGTGTGGTAGTTTTAAAACTTTATTGTGTGATGGGATTCACTGGGACTGCTTCAAAAGATCTAGACCAAATTTCATTTTTAATATACAAATACTTCAACATCATAGTAAAGAACATATCCATTTCAACATGCTAAATACTAATTAAAAAATACAGGAGGCACCCTCTCCCATGTAAAAATGTACTTGTTCCTAGTGCACATGAGAACCACATTTTCCTAAATGCCACACTGATTTGGTGCATCTCCTTGTGGTCTGCCCCAGCCACAGCATAATCAATAATGCAGTATCAAGTAAACAACTAAAATGCTGCATGATGAAAAAAAACTGATGATGTGATTATTATATTGAGTTTTAGGCGCTTTAATTTGAATTTTGTAAGTACAATGAAGGTTGAGAACATGTATCGGTCAAAGTTTCCATTTGCAAGCAATAGATGGAATTTATTTACAAGTTACTGGATAGTTCTACATCTTCAGAAGTTTGGTGAATCAGGCTTGGAAGCCATAATGCCTAAAACCAGGCCACAGAACTGATCCAGTAGGGAAACCTCTGCCGCCGGTACTATGAACACCACCAGCATGAGGACTATAGCTGGAACAGCAAATAAGACTATGGTCTTAGTCAACGTGTAGTCTATATCCCAAGGTGATAATTTTACTAAAAACTATTAGAAATATAGGACCTGGCATTACAGACAGAAGGAACAACATAGAGCCATAAAAGGCATGGTACATTAGAGGACCAGAAAGTAGTTCAGCATGGCTGGAATCAGGAGGTACGGATTTCCCTTTATAGACAGCGGAAGCTATTGAAGTTTTTCTTTTTTAAGAAGATGAATTTTTTTTTTGAGACGGAGTCTGGCTCTGTCGCCCAGGCTGGAGTGCAGTGGCCGGATCTCAGCTTACTGCAAGCTCCGCCTCCCGGGTTTACGCCATTCTCCTGCCTCAGCCTCCCAGGTAGCTGGGACTACAGGCGCCTGCCACCACGCCCGGCTAATTTTTTGTATTTTTAGTAGAGACGGGGTTTCACCATGTTGGCCAGGATGGTCTCGATCTCCTGACCTCGTGATCCACCCGTCTCGGCCTCCCAAAGTGCTGGGATTACAGGTGTGAGCCACCGCGCCCGGCAGAAGATGAATTTTTAATAAAATAGCTGGTGGCAGAATAGCAGTGGTCCAGGTGAAAAATAATAAAAATAAGGGAACAGGGTACAGGCAACAAATACAGGTTGAGCAGCTCTAATCTATAAATCTGAAATGCTCCAAAATCCATTTTTTTTGAGTCCCAACATGATGCTACAAGTGTAAAATTCCACACCTGACATTATTTGACAGGTCACAATCAAAATGCAGTCAAAACTTTCTTTCATGCACAAAATTATTTAAAATATTGTAAAAAGAATTAACTTTAGATTGTGTGTATAAAGTATATATGAAACATATATAAATTTCATGTTTAGAGTTGGGTTCCATCCCCAAATCTCATTATATACCTGTAAATATTCCAAAATGTGAAATAATCTAAAACCCCAAACACTTCTGGTCCTAAACATTTTGGATAAGGTATACTCAACCTGCGTAACATTGTGGAACAAAAAACTGGTTTGATTTAGTGATGTTTGGGATGATTTTAATGAAGTCAGCACTAAAGTGCAAACTGGCCAACTAGATGGAAGACGAAAATGATATCATTAATTAAGAGAGTATATTAGTCTGTTCTTGCACTGCTATAAAGAACTACCTAAGACTGGGTAATTTATAAAGAAGGGAGGTTTAATTGGCTCATAGTACTGCAGGCTGTACAGGTAGCACAGCTGTGGAGGCCTCAAGAAACTTACAGTCATGGTGGAAGGCGAAGGGGAAGCAGGCAGTCTTATGTGGTGGGAGCAGAAGAAAGAGAGAGAAGGGGGAGGTGCTATACACTTTTAAACATTCTTGTGAGAACAAGTTTGTGAAACAATCTTGTGAGAACTCACTATCATGACAACAGCAAGGGGAAAATCCACTCTCATGATCCAATCACCTCCAGCAGGCCCTCCACAAACACTGGAGATCATAATTCGACATGGTATTTGAGCAGGGACACAAATCTAAACCATATCAGAGAGCAAAACTGGGGGAGGCAAAGGAGGTCTGGAAATGTTAAATTTGAAATACTTGCTCAGGTGGAAAGTTTCCACTAGAAATCCAGCTCTGGAGCTTGGTAGGTACAGGTATGGATTTGGGAACCAGCAAAAAAACTGTTAGCAGCTTAAGATAAATGAAAAAATGCAGGGGACAGATAACAAACGAAATATCAACATTGAAGATAAAGAGGAGATGAAGAAAGAATAAAATAATCAGGAAAATGTCCTGGTCAACATCATTCAATACTACAGGGATATTAAGTAGGATACAAGTTGAAAAGAGGCTCCTGATGACAATTAGGAGGCCACTGGTAACCTTTAACACTGCCATTTCAGTAAACTGAAATGAATTGTGATGTGGGTAAAAGGTAAACATAGGAAGCACCAAGTATAGCTAATTTTCTGAAAATTTAATTATGACAAAAAAAGAAGAGACATTGGGTGGTAGTTTGCAGAGAAAGATGGGGTCAAATGAAAGGGTTCTCCTGGAAATGGGGACTTGGGCACCTTTTGGGGCAGAGAGAGAAAGACTGAAGAAATTTTGAGAGAAAAGATAAGTGAAACTAAAATATTCAAGGACTATACAGGTACACAAGGAAGAGTTAGAAAGGGTGGAATTATGCTTCTACAAGAGAATAAAATGTAGTATGGAGGTAGATAGGAAGGAAAATGATGGAAAATGATTACCCAGGGTGTTAGAAGGAGAGTTCTGTTTTGGGCAGGAGTGGTCTTTCTATGGGAATGTGTGATAAGTGGAGAGCAGTAAAAGGTCAATAGGGTATAGAAGGTTAATCAGTAACTAAAAATAGGGTGTTCAATAGTTTAGGAATGAGATAAGGGTTTATACATTAAAACATTGAGGGTTATTGAAAGAAAATATTATTTATTTTAGAGAAAATCCTATAAAAGAGAATGCCATTTAAGATGGCTTGTGATTTTTAAAAATTAACTTTAATCTCAAATATTTAGAAAACTTGTAAGAATGAAACATTTCAAAGAACACTGTATATCCCTTTAGACCAAGACTTATGTATTGTTAGCTTTTATATTTGCTTTAACATCTGTGTGCATTCAAGCTCTAATCGTGTGTGTGTGTGTATACAATTTTTTTTTCTGATCCTTTTGAGGGTAGGAAGTTACACATATCATGGCTCTTTACTCCTAGATACTTAAGTGTATATTTCTTAAGAATAGGGATATTTTCTTTCATAATCACAGCCGTCAACTTTAGTAAATTTAACATTGAAAATATTAAGTAATCTACTCTCTATATTCCAATATCGTCAATTGACACAAAAATAGTCTTCATAACATCCCCCCACTCCCATCCAGTACAAGGTTCAGTCTCAGGTTAGGTACTGCAATTAGTTGTCACGTTGGAAAGAAGATATTAAATCAAATAATTTGATAACATTCAATTCAGGGGTTTGTCAAATCTCTGTCTTTCATTCAGCGCTTTGATAAAACCTGACAAACCCTGAATTGAATTAGTTATCAATGAAGGAAAGGGATAAAAAATGGATGGATCTGAGTTTGGGAGTTACTGAAGAGATAAGGATTACAAGATTATGCAGGGTAAGACAGTAAGTTCAGTTTTCAAAAGGATAAACTTGAGAGGACTGTGGACCATCTACGTGAAGATGTCAATAGGCAAAAAAAACCAAAAGCGGGGGGGAATCCTGGAGTTTGAGAAAGAGGTCAAGGCCAAAGGTAATACATTATTATATCTACAAAAATATTCATGGAGCTGATATTACACAAAAATATGTAGGATAAGAACACCAAGAACAGAATTTCAAGTAACCCTGATGTTCACAGGAGTTGAATGAAAGGGATCAAGCAAAAGAAAGAAGGAATGGTCATGAGAAACAATAAAACCAGAGGGAATAAACTGTATTTTTATTTTTATTTATTTATTTATTTATTTATTTATTTTGAGACAGAGTCTCGCTGTGTCGCCCAGGCTGGAGTGCAGTGGCGCGATCTCGGCTCACTGCAAGCTCCGCCTCCCGGGTTCCCGCCATTCTCCCGCCTCAGCCTCCGAGTAGCTGGGACTACAGGCGCCCGCCACCGCGCCCGGCTAGTTTTTTGTATTTTTAGTAGAGACGGGGTTTCACCGTGTTAGCCAGGAGGGTCTCGATCTCCTGACCTCGTGATCCACCCGCCTCGGCCTCCCTAAGTGCTGGGATTACAGGCTTGAGCCACCGCGCCCGGCCTGTATTTTTATTTTTTTAAAAAAGGTAAAGACAGCTCCAAGATACGAGAGCACAAATCAAAAAAGTCTATCCTTTTGTTGTTTTCTATTAACCTAATAAATGGCAGTTTAATCACAAACTTGATTCCTTGTCCTTGTCCTGGGACCTAGTACTATGCCAGTCCCCATAAAGGAAAAGTAAAGAGATCCATAAATTAACAGATTAGGGAATGGAATGAAGATGACCCTTTGTTATCTTTAATCCTTGATTCTAATACAGGACCATTATTTTGTTCCAATGACAAAATCTCCACTTTTACTTCCACTGCTGAAAGTAGATGCTATCATGCTCTGTGCCTAGCGAGTTGTTTCACAGCCTAGAAACTTGTCCCTGAGCAAACAGAACTAAAATAGGATGGGGCTGATTATATGTGTACACTTAACTGTATTGCTTACATGCTTTTTTTGCTTATCCTGTCTCCACTTGGATAATACGCTGAACAAGGGCAGAATTTTTGTCATCTGTCTTACTGCTATCACCTGCCTTGTCCACCTGGACACTAAATATTACTTACTGACTGAAAGAAAGCAAACTACAGAACAGAGAGCTGAAGGCTTCTGATGATATCATCTCAGCCACTATGAGTAGTTTCTGAGCAATCACAGAAAATCATAAAAATACCAAAAGGCTCATCTAGTCTAGGATTGCTAAGAAAATTTACATCTAAAGAAAAACTGAAACTCTATCTGATGCCTGTGACTAAAATCCCAGGAAAACTGTAAGTCACCAATCACAAGGAACATCAATTCGGTACTTTTTTAGAAATCCCAACAAAAAACCAAGTAAGACAATCTCTCAAAAACCAGTAACGTGAAGTTTGCAAAATTCAATTTTCAAAATGTACTTCTTTGAATAGTACAGTGGCTATTACTTTTCATCAAAATGAGGGGAAAAACTGACAGGCTAAATATGCAGCAAAGTCATTTTCCAAAGGAAAATGCTCTGAAGAGCTTGTAATGCCTTAGAGATTTAAAAGATTTAAGTTGTAGGGTAAAATAATGAATTTGTATGGGTAAACTAATAAAAAGTTTTAACAATCCACTGTAAAAAGTTTATTTGCAACTCTATCTCTAACTTCTTAGTAGATTAATAACAATTAGCACATTAATATACTACACAGGTACACCAAAATTTATGTTTAAAAATAGTTTATTTTAAAAATCTAATTACAGTATCAACACATGCTCACGATAAATTTGGAAAACACAGAAAAATAGGATAAAGAGCATAAAAATCACCAACAATTCCAGCACCCAAAATATAACCAGTTAGCATTTTGTTGTAAACTTCCTTATTCTTTTGCTTTCTATGCACATGTATAAATATAAATGATTTAAACAAACCTCAAAGTTTTCCACATAAAGAGTTCTGTATCCTGTTTTCTAAATCTGATATTATATAATGTACAATTTCCTACGGCACTAGACATCCTTCAAAATCATGATTTTTAATGGCTGTGTTACAGTCTACCCCAGAGACATCTTATTTATTCTGAACATTCTTACTCAAAAATCACTGGCATTTTTTCTAATTATTTTTCTTGTGAACAATTCCGAGAGATGAGATTATTAAATCAAAGTGTATAAACATTTTTAGGCTCCTGACTTACACTGCTTAACTGCTTTCTAGAAAGCCAGTACCATTTTAAGTTACCTGTGCCATATATAAAATATCTCACTAAAGAATATTCTTTTGTAAATATTTTTTCCCTCACTGAAAAACTGAAATAATGTACAAGTAATTAAAATTAAAATCCATTTAAAATTATGAGTACCTTAACATCTGAGCAAGATTTGACATAAGATGACTGCCTTAGAGATCCAAGCAAGCAAATTTAGTTATGGAAGCAGCAATACTAGTCATATGGAAAGGATCAAGAAAATATTGTAACACTGTAACTAGTATTATTTTCATCCAAACAGGAAAACAGTCAGAACAGTACTCTTCATACTCTTATTCAAGGAAATTGTGCTTAAATACTCTATTCAAGGAACATTGTAAACAGAAATTCCAGGATGTCAGGAAAAGAAATCCAAGAAACAGTAAAATGTAACACATTCAGGTCTTAAAAAAAAAATGCAAAATAAAGGTGCAAATTGGGTTAACTAGAAGATAAGAGACATCTTTACATGGTACAGTACCTGATTAGAACTGGCTTTTTCAAGTCTGTCAATCATAATTTCAAATTGCAAAGGCTTAATTTCCATCTTTCTGTTAAGTCTATTTAATAAAGTCTCATCTTCTGAATCCATATCATAATCTGGTTGCTCGTTGTCTAGATTAAAAGCTAGAAAAGAAAGAAAAATTCTTTAAACTCAGGAGAAATTATGAAATTATACAGTGTTCATCATATTTGACTACAGACTGCTTCTAAATTATAGTACACTGACTAAAGGGGAGCTCAGGAGCAGGTATCTAAAATTAATTTCAGAGACTTACTGCATAGTGGAAGAAAAAACAAAATTTTGCTTTATATATGATTTAAAATTTAAACAGTAAAAATGCTAAGAAATATTTATTTTGAAAATATATAACAATATAAAACAGCCACTATAAAAAAGATGACATGTATATGTTGACATGGTAGTCTGGTAGCATAATGAGAAACTTTGCCAAAATTAAGAATTGAGAAACAAGCTCAAGAACAAAGAGTATAATGGAAATGATGTTTCAAATTACTGAGGATAAAACAGATACCTAATGGGGAAAAAAAGGTGTTGGCATAACAGACTAGTTATCTTAAAAAAATTAAGCTGAATTCCTACCCTACTTCTAATACCAGTAAGTGACATGTATTCAACAAAATTTTATGGTAAAAAGTAAAACACAAAAAATACTAGAAGAAAATACAGGGTGGGAATGTAGTATGGGTAGCAACTCAGAAGCCGTAACACTGATTAAAAATAGACTGATTTGACTATATAAAATTTTAAAATTTCTACTTAGAAAAAAATCAGAAGACAAAGAACAAAAAGAAAAAAATGTACTATATAAACAAAAGGCTGATGTTCTTAAAGATTTCTTGCAAATTAGAAAAAAACTAGTAACTCAGCAAATACTGGCAAATGATGTGAATTGGTATTTTAGTGGAGAATAAATATCAATTACTTTTTTTTTTTTTTTGAGGCAAGGTCTCATTCTGTCGGTTGCCCAGGCTATAGTGCAATGGCACAATCTTGCTCACTGCAATCTGTCTCCTGGGCTCAAGCAATTATCCCACCTCAGTCTCCCGAGCAAAGTTGGGACTACAGGTGAACACAACCACACCCAGCTAATTTTGCATTTTTGGTAGGGATGGGGTTTCCCCATGTTGCCCAGGCTTGTCTGGAACTCCTGGGCTCAAGTGATCTGTCTGCCTCAGCCTTCCAAAGTGCTGGAATTATAGGCATGAGCCACCACGTCCAGCTAAGAATAAATGTCAATGACTTTCAAACATAAAAAAAGTTTAACTTCAGTGACAGATAAATATACAATAATAAGACAATAGGTTTCACTCAGCAGACAAAGATCTAAAACTTGATAATACGCTACTGTAGAAAGAATAGCGGAAGAAAGCCCTCTCAAACCATGTGTGTAGGCAATTATAAACTGGTATTTAGTTTCATTAAAAATATATCCTATTGAACTTGGCGATTCTATTTCTAGGATTCATCTTACATACAAACGTACACAGAAACAAAAGATATATACACAGGGTATTAGTTATGACATTGCAAGAAGTAAAAAATACAAAACAAACAATATGTGTAGGATTAGATAAATGATAGTTTACACATACATGGACTATATAGACTGAAGCTCTAAGAAAGACACTGACCCATGTATACTGACAAAGAATGAAACTGATCTTCATTAATATTAAATGAAAAAAGCTAAGGGGTGGAATAGTATATACAGTGCACTAATATATGTGTTTTAAAAAGGACAAGGATGGATATATATACACGTGTTTGTAAATGCACAGCATATTTTTGAAAGAATACTTAAAACTAGTAATCTCTATTTCTGGATAAGGGGACTACAAAAGGAGGGGTTCAAGGATGGTGAAAGAATTCTCTTTGTTCCCATTTGTATTGTTTGACATTGTAAGCATGTACACGTATAAGTTATTAAACCATAAAGGGTAAAAAAACTAAAGTGACACAAATTATGTGTTGACATTACATGACAAGATTTAAAGTAAGGCAGTAAAAGAGATATCAATAACCAACAGATTGGTTATACAGAGGCTGCCTATGCAGCGATGTGTAAATGAGTATCCTACATTCATACCACATGAAATGTCCTGGCATTCTCAGATTCAGCATTACATTCTTAAAGGTACTAACAAAGGAATAGGAACAGAGGTATATAATTATTTTTTAGTAAAATCAGCCTCCTACTACAGACCGTACTGATGGAGTTAAAATATCTAAAGGCATTTGCTTTATAATGGGTCAATGGCTACATCTCAAAAATCTAGACTTCATCACTTGAGAAATTTTTACCACTAGATAACAATAATAAAAACAAAAATAAATGTTAGCTAACACTTATAAACTTATATAGCACTTACTATGGGCAAGGTAGTACTCAAAGTGCTTTAAACATACTAAATTAACTGTCACAACCATCCTATGTGGTAGGCAGTATTTTATCTCCCAATGAATCTCACATTCTAAAATTTGTAAGTGTTATTGTATTTAAGTATGTGATATAATCTAAAGTTAAATCAGAGGAGTTATAGCCATTGGTGAACTAACGACAAATACTATTTTTTAAGTATGATTCATTTAAAATATTATTGAGAATAAAATGCATTTTTCTCTTATCTTTTATGTAAAACCTTGTCTTTATTACATGATAATCAATAATTCAAAAGCATGCTTTTAAAAAGTCAATTTGATCTGCATCAAAGTCAATGACAGAACGATACAGAGCTCATAAACTACATAGATTACTAAAAATTACTCTTCCTTTCACAAAGGATGTTGTATTTGCAAATGCACATAATGACAGTCCAATGATCTGCCTTAATCCACATACTAACAACAAACAGTCAATAAAATCAGGTAGTCGACACAGCTAGGAGACATTTTAGAGAAAGATTTAGGAAAGTGTGGAGCAGAGTTAACACAATATACTGAATTTATAAGTTAAACAGAAGTTTTCAAAAGTTCAAGGGCAAGGCTATATATACAAATTTTGCATGACCATCTTTTATACACCTACCTAATCTTACTCACCTCTTGTTCCTCCACCTCCTATCTGCTCTATCTTCTTATTCTATTCTTACAAAAGCCAGCACCCCAGCTTGTGAGGCAGGGGAAGGAACAAGAAAAGCTGGGAAATAGTTTAGAAAAATTAATAGTGAGAATTGATAGGAGATCTGACAATGTGTTAAATCAGAACCAGGGCAAAGACTTGCACTAGCACTCTAAGTATTCTATACTACCATTTCTCTTTCACTCAAAACCCATGTAAGAATCATTATAGATTTTGGAGATTTTTGTTGCTTTTAAACCAGGTACAGGTGCTTGTCTGTACCTCTCCTTGCCTCAGGTTATATTATCTCCTCTACCAAAGAGAGGTATAAATTCTTTAAAAGCAGTGATTACTTTAGTCATACCTGTATACTCCCTACATGGCACTTAGAGAAACAAAAAGAAAAAAAGAAAAAAAGGACATACTAAAAGCTACTGAATAAAAATAGCATTTCTAAAATGTATAAATATAAAAAGAAATTCTTTTAAACTACAAGCAGAATATTTTTTAAGTTGATTGATACCTCACTTTTTGAAACCCAGATAGCTTTCTCCTGCTAAAAATACCACTTTTACAAATAGTGGGTTAGTTCCATAGGTCAGTCCACCAAACAAAACAGATAAAACAATACCTCCCACCTTAACATAAAGAAGGATGGGGGCAGACAGGACACTTGACAACTTCTTGATGTACTAGAGCAACAGAATTAAGATACTGATAAGCTAATAAGGGCATGTGTCTATGTGTACATGTAAGACTTCCTGTAGTGAAGTTAACCAAGGGAAGGAAGGGAAGGGGAGGGGAGGGGAGGGGAGGGAAAGGAAAGGAAAAGAGAAAAGAAAAAATATAAGGGAATTTAAGAGGATGCATGACCACTATTAGAAGAAGAAAGAAAGTAGGAAGGAAAGTAGATGAGAAGTTCCTTGCAGTAGCCATCAGGTAGCTACCACTGCTCAGGAAAATTTGGTTGCTCTCTGGCAAAAGAGCAAGAGCTTCTGCGTAGGTAAGAAAGTGGGTATAACCTGCTGTTTGAATATATAAAGCATTCACACACTGACTGGTTATAGCTTACAAAATATATATAGTTAGTCTAAAATTAGTTGGTAAAGCAAATATTACTTCTAATTAAAAGTACCTTTCAAAGTTCCTTCGTACTTGGCCATGTTCATATTTAAGTATCTAATAAGCACAGCTATTTAATGGAATGAAAATACAGAAAACCCGGGAGAAGAAATGATATGAGAAAATTTTCCGGGGCCAAAATATGGCAAGATATTTTCAGATTAAAGGGGGCTTACCAAGCATGGTATAAAATGAGTAGCATGCAATTCAATGGGGCACACAATGATGGGCCAGTTACTGCCCATTACTTTATAATACTATTATGAGTATGAATATGACTGCTATATTATACCTGTTACATATAACACATTTAGGGGAAACATTTATTCTCCATATTTCCATTCAAATCTCCAGGAGGGAAAAGTTCAGAAAGCACACTTTCAGCTTCTTTTCACTCGTTCATTTTCCCCTCAGCCAAGGAAGGAGTGAAACTGATCTGTGAACCTGGGAGAAGGACCTATCAGTTCAACAGCTTCTGGGTACATGTTCTCCAGTGGTTCTTCCTTCCTTCATACAGGCGGCATTCTAGTCAGTCCTTCACTACATGGTTAAGTACAGGGACTGACTCTGCTCCTATTAGGGGGAGACCTGCTCTATCAGTGACCAACCAGCGTTAGAGTATGTTTATCTAATTCAGGGGTTAATAGAATGTCCATTAAGGCCAAATATCTCACCTTCCACACCACTTTTATTAGGAATAAAGCTGAAATTTTATGTCCATGTCTATTTATCAGTTTCAAAGCAGAAAACACAAAGGAATGTTATTTTTTGCCTTCCTAAAGCCTCCAAATTATAAACTCACTAATTTATTTTTATAAATGGCTACACTTATTCTAACTCCAAAACATTCTATTTTCTATACTCAGTCTCCATGATATGGCCTTTTGACAATACACACTCAACACTCAGAATTCAGGTCACTTACCCTCTTTTCTCTGGTTATTTACACAACTAGGATGCAACTGCACATATAGCATAAGTACCCTCTAACACACTGAATGTAAACCAATCAAAAGTACTTTAAATTTAAGACTTTATAACAACAAAAACCACATTAATAATTTTTCTAACTTAATTCTGTGAATTTAGAATTCTTTATGTAAACCCATCTCTGTATTTATAGATGTTAATCACTGTGTGTGCCTGTCCCTAAACCCTCCTCAGCCATGTTTGATACGTGACACTCCAATCCACAGGATATCTGTGGGATCACAGACGAGCAACTGGCTCTCAAACAGCCAGGGTTTAAAGTGTACCTGGGCCAAATTTCCTCCAACAGAAATGTGAGCACAGAGACAGCTTCTGGTTAAATAAAGCAAAATGAACACATACTTATCTCAAAAGCCCATTAAAACAAAAGCAAAGGAGTTTTGTTTTGTTTGTTTTTTTTCAAATGGCATAAATCTTTAGGGATAACAGAAACAAAGGGAGAACCATCAATTAAATTTTCAGAGTTATAAATGCCATGTATTAGCAGACAAGAGAATGCTAAAACATAAAATGGCTGCAGGGGACAGACAACAGGAAGTAGGACCCACTCCCACCCCCTGCCCTGCCCCATCTAAAGACTTAGAGCAGGCTTCTCCAGCCCATGGCCCATGGGCCACATGCAGCCCAGGACAGCTTTGAATGTGGCCCAACACAGATTTGTAAACTTTCTTAAAACATTATGAGATTTTTTTTGCACTTTTTTTTTTTAAGCTCATCAGCTATCATTACTGTTAGTGTATATTATGTGTAACCCAAGGCAATTCTTCTTCTTCCAATGTGGCTCAGGGAAGCCAAATGATTGGACACCCCTGAGAGGGCTGAAATCAACAGTTACTCTTTCCCTCATTCAGTGTACCTATGCAACTATTTTTCCTTCCAAACAGTATCAGACTGAAGGTTTGACCTACAAAGGTTGCTTCAGGGAGCCTGTGGACTCTGAAGCACCAGGCACACTGAGGGCAATTATAAAGCTCCATACCAAAGGAGAAAGAGAGTAGTGTAAGTCTACACATGGAACCATAGAATCTCCCACCACTGCCATCCCACTCCTCCATCTCCAGCACCCACTTCAGCCATAAATACAAAAATACTGTCAGCCACCCAGGAATAAGGCTGTGTGGGGAGGCAGGGATAGAGGTAACAACTAGACCTCTTTGAATATTCTTAATTTTATAGACAGAACTTTTAGTATCATGCAAATATTTTATATAATTACAAAATGAAATAATGTGTTGAAAAAAAAATCCCTAAAATTAAAAAGTAAATGGAACAAGTAAAGCCAATTGTCATTTGGGTTCTACTGAAAGTGTCTTTAAGATACAGTCAAGTGACTGTACATTTCTAGTGGGAATACCCTAAGAAATAAAAGCAAAAATCAACCGATCAACACATGAAAAACCCTGAAATTAGTTTTCTTTCTTTCCTGAGACGGGGTCTTGCTCTGTTGCCCAGGCTGGAGTGTAATGGCACAATCTCGGCTGCAGCCTTGATCTCCTGGGCTCAAGTCATTCCCCCACTTCAGCTTCCCAAGTAGCTAGGACTACACGCGCATGCCACTAGGTGTGGCTAATTTTTTTTTTTTTTTTTTTGGTAAAGATGGGGTTTCACCACGTTCCCCAGGTCGTTTTTGAACTCCTGGGCTGAAGCGATCTGCCTGCCTCAGCCTCCCAAAGTGCTGAAACTATAGGCACGAGCCACTGTGTGCGGCTCTGAAACTGAAAGAGTTGGTATTATTATTCTGAGACTACTGTGACAAAACATGGGGATTATGCAGATATCCTTGAGAAGTGATTTTAAAAAAAATTAAGTGTGGAAAAAAAGTAACTGTAGAAAAAAGTGTGGAAGGTTAAAACCTTTAGTTTTGAATTAGAGAAGTAGTAATATAAATTCATGATGTATTTTATCTCAAAGTTGTTTTAAGTGCATATTTCATAGGTCAGGTCCACTAACCAATCTTGGAGACATGGTCAACCCAGTAGTAATGAATACCCCAAGGACCCAACTTACCGTCTCCAAATAAAATTTCCCACTAAAAGAAACAAGAGCACCTGTGGAAATGACTGACTTCAGATCTGGGCCAGGAAAACATGAAAGGTAACCCTAACACAGTTTAGTTTTCTTGCTTTCTGGTATAATATTATCATTTCAAAAAAACCTCAAGAGCAAACCTGAATAGGTTCCTACTGGCCAAAAGCAGCAATAAGGATAATAAATTCAATGGATTGAAATATAATACAAATGTACAAATCCATGATCCATAAAGATTTTAAAACAAAATAAACATTCTCATAATCATTTCTGGAGAGTACCAAAAAAAAAAAAATCAATCTTCATCGGGAAGTATATAATTTTTCAATGTTTCTCTTCTTTTGTGATGTCAGCAACCATAAATGACAATTACTTTGATTCATTAACTCATTAGGGGTTGCAAAATAGTAATTTTTTATCATTCCTGCTTGATTTACATTAGGTGGAATACTTCTATAAAGAGAACCTTCCTCTTTCTCAATTATTCAGAGATCCTGAAATACAGTTCATAGAAAAGAAAGATAAATGCTTGATTCCTGATTAAAAGAATCTTAAGAGACTGACTAACCAGCTACAACATATGGAAATTTTCTGGATCCCGATTCAAAAGTATCAACTGTTAAAAAAAAAGTAAGATAAATGAGATCATTTGTAAGACAGTCAAGAAATAAGCACACTGATTAAGTATTTGATGAATTAAGAAAACGACATTTTTCTTTTAAGGAGTGATGTGATATTATTCTAATAGTATTATTAAATATTAATAGTATTACTATAATACTTTTAGATAATATTGTAACTATGCTTTAACATCCCCAGATCAAATAATGTTGGGATGGCTATAAAATCATGGCGGTGGAAGAAAAGGTATAAGTATAGAGAAACAATACTGGCCAGTAGTACATGGCAGTTCATTATTATTATTTTTACTTCTGAATGTTAAAATTTTTCTATAAAATTTTTAAAAAGCTAAATATGTAGAATATATAAAGAATCTCTTTAAAAATTCAGTAAGAAAATGACCCAGAGAAAAATGGACCCCAAGATATGAAAAGATAATCTACATAAACATGTTTAACTTCACTTGTGATTGATGAGACAAATTAAAATCCACAAATACCAATTCATACCCATCAAACTGACAAAAACTGTCAAGTTTCACAGTAACAAGTGTTGATAAAAATATGAGACAACAAGAACTCTCATACACTACTGGTGAAAATATAAACTGGTATCAGTTTGAAGAACAATTCTGCAGTATCTAAAGTTAAACGTGTACGTTTTATACAACTCAGCAATTCTACTTTTAGGCCCACATCCTACCTAGAAAAGCTCTCATAAATGTGGACAAGAATGACACGCACAAGGCCATTCATAACATTATATTCATATAAGCAAAAAAAGTCCATCAATAAGAATAGGAAAACCGAGATATATTTATAAAAAATATTTATGAAATGAAAACTATGTTTACATAAAAATATGCACACAAATGTTCATAGCAACTTTATTCATAATAGCCAAAAATTAGAAACAATTCAAATGTCCCTCAATGATAAAAAAAATCAAACAAACTGTAGTACATGAAATTATACTCAGCAATAAATAAGATCAAACTACTGACACATGCAACAACTTGGATCATATCAATGGAATTAGGCTGAGTAAAAAAATAAAATAAAAAAGAAATCAATTCCAAAAGGTTATATACGTACTGTAGATTTCACTTATATAACATTCCTTGAAATGACAAAATAATAGAAATGGGTAACAGATTAGTTGCTGTAAAACAAGGGCAATAAATGCATCTATCTTGTAGGATTCTTGTAGAAATTAAATGAAATAATTTGTGCATATTATACTGCCCTCTACAGTGTATGTGTTCAATAAAGTCAAGCAATTATTATTACTGAACTTCATTACTATACCTTATTAGTAGATCAAACTATCCTCTAATATAGCCAGAAGTGAAAGTCAAGTACTACACAATTTTACAGGTCTTTTTAATATTAATGTTCTTAATAATTGATGTATACAGAAATCATGGTTTTTAGTTTAAATAATTTAAAGTCTCAACTATGAATAACTGGAAACTATAATATTGTATTGCAAAAAAAGTACTTCTTTCTGCCTCTCTGAAGGTTAACACTTTCCACGTATGAGCTGCTACATCTATTTCTCTGGCTTTTTTTTTTTTTTAAAGATTAATGTATACCCAATGTGCTTTTGATTTATAAAACTTAAAGTTACTAGGGCTTCAATGGGGAAACATTTCAAATTAATTCATAGTTAAAAAAAAAAAAAAAAAAGAAGGAGGCAGGGGATAACCATGTATCCAACCATGGTTACATGTAGGAATAATTTTTTTCTATTATCCTGTGAGTCCATATATATAAAATTCTAATTTAAAGCAAAAAAAAAGTAATAAACAACCAGGCGTGGAGACTTGTTAAGTAAAAGACAAGTGATATCACAAATGATTTCTTTTCCTGTATATTTTCCATTTTCTTGGAAAAGTGGTTCTAAGCTACTTTCCAGTGGATTCCAATTATTTCTTTGGTTAACATAGTCTAGCCCAAGGAACGGCAAACTATGGCCTGCGAGACAAGTCTGGCCTGCAGCTTGTTTTTGGTAAGGCTGTGAAAATGTAAAACAAAACAAACAAACCTGTTTTACATTTTTAATGGACACCTTTAAAAGTAATAATAAAAAGGGTAGGGCGCAGTGGCTCACGGCTGTAATCCCAGGACTTTGGGAGGTTATGGTGGAAGACTGCTTGAGTCCAGGAGTTCAAGACCAGCCTGGGCAACATAGTGAAACTCCATCACTACAAAAAACACAAAAAAAACCAGCTGGGGGCAGTGGCGTAAGCCTGTAGTACCAGCTACCTGGGAGGCTGAGGTGGGAGGATTGCTGGAGCCCAGGAGCTCAAGGATGCGGTGAGCTATGAGGGCGCCACTGCACTCCCACCTGAGTGACAGAGTAAGACCCTGTATCAAAAAACAAAACAAAACAAAACAAAAAAACAAAGCCAGAGAGAAAGAAAAGAGAAAGGTAATAATAAAAAGGAAGAGGAGAAAAGGAGAAGAATATGTTATAGAGATCAACTGTGGTCTCCCAGAACTCAATATATTTACTAACTAGCCCTTTACACAAAAAAGATTTGCTAATCCCTAGTTTAAGTTAGTTAGGAAAAATAAAGTATTTCTGAGAAACTGGGAATGTGAAAGATAAGAAAAGGCTGTTAAGGAAGTACAATTTTCAAAATTTCACTCTTTGTGGTATGGTTTCTTCTCTAGGCCCTCTCTCCAGCTTCATCATCCACATACAGAGAAAACAATCTTACGTGATATTATCAAGAGACACTGTTTGGAATACTCTTAGGGTATTGGAATACTCTTAGGGAATAACAGCAAGAAATCTATTATTCTTTAAAAAATTAAAATCATCCTTAAGGACTGACTAGCTCTAAAAAGTTCAAGTCTGAATTTGGCCAGTAATTTATTTCTGGGCCTCTGAAGTTAGCTTCTTGTTTTTTATTAACTGAAAAAAACCAAGAGCTATTCACTTATATTTTGAATTGACCACTATAATTTGATTTACATTATTATGAAAAATACAAATATGTCTGCTATAACATGACAGACATTCCTAAAAAAAATTCTTTATATGCAAAATTGTATACAAAGATACAGGTTTATAAAAAAACTTATCATTTTGTTGTCAGAGTCCAAACAAACTATAAATACTATTTTAGATGACCACATAAGGCACTCAAGAGTGGCTGGCTATTACTTCAAGGGATATTAAAAATAGACAAAAATGGCCAGGCACAGTGGCTCATGCCTGTAATCCCAGCACTTTGGGAGGCCAAGGTGGGCGGATCACCTGAAGTCAGGAGTTCAAGACCAGCCTGGCAAACATGGTGAAATCCCGTCTTCACAAAACACGGAAAAATTAGCTGGGCACGGTAGCGCGCACCTATAGTCTGTTACTTGGGAGGCTGAGGCTGGAAAATCGCTTGAACCCGGGAGGCAGAGGCTGCAGTGAGCCGAGATCGTGCCACTGCACTCCAGCCTAGGCAACAGAGTGAGACCACATCTCAAAAAAAAAAAAAAAAAAAAAAAAAAGACAAAAATAACAGAATGGAATCACTGACTTGTGGGTGCTGAGACAAACAGACTCAAAAAAAAAAAAAAAAAAAAAAACAGCTCTATTGCACTGTTTGAGGGCGTCAGGAGAAAATGCAACCCGTCATTAGGTAAGAGTTGTGCAAGACTGCGGGTACACCTATCTGGGAAAGGGACACCCTAGGTACAGGCAGTCATTTTGCATTTTCTTAGAATAATAGAATTGAAAGAACTCTTTGATCCTTCCCAACGAAGATTTTACTTTATTTCCTGATACTAGCTCCCCTTGGTGAGGAAAAACCATAAAAGAGCCAGAACAACTTCCATGTAGTACTGACATTCACGCTTTTTTATCAATTGTTACAAAAGACTGCAAATTCTCTGTGGTAGCTTTTTGTAAATAAATGAGATACTGTTTATAAATCTTACCAATCAGTAAATGAACAATGAGCTCAGTCCTTTCCCCACTATACCACACAGAAGCTAAATTGAACCTTTCTAATCATGATAGCAGTAAGGAAAAATTCTTTGGGCTGTCAAAGGGAGCAAAGATATAGATAAATCAAAAGATTATTTTTGTTAGACTTAAACATTTAAGCTTTCCAACATTTATCTATGAATTATCAATGGTGGGGTTTTTTAATGTAAAGAGAAGCAATATCCATCTTTATACAAAGCCCCTACTTTCACACATCTTTAAATTTCTGGCCGGGCGCAGTGGCTCACGCCTGTAATCCCAGCACTTTGGGAGGCCGAGGTAGGTGGATCACCTGAAGTAAGGAGTTCGAGATCAGCCTTGTCAATGTGGTAAACCGTCTCTACTAAAAATATAAAAATTAGCTGGCTGTGGTGGCGGCCACCTGTAATCCTAGCTACTCGGGAGGCTGAGGCAGGAGAATGGCTGGAACCCGGGAGGCAGAGGTTGTCGTGAGCAGAGATTGTGCCATTGCACTCCAGCCTGGGTGACAAGAGTGAAATTCTGCCTCAAAAAAAAAAAAAAAAAAAAAAAAAATCCTAAATGTTTACTTCTGTAAATTATTTGTCAGTATGTAAACCTCTTGATAGCAGGCAACTAAACAAGACAGAAACACAAGCACACCTTGTTTCTAAAGGTGATTATTTTGAGTATTAACAACAGCACTCAGCAAAAGTTTCATTCACTTAAAATCTCATTGGTCTACCTCCTCTTCCAACTCTGTATTTTCTTTCTTATATAACTTTTCAAAACTATTTTTACTACTCCAATGAATCCAGTAACAACCAACACTGACTGTACCTCAAGTACAACATGTACAACTGTGTCTCTTCCAAATTAGGTTAGGTACTAATACCAAATGGCAAAGAGAAAATAGAAGCAAGGGTATTCTAAAGAGAGCAGCAGGAACAAAGACAGGAAAGCAGAGAGGATATCCTTAACTGCAAGAGATAAAAATTATCAAAAACGAAGCTGGATAAAAGCTATATGATACAAATCAATTTTCAAGCAGGACCATATGTTCAATGAAGTTGTATGCACATATATAAAATCTAGATTTAAAGAAAGCAGAATTGAATAGTTTACAAGTCTAGCAATAGTGCTGTTGTATATCTTTCAGTTAAATGGATCCTAGTATACTAAAATGGGCTCTCAGTAGGTAGACATATGAACAAAGAAGTATTTAAAATAAAACCATATTTTCCTTAGAGCCTATATATATCTCAATCCTAAGGAGATCATGGAATCTGACAAAGACTCAGATGCCCCTCCTTGATGTGAGTATCATGAAAACCTGTAAGCCAGTGTTTCTCAAACTCTAGCACTCACCAGAATCATCTGAAGGGTTTGTTAAAACATAGGGTACTGGGCCTGATCATCAGTTTCTGATCCAGTAGATTTGGGGTGGGGCTTGTTAATGTGCATTTCTAACATGTTCCCAAGTGATGTTGGGTCATGTTTAGAGAAATACTGCTCTAAACCCACAGTCTTTGCTCTAAAACATTATAAACTTTACTTGTGGTAACTGTGAAATACACTGAACTTTAAAACATCTGTAAACCTTTAAGGTTCTCAGGCTTCAATAATCTTAAAGATAGCTAATGAAAAGCAAACGTATGTAAAAGTTCAGAAGCAACCCAAGCACCATAGCCTCCTTTGTTTGGAGCTCTCCAAAGTTCTGACCTAGCTTCCAACCTCAGCTTAAACATGTACTAAAAGATCCTGAATGCTGACACCTAGGACTCTTCACATCGAATCTTCCAGACTTCCTAGAATTATAAAACTTGGCTGCAGATCATATGCACAACTCCCACCTCTACCAACTGACAACTCAAGAAAATGAAGTGCAGAAAAGTTCAAAGCCATATTCTACAAGGTAATGCAATCCAAATCTATTGACTAATTTAATATTTTTAAACCTCCAGGTGCATGCCATAATCAAGATTATTCCTAGTCTTTTTGCTGACTAGCTAACTACACTCCTTTCCTCCTTCGCAAAATTCACATTTTATATAAACAACAAATATTACTGGCCAAAATTAGTGGTAATGATGACAACTATGAGAACCACAGGCCGTAAGAATGGGCAACTGGATACTGTACATCTTTCAGGGAAGGATTTTCATAATTACAGAGAGGACAGAGCCTAATGATATTAGACAGAACCTAGGGGATACAAGAATATATATATATATTTTTAATGATTTTAAAAGGCAGTTGTGTAAAGATAATGACCCTTTTATTCTCCCTCTAACTCTGCATTTTCTTTTTCTTTTCTTTTTTTTTTTTTTTTTTTTTTTTGAGACGGAGTCTCGCTCTGTTGCCCGGGCTGGAGTGCAGTGGCCGGATCTCAGCTCACTGCAAGCTCCGCCTCCCGGGTTTACTCCATTCTCCTGCCTCAGCCTCCGGAGTAGCTGGGACTACAGGCGCCCGCCACCTTGCCCGGCTAGTTTTTTGTATTTTTTTAGTAGAGACGGGGTTTCACCGTGTTAGCCAGGATGGTCTCGATCTCCTGACCTCGTGATCCGCCCGTCTCGGCCTCCCAAAGTGCTGGGATTACAGGCTTGAGCCACCGCACCCGGCCATAACTCTGCATTTTCTTAGTTTTTTCTCTTTCTTCAGATTTTCCATCCCTTGTTGCTTTATAACAACCAAATAGAAAACTGGGTGAAGGACAGTAACAGTTCAGAAGGTAAAAATGCAAATGGCTCCTAAATAGATGAAAAGATACCCAACCTCATTCTTAACATGAAATCTAAACTAAAATGATCCTGAGAGAAATTCAAATAAAGTCTGGGTTTAGTTAATAATAATGTACCAATATTATTTCCTAGTTCTGACAAAGGTAATGCAAGATGTTACATGAAAGGAAACTAAAACTGGATGAGAGGTATAGATACAGGAACTATCTGTACTACACCTTCGCCACTCTTCAGTAAAGCTAAACATTTTCCAAAATAAAAGGCTTATTAAAAAAATGCTACTCTGAGGTATATAATTTTTCACCTGTCAGATTAGCAAAATTTCAAAACTAAAAGCAGTCTTTTGATAGGGTGTAGGAAAACAAGTACTCTTGTACAAGCTAGTACAAAATGGTACAAAACTCCTATAGAGTGATTTGGCAACTTCTGTAACAGGTATCATCACACCTCTATGAAATTCTATTTGTTCATGGTTATTCATTATTCACCACGAACTATTTGCAACACATAACAAAAAGAAAACAATCCAAGTTTGCTTTTTTTTTGAGACAGAGTCTCGCTCTGTGGCCCAGGCTGGAGTGCAGTGGCATGATCTCGGCTCACTGCAAGCTCCGCCTTCTAGGTTCACGCCATTCTCCTGCCTCAGCCTCCCGAGTAGCTAGGACTACAGGCGCCTGCCACCACATCCGGCTAATTTTTTGTATTTTTAGTAGAGATGGGGTTTCACCATGTTAGCCAGGATGGTCTCGATCTCTTGACCCCATGATCTGCCTGCCTTGGCCTCCCAAAGTGCTGGGATTACAGGCATGAGCCACCGTGTCTGGCCTTTTTTTAAAAAAGGAAAAAGAGAAAAGGTCTCACTTCTCCACCCAGTCTGCAGTGCAGTAGCACGATCATGGCTCACTGTAACCTCGACCTCTTAGGCTCAAGTGATCTTTCCATTTCAGCCACCCAAATAGCTGGGACTACAGACATACACCATCACACCTGGCTCACTTTTTAGTTTATGTAGATGGGGTCTCACTATATTGCCCAGTCTGGTCTTGAACTTCTGGCCTTACGTCTAAGCTTCCCAAAGTGCTGGGATTACAAGTATGAGCTACATGCCCAGCACTAAGTTTGCTTTTTCTAGGAAATTGGATAATAAACGAGCATACCCAAACAATGGACTATTATGCAGTGATTTAAAAAAAAAAAGAATGAGAACATATGTACATATTAATATAGGATAATTTTGAGACTATATTCTTAAGCAAAAAAAAAAAAAAAAAAAAAAAAAAAAAAAACCCAAACAAACAAAAGCAAGGTGCTTTTTAAAAAGCACACAGATATAAGAGAAGGTTTAAAAATACACTTTCTTGGCAGGGTGTGGTGGCTCCTGCCTGTAATCCTAGTATTTGGGGAGGCTGAGGTGGGAGACTGCTTGAACCTAGGAGTTCAAAACCAGCCTGAGCAACAGGGTAAGCTCCTGTGATGCCAGCTGTTGGGAAGGCTCAGGCAGGAGGATCACTTGAGTGCAGAACATTGAGGCTGCAGTGAGCCATGAGCATGCCACTGCACTCCAGTCTAGGTGATGAAATGAGTGAGACTCTGTCTCAAAAGACAAAAGAAAAGAATACAAATTCCTGTGTGCTTGAAACCCTAAAATAACACATGAACTAATAAAAGTGGTCACTTATAAAGGAGGGATGGTTGGAGTGGAGAGTGTATAGGAGTGAGTTTATTTTTGTACACTTTTCTTTTGAAATCATTTGAATGCATTATCTTTTTAAATAAAACAAGATCGTGTTATTTTGTGAATCTATAGACAATTTTGGGTTTTAAAAAATATTCTGGATCAGCGATCCCTCTGTATCATTTGAGATTCTCCCACATTTTCTGTTCAAATCTACTATCTTTCTCATTCACTCTTAACAAGCATAGAATGAAGGCAAGAAGTTTTACTCACATCTGTGTTCAGGCAATACCCTAGCTTAACCAGTAAAAACTAAATGTTAAAATAACATTATATATACAAAAAAAGAAATTCCACTAAGAACATCTAATGGTATAAAATAATAAATATGTCACAGAAAATGAACATATCTTCACAGGCCACTACATGGTAAGGATCTTGAAAAGTTAAATAGCAGTATTTATTTTTTAACTGAGTTGTTGTTTTAATGTTAGCAAGGAAGTGAATGGACAAAGATATAAACTCAGTATACAGAAGACATCAGAAATATTTGAAAGAGTAGTCTTTGGATTTCGAAACTACAGTGATTTACACAGTATGGAATTGGCATAAAGACAGACATATAAACCAATGGAACAGAACAGAAACCCCAGAAATAAACCCTGACATATATGGTCAAATGATTGACAAGGATACCATGACTATACAATGGGAAAAGGACAGTCTCTTCAACAAATGAGCTGGGGAAACTGAATATCCACATGCAAAAGAATGAAGATGGATCCTTACCTTATATTTAAAAATCAACCTCAAATGGATTAAACACCTAAATGTAAGACACAAAATTATAAAACTCCTAGAAGAAAATATAGGAAGAAAGACTTCATGACATTGAATTTGACAGTGGTTTCTTGGATATGACACTAAAGCACCGGTAACAAAGAAAAAACAGATAAATGACATTACATCAAACTAAAAAACTTCTTCAGGGCAAAGGAAACAATCAACAGACCGAAAAGGCAACTTTATGGAACGGGAAAAATATTTGCAAACCATGTAGTGGATAAACAATTAATATCCAAATACATAAAGAACTCCTAAAACTCAAAAACAAAAAATGCAAAAGTAAATAAATTAAATAAATAAACCCAAAAACAAAAACCCAAAAGCAAAAATTTAAAGATTTTTTAAATGAGCAAAAGGATCTAAAGAGACAGGTCTTCAAAGAGGATATACATACTCAACTCTTCTGAGGTATGAAAAAAAAATTCTTTAAAAAAAAACAACAACGATATACAAATGGCCGGCACATAAAAAGATGCTCAACATCAGTAATCATCAGGAAACTGCAAATCAAAACCACAATGAGACATCAACTCCCACCTGTTAGGATGGTCACTATAAAACTAACAGAAAATTACACATGTTGGCAAGGATCTGGAGAAAGTGGAACTGTGCACTGTTGGTAAGAATGTAACTACTGTACTACTGTCCACGGTACAGCCCTTACAAACAACAGGAGAGTAGTTTCTGAAAAAATTTAAAATCGAACTACCATATGATCCAGCAATCTCACTTCTGGATATATATCCAAAAGAACTGAAAACAAGACCTTGAAGAGACGTGTGCACATCCATGTTCATTACAGCATTATTCACAATGGCTAAGAAGTGGAAGCAACCCAAATGTCCATGGACCAATTAACTGGTAAAAAAAGGATGGTACATACACACAACAGACTATTATCAGTCTTAAAGGAAATCTTGTCTACAACATGGATGAATCTTGAGGACATTACGCTAAATGAAATAAGCCAGCCAAAAAGAGACAAAAATACTGCACGATTCCACATATATGATGTATCCATAGTAGTCAAATTCTTAAAAACAAAAAGTAGAAACGTGGTTGCCAGAGGCTGGAGAGTATCAGGAGATTGTTCAATGGGTATACACAGCTTAAGTTTTACAATATGTAAAAATTTTAGAGACCTGTTGTACAACAATGTGACATAGTTAAACTATATACCTGTAATGTACATTTAAAAACTATTAAGAAGGTAAATTTATGTTATGTATATTTTACCACAATAAGACATTAAAGGGGGGTGGAGCAAGATGGCCAAATAGGAACAGCTCCAGTATCCAACTCCCAGCGCGAGCGACACAGAAGACCAGTGATTTCTGCATTTTCAACTGAGGTACTGGGGTCATCTCACTAGGGAGTGCCGGACAATAGGTGCTGGTCAGCTGCTGCAGCCCGACCAGAGAGAGCTGAAGCAGGGCAAGGCATCACCTCACCTGGGAAGCACAAGGGGGAAGGGAATCCCTTTTCCTAGCCAGGGGAACTGAGACACACAACACCTGGAAAATCGGGTAACTCCCACCCCAATATTGCACTTTAAGCAAACGGGCACACCAGGAGAATATATCCCACACCTGGCCGGGAGGGTCCCACGGCCACGGAGCCTCCCTCATTGCTAACACAGCAGTCTGCGGCGATCTATCCGCAAGGCAGCAGCGAGGCTGGGGGAGGGGCGCCCGCCATTGCTGAGGCTTAAGTAGGTAAACAAAGCCGCTGGGAAGCTCGAACTGGGTGGAGCTCACAGCAGCTCAAGGAAACCTGCCTGTCTCTGTAGACTCCACCTCTGGGGACAGGGTACAGCTAAAAAAAAACAACAGGGGAAGCAGCAGAGGCCTGTGCAGACGCGAACGACTGTGTCTGACAGCTTTGAAGAGAGCAGTGGATCTCCCAACACGGAGGTTGAGATCTGAGAACGGACAGACTGCCTGCTCAAGTGGGTCCCTGACCCCTGAGTAGCCTAACTGAGAGACATCCCCCACTAGGGGCAGTCTGACACCCCACACCTCACAAGTGGAGTACACCCCTGTGTTCAGCAATATTCTATCTTCTGCAACCTCTGCTGCTGATACCCAGGCAAACAGGGTCTGGAGTGGACCTCAAGCAATCTCCAACAGACCTATAGCTGAGGGTCCTGACTGTCACAAGGAAAACTATCAAACAGGAAGGACACCTATACCAAAACCCCATCAGTACGTCACCATCATCAAAGACCAGAGACAGATAAAACCACAAAGATGGGGAAAAAGCAGGGCAGAAAAGCTGGAAATTCAAAAAATAAGAGCGCATCTCCCCCTGCAAAGGAGCGCAGCCCATCGCCAGCAACGGATCAAAGCTGGTCAGAGAATGACTTTGACAAGATGAGAGAAGAAGGCTTCAGTCCATCAAACTTCTCAGAGCTAAAGGAGGAATTATGTACCCAGCGCAAAGAAACTAAAAATCTTGAAAAAAGAGTGGAAGAATTGACAGCTAGACTAATTAATGCAGAGAAGGTCATAAACGAAATGACAGAGATGAAAACCATGACACGAGAAATACGTGACAAATGCACAAGCTTCAGTAACCGACCTGATCAACTGGAAGAAAGAGTATCAGCGATTGAGGATCAAATGAATGAAATGAAGCGAGAAGAGAAACCAAAAGAAAAAAGAAGAAAAAGAAATGAACAAAGCCTGCAAGAAGTATGGGATTATGTAAAAAGACCAAATCTACGTCTGATTGGTGTGCCTGAAAGTGAGGGGGAAAATGGAACCAAGTTGGAAAACACTCTTCAGGATATCATCCAGGAGAACTTCCCCAACCTAGTAGGGCAGGCCAACATTCAAATTCAGGAAATACAGAGAACGCCACAAAGATACTCCTCCAGAAGAGCAACTCCAAGACACATAATTGCCAGATTCACCAAAGTTGAAATGAAGGAAAAGATCTTAAGGGCAGCCAGAGAGAAAGGTCGGGTTACCCACAAAGGGAAGCCCATCAGACTAACAGCAGATCTCTCGGCAGAAACTCTACAAGCCAGAAGAGAGTGGGGGCCAATAGTCAACGTTCTTCAAGAAAAGAATTTTCAACCCAGAATTTCATATCCAGCCAAACTAAGTTTCATAAGTGAAGGAGAAATAAAATCCTTTACAGATAAGCAAATGCTTAGAGATTTTGTCACCACCAGGCCTGCCTTACAAGAGACCCTGAAGGAAGCCCTAAACATGGAAAGGAACAACCGGTACCAGCCATTGCAAAAACATGCCAAAATGTAAAGACCATCGAGGCTAGGAAGAAACTGCATCAACCAACGAGCAAAATAACCAGTTAATATCATAATGGCAGGATCAAGTTCACACATAACAATATTAACCTTAAATGTTAATGGACTAAATGCTCCAATTAAAAGACACAGACTGGCAAACTGGATAAAGAGTCAAGACCCATCAGTCTGCTGTATTCAGGAGACCCATCTCACATGCAGAGACATACATAGGCTCAAAATAAAGGGATGGAGGAAGATCTACCAAGCAAATGGAGAACAAAAAAAAGCAGGGGTTGCAATCCTAGTCTCTGATAAAACAAACTTTAAACCATCAAAGATCAAAAGAGAAAAAGAAGGCCATTACATAATGGTAAAGGGATCAATTCAACAGGAAGAGCTAACTATCCTAAATATATATGCACTTAATACAGGAGCACCCAGATTCATAAAGCAAGTCCTTAGAGACTTACAAAGAGACTTAGACTCCCATACAATAATAATGGGAGACTTCAACACTCCACTGTCAACATTAGACAGATCAACGAGACAGAAAGTTAATAAGGATATCCAGGAATTGAACTCATCTCTGCACCAAGCGGACCTAATAGACATCTATAGAACTCTCCACCCCAAATCAACAGAATATACATTCTTCTCAGCACCACATCGCACTTATTCCAAAATTGACCACATCATTGGAAGTAAAGCACTCCTCAGCAAATGTAAAAGAACAGAAATTATAACAAACTGTCAGACCACAGTGCAATCAAACTAGAACTCAGGACTAAGAAACTCAATCAAAACCGCTCAACTACATGGAAACTGAACAACCTGCTCCTGAATGACTACTGGGTACATAACGAAATGAAAGCAGAAATAAAGATGTTCTTTGAAACCAATGAGAACAAAGATACAACATACCAGAATCTCTGGGACACATTTAAAGCAGTGTGTAGAGGGAAATTCATAGCACTAAATGCCCACAAGAGAAAGCAGGAAAGATTTAAAATTGACACTCTAACGTCACAATTAAAAGAACTAGAGGGGCAAGAGCAAACACATTCAAAAGTTAGCAGAAGGCAAGAAATAACTAAGATCAGAGCAGAACTGAAGGAGATAAAGACACAAAAAACCCTCCAAAAAACCAATGAATCCAGCAGTTGGTTTTTTGAAAAGATCAACAAAATTGACAGACCACTAGCAAGACTAATAAAAAAGAAAAGAGAGAGGAATCAAATAGACGCAATAAAAAATGATAAAGGGGATATCACCACTGACCCCACAGAAATACAAACTACCATCAGAGAATACTATAAACACCTCTACGCAAATCAACTAGAAAATCTAGAAGAAATGGATAATTTCCTGGACACTTACACTCTCCCAAGACTAAACCAGGAAGAAGTTGAATCCCTGAATAGACCAATAGCAGGCTCTGAAATTGAGGCAACAATTAATAGCCTACCCACAAAAAAAAGTCCAGGACCAGATGGATTCAAAGCTGAATTCTACCAGAGGTACAAGGAGGAGCTGGTACCATTCCTTCTGAAACTATTCCAATCAATAGAAAAAGAGGGAATCCTCCCTAACTCATTTTATGAGGCCAGCATCATCCTGATACCAAAGCCTGGCAGAGACACAACAAAAAAAGAAAATTTTAGACCAATATCCCTGATGAACATCGATGCAAAAATTCTCAATAAAATACTGGCAAACCGGATTCAGCAGCACATCAAAAAGCTTATCCACCATGATCAAGTGGGCTTCATCCCTGGGATGCAAGGCTGGTTCAACATTCGCAAATCAATAAACGTAATCCAGCATATAAACAGAACCAAAGACAAGAACCACATGATTGTCTCAATAGATGCAGAAAAGGCTTTTGACAAAATTCAGCAGCCCTTCATGCTAAAAACGCTCAATAAATTCGGTATTGATGGAACGTACCTCAAAATAATAAGAGCTATTTATGACAAACCCACAGCTAATATCATACTGAATGGGCAAAAACTGGAAAAATTCCCTTTGAAAACTGGCACAAGACAGGGATGCCCTCTCTCACCACTCCTATTCAACATAGTGTTGGAAGTTCTGGCTAGGGCAATCAGGCAAGAGAAAGAAATCAAGGTATCCAGTTAGGAAAAGAAGAAGTCAAATTGTCCCTGTTTGCAGATGACATGATTGTATATTTAGAAAACCCCATTGTCTCAGCCCAAAATCTCCTTAAGCTGATAAGCAACTTCAGCAAAGTCTCAGGATACAAAATTAATGTGCAAAAATCACAAGCATTCTTATACACCAGTAACAGACAAGCAGAGAGCCAAATCAGGAATGAACTTCCATTCACAATTGCTTCAAAGAGAATAAAATCCCTAGGAATCCAACTTACAAGGGATGTAAAGGACCTCTTCAAGGAGAACTACAAACCACTGCTCAGTGAAATCAAAGAGGACACAAACAAATGGAAGAACATACCATGCTCATGGATAGGAAGAATTCGTATCGTGAAAATGGCCATACTGCCCAAGGTTATTTATAGATTCAATGCCATCCCCATCAAGCTACCAATGAGTTTCTTCAGAGAATTGGAAAAAACTGCTTTAAAGTTCATATGGAACCAAAAAAGAGCCCACATTGCCAAGACAATCCTAAGTCAAAAGGACAAAGCTGGAGGCGTCACGCTACCTGACTTCAAACTATACTACAAGGCTACAGTAACCAAAACAGCATGATACTGGTACCAAAACAGAAATATAGACCAATGGAACAGAACAGAGTCCTCGGAAATAATACCACACATCTACAGCCATCTGATGTTTGACAAACCTGAGAGAAACAAGAAATGGGGAAAAGATTCCCTATTTAATAAATGGTGCTGGGAAAATTGGCTAGCCATAAGTAGAAAGCTGAAACTGGATCCTTTCCTTACTCCTTTTACGAAGATTAATTCAAGATGGATTAGAGACTTAAATGTTAGACCTAATACCATAGAAACCCTAGAAGAAAATCTAGGTAGTACCATTCAGGACATAGGCATGGGCAAGGACTTCATGTCTAAAACACCAAAAGCAACAGCAGCAAAAGCCAGAATTGACAAACGGGATCTAATTAAACTAAAGAGCTTCTGCACAGCAAAAGAAACTACCATCAGAGTGAACAGGCAACCTACAGAATGGGAGAAAATTTTTGCAACCTACTCATCTGACAAAGGGCTAATATCCAGAATCTACAAAGAACTCAAACAAATGTATACAAGAAAAAATCAAACAACCCCATCAAAAAGTGGGGAAAGGATATGAACAGACATTTCTCAAAAGAAGACATTCATACAGCCAACAGACACATGAAAAAATGCTCATCATCACTCGCCATCAGAGAAATGCAAATCAAAACCACAATGAGATACCATCTCACACCAGTTAGAATGGCAATCATTAAAAAATCAGGAAACAACAGGTGTTGGAGAGGATGTGGAGAAATAGGAACACTTTTACACTGTTGGTGGGATTGTAAACTAGTTCAACCATTATGGAAAACAGTATGGCGATTCCTCAAGGATCTAGAACTAGATGTACCATATGACCCAGCCATCCCACTACTGGGTATATACCCAAAGGATTATAAATTATTCTACTACAAAGACACATGCACACGTATGTTTACTGCGGCACTATTCACAATAGCAAAGACTTGGAATCAACCCAAATGTCCATCTGTGACAGACTGGATTAAGAAAATGTGGCACATATACACCATGGAATACTATGCAGCCATAAAAAAGGATGAGTTTGTGTCCTTTGTAGGGACATGGATGCAGCTGGAAACCATCATTCTTAGCAAACTATCACAAGAAGAGAAAACCAAACACCGCATGTTCTCACTCATAGGTGGGAACTGAACAATGAGGAAAGTTGGACTCGGGAAGGGGAACATCACACACTGGGGCCTATCATGGGGAGGGGGGAGGGGGGAGGGATTGCATTGGGGAGTTATACATGATATAAATGATGACTTGATGGGTGCTGACGAGTTGATGGGTGCAGCACACCAACATGGCACAAGTATACATATGTAACAAACCTGCACGTTATGCACATGTACCTTAGAACTTAAAGTATAATAAAAAAATAAAAAATAAAAAAAATAAAAATAAAAAAAAGAAAAGTGAGACATGGGGTGGGGGGTGGAGATTGGCTGCTCCTCTCATGCACTGGAGCTTTACTCACATTACTACCTGAATGCTGGCACAGGGGCTGCTTGGCCACCTTCTTCCCAGGATCTGGGGTTTCTTTCACTGTTCTGATGAATTATCATTTTCCTTGCTGAATTAAACCTCACAGAATTGATTGTTTTTAATTATTATTTTTTTATTTTTAGACAGAGTTTGGCTCTGTTGCCCAGGCTGGAGTGCAGTGGTGCAATCTCGGCCCACTGCAAGTTCCACCTCCTGGGTTCAAGCCATTCTCCTGCCTCAGCCTCCCAAGTAGCTGGCATTAAAGGTGCCCGCCCCCATGCCTGGCTAATTTTTGTATTTTTAGTAGAGACGGGCTTTCACTGTGTTTGCCAGGATGGTCTCAACCTCTTGACTTTGTGATCCGCCCGCCTCAGCCTCCCACAGAATTGATTTTTATCCACTATTTTGCTATTTTCCAGTGACTGAGGCAAGCTGAAAGCCTCTAATCCACCATCTCGGAAAACAAACTTTTTTAACTATTTCTAATTTTCATGGTGACTTCTTTGACCACTGGGCTACTAAAAATTATGCTACTTAATTTCAGAACATTTGAGAATAGTTTATTATTTTTGCTATTGATTTCTAGTTTAATTCTACTGCAGTAAGAGAATATATACACATTATGATTTCAGTCTTTTGAAATTTGTTGCTTTTGGTTCAGATATGGGTTTATTTTAGTAAACATTCCATATGTATTTAAAAGAAATGTGTGTCTGTACTTGTTGAGTGTTGTCTCATAAACACTAAATCTACATCCTAAAAAAAAAGACATTAAAAAAACCACATGTGAAACTGAATCATGTCACAAGGAAACAAGTATACCCAAATTGAGGAATTATTGACAAAATAACTGGCCTGTACTCTAAAAATGTCAGTGGCATGAAGAAGAAAAAGACTCAGCAGTAGACTGAAGAGACATGGTAAGTAAAGGCAATGCATTATTTGGGATTTTCCTTCACTGCAAAGGACATTATTTGGACAATTATTAAATTACGCATGAGGTCAACAGATTACTGTACTGTATCAACGACAACTAACTGATTTTGATAACAATGCTGCGGTCATATAAAAGAATGTCTGTGTTTTTAAAAACCATACACTGAAGTACTCAGAAGTAAAGAAGCATAACATTTACAACTTACTCTAAAAGGGTTCAGAATGAAAATAATAGTGAGGAGAAACAGAGGCTGACAGACAGAGGAGTGATATAGAGAAAGAGTTAAAAAAACAGAAAGCAAATATTGTTAAGTGTTAACATTTAATGAATCATGGAGAACAGTAGACAGAATTACAGAATTCATTATATTATTCTTGAAACTTCTCTATAAACTGGAAAGAAGGTCAAATTTTTAAAATTTAATTAAAATACTCTCAAAATAAAAAGTAAAACAAAATGTTTAAACACAACTTTCTCAGAACCTATCTCTTGGCATAAATCTATGCCAACTCTAAGACATAAAGATTCTTAAAGATTGAATTCTGTATTCCAAAAAATTAGAAAATTCATCGGTATTTCAATTTCTCTTAACACTATATACCAAATATTACTAGAACAAGGCCAACGTAATCAAAGAGCTGAAAAATATTTCCTGCTCCCAACCACCTAATAAAAAAGAGATGAATTTGCAGCTAGGGTCTCACTCCTTACCTACAACCTTATTCTTCCAGTGCTATCCACGTATCCATGTTCGCTTCAAAACAACCTGTCTGACATTATAATTCTAGATCCTTCAGAAATGGTTCCAACAGTCAGTGGACTAAAATTCCCAAACTCCCCATATGACATCTTGACCAACGTTCCTGCTTCAATATCATCAATGACTAAAAATTCACTAGAAATATCTCCCCAAAGAGTGGCCAAATACTGTCAGTTACTATACAAAAAATAAAATTCTTGACTGAGGCTGGAGATAAAAAATGATTTTATATCATGAAAACTGAGCTTATATATAGTGGGTCAACTAACACTGGTGAATGAATGAGCTGCAATATTCTCCAATTTTTTGAACTATTGCCTTAAATTGTTTATATTTCAGAATAGAATACAAAACCTACTCAGATCATTTTGCTTTCACTGAGGTGAAGATAAAACGAGATGTTTTTTTAAAAAAAGAAAAATTAATTTGTTAACGAATACAAAGTTACAGCTAGGTAGGTGGCATAAGTCTTAGTGTTCTACAGCACTGATGGATAACTGAATGTTCCCCACAAAGAAATGATAAATGCTTGAGATTGTGGACATGCTATTATCCTGATCTGGTCACTAACATTTATATGTACTACATCACAATGTAGCCCATAAATATGTACATTATATCTATTAAAAGTTGTAAAAGTTAAAAATTATAAAACAAAAAATTGAGAAAAATTTATTTTTTAAAAAATAAATGAATAAGTTATTATCTTAATCCTTATGGAGCATACATATTCCAATAAAAATAAAGAAAACATTTGAGGAACTCTTCTCTGAAACTGTCTTCAGAATAAGATTATAAATTGCATAAAAGAGTCCTACATTTTACAGTCAAAAACTTCTTTAAAACCAAAATAATATCTAAGTTATTGACCATACTTGGCTCTGAATGGGTTTTCTGAAATTAAAATCCATTCTGTCAAAAGACAAATATTACTACTGAAGATATTTTTAAAACACTGAAAATTCCACAAGAGATTTTTAAAGTTTTGTTTTTTAAATAAATCTTCAAGAATTAAAAAGACAAAGCCACAAATGCAAACAGGATTATCAATGATAAACCCTCTAGAAGTTATAAATCCAATTGTTTCAATCAGAAGAAATTTAAGTTACTATATATCAACCTCAAAAATTATGCAACCAATAAAAAATTACAGAGACAACGATATGGAAAAAAGTCTAAACACTGGGTGAAAAAAAGCTGAAAACAAAATTGTAAGTAAGACTTCTGGTTTCCAGGTAGGCATGAAGAAACTTAGAAGAAACTTAGAAGTTGCCACCCCATCTTAACAACATGTAAAAGGCTGAACAAACTGAATATAAACAACACTTAAATCTGTGAGGTCACAGGACAAAGCATCACACTCAAAACTGGAGACAGAGATGAATACACAGAATCACAACTTAAGGGAACAGAAACCCACTAGCAGAAACCTTCCTGAAAACCAATGGGGGAGAGGAAGGAGGGCTGGAAAACCTAAACTGTAATTGACCTAGTATGGCTAATTCTGAGAGATTAAAAACTCCAGGCATCCCAGTCACTGGGAAGCCCTTACACTTTTGTGAGTATCGCCTTTCAAGAACTCAACCATGTTCTCACAGTGAATACTTAGGGAAAAAATACCTTTGTGTTTCCAGAAAGGTAAGCATTTTGAAATGTGCCAGAGCATTCTGTTTTTAACAAACATAAAACAAAGATAACAAAGATAAAAATTACTATTTAATATAATAGAAATGGATCTGAAGGGCTCAATAGTAGACTGGACACAGCTGACAGAAGAATCTTGGAGCCTGGGAATATGATATGACAATAGGAACTTCCAAGACTGAAAAGCAAAGCAAAAAAAAAAAAAAAAAAAAAAAAAAAAAGAATAAAACAGAACAAAATACTACTAAATATGCATAATGCAAATTCTGAGAAAGGAACAGAAGCAATATATGAAGTACCAATGACTGAGAATTTCTCCAAATTAATGTCAGGCACCAAACCACAGATTCAGAAAGCTCAAACAACACCAAGGAGGAAAAAAGCCAAAACAAAAACAAACAAAACCACCCTATACCTAGGCATATGATATTCAAACATCAGAAAATCAAAGGTAAAGAAAAAACCTTGAAAGAGGCCAAAGGGGGAAAAACACCTTAGCTACAAAGGAGCAAAGATAAAGTATCACATCAGATACTCCTCAGAAATCATGGAAGAAAGAATAGCATGGAGTGAAATAATTCATGTGTTGAGTTAAAAAAAACAAAAACAAAAACCTACAAACCTAAAATTCTGTACTCTGTGAAATTATCAAGAGAAACAATTTTATCAGAGTATAATCTGCTTTT
The DNA here is from genome assembly GCF_007565055.1 of Rhinopithecus roxellana. Lineage (NCBI taxonomy): Eukaryota > Metazoa > Chordata > Mammalia > Primates > Cercopithecidae > Rhinopithecus > Rhinopithecus roxellana. The sequence continues at coordinate 115,117,764 of NC_044562.1, read as the reverse complement.
TTTCTTAAACTTTTATTTTAGGTTCAGGGCTACAATGTATAGGTTATTAGGTAAACTGCATCTCATGGGGTTTGATATACAGACTATTTTATCCCCCAGGTAATATGCATAGTACCCAATAGATAGTTTTTCGATCCTTTCCCTCCTTCCATCCTCCACCCTCAAGGAGGTCCCAGTGTCTCTTGTTCCCTTCTTTGTATCCATGTGTTCTCAATGTTTAGGTCCCACTTATAAGTGAGAACACGCAGCATTCGGTTTTCTGTTCCTGTCTTAGTTTACTTAGGATAATGGCCTCTAGCTCCATCCATGTTGCTGCAAAGGACATGATCTCATTCTTTTATGGCTATATGTGTATATGTATCATGTATATGTACCACATTTTCTTTTTCCAGTTCACTGTTGATAGACATTTAGGTTGACTCCATGTCTTTGCTGCTGTGAATAGTGCTGCAATGAACATACATGTGGATGTGTATTTATGGTAGAACGATTATAATTCTTTGGGTATATACCCAATAATGGGACTGCTGGGTTGAATGGTAATTCTGCTTTGAGTTCTTTGAGAAATCGTTACACTGCTGTCCACAATGGCTGAACTAATTTACATTCCCACCTGCAGTGCATGAGCATTCCCTTTTCTCTGCATCTCACCAGTATCTGTTATTTTTTGACTTTTTAATAATAGCCTTTCTGACTGTTGTGAGATGGTACCTCATTGTGGTTTTGATTTCCATTTCTCTAATGATTAGTGATGCATTTTTTCATATGCTTGTTAGCTGTGTGTATGTCTTCTGCTTGGGTTTTATCAAAGCCTATCAGACCTGGGGGAAGGAAAAAGACAAGTCCAGCTGCCTCTAGTCTTCCACGCAGGAGAAGAAAAATACCCAACTCCAGCCCCCTCTAGCCAGCCTGTCCCACCCTAAGGGGGAAAAACTGAGAAGCACTGGTGAAGTTCACAGTCCAGAGACATAGGCTCACCAAAAGACAGACCTCATCACGAAACTATAAAATCTCACCCCACAAAACATACCATAACACTGCATCATTAAAGTCCTGTATTTGTGCAGTTCCCTTTACCCAGTTACATCATGTCCACCTTTCAAGAAAAATTATAAGACATACTAAGTGGCTAAGCAAACATCAGAATCAGAGTCAGATATGACAAAAATGCTTTTCCAACCAGGAATTTCAGAAAACTATAATATACTTAAGGCTTTAATAGAAAAAACAGACAACATGCAAAAACAGATGAATAATATAAGAAGAGACATGAGAATTCTAAAACAAACAAAAAACAGAAAAAGAAACAAAGATAAAAATTACTATTTAATATAATAGAAATGGATCTGAAGGGCTCAATAGTAGACTGGACACAGCTGACAGAAGAATCTTGGAGCCTGGGAATATGATATGACAATAGGAACTTCCAAGACTGAAAAGCAAAGCAAAAAAAATAAATAAATAAATAAAAAATAAAACAGAACAAAATACTACTAAATATGCATAATGCAAATTCTGAGAAAGGAACAGAAGCAATATATGAAGTACCAATGACTGAGAATTTCTCCAAATTAATGTCAGGCACCAAACCACAGATTCAGAAAGCTCAAACAACACCAAGGAGGAAAAAAGCCAAAACAAAAACAAACAAAACCACCCTATACCTAGGCATATGATATTCAAACATCAGAAAATCAAAGGTAAAGAAAAAACCTTGAAAGAAGCCAAAGAGGGAAAAACACCTTAGCTACAAAGGAGCAAAGATAAAGTATCACATCAGATACTCCTCAGAAATCATGGAAGAAAGAATAGCATGCAGTGAAATAATTCATATGTTGAGTTAAAAAAAACAAAAACAAAAACTTACAAACCTAAAATTCTGTACTCTGTGAAATTACCCTTCAAAAATGAAGGAGAAATAAAAACTTTCTCAGACAAACAAAAATTGAGGACTTTGTTGCCAGTAGACCTGCCTTATAAGAAATCTTAAAAGTAGTTCTTTAGAGAGGAGAAAAATGATACTGTAGAAACTCAGATCTACATAAACATAGGAAGAGTACTGGGGAGAAAGGATAAAACAAAAACTTATATTTTTCTTACTGTTAATTATCTAACTGACAACAGTTTGTTCAAAACAATAATAGGAACAATATATTCAATTATGTATGCTTACATATATAAGCATTTTACTTACACATAGCATACAGACAGATATAGACATGCATTGCTTAATGAAGTTGAAACATTCTGGGGACAGGGCCAAGATAGGCGATCAGAAGCAGCTGCAGTCTGTGGCGCTCATGGAGAGGAATGAAAGGGGCAAGTGAATACTGCACCTTCAATTGAAATAATCCAGGTAGTCACATTGGGACTAATCAGGGAAACAGCTTGACCCACGGGGAAAGAGGAAAAGCAGGGTGGCGCAACGGCCCATCTGGGAGCAACAGGAGCCAAGGGAACCCCCATCCCCAGCCAAGGGAAGTGATGAGTGATTATGCGACCCAGGGAAACAACGCTTCTCCCACGGATCTTTGCAACCTGGAGATCAGGAGATCCCCTTGTGAGTCCACGCCACCAGGGCCTTGGGTCCAACACACTGAGCTGCATGGAGTCTCAGCAGAGCAACTGTTCAGGCATGCATAGAGACCCAGGTGCTTTACATACTCCAGTCCTGGGATCTCCAACCAACATGTCTGCAACTCAGACAAGGCAGGCGGTCCACATACACCCCAAGGGAGGGGGTAGAATCCAGAAAGTTGAGCAGCCTTGTTCTGTGGGCCCACTTCCATGACACCTCACAAGATAAGATCCACTGGCTTGGAATAAGATCCACTGGCAGCCGCCAGCAACAGGCTGTGAGGAGAGGCCAGCACCATCTCTGCTGTTTGGTCAACACAGCTGTTACAGCCTGCGGACCCTGGAGAGTCCAAATGATTTGGACTAGAAAGGGTCCCCCCAGTAGCACAACACAGCGGCTTTGTAAGATAGTGACCAGATTGCTTCTTTAAGTGGAGCTCAGATCCATTCCTCCTCACTGGGTGGGACCTCCCAGCCAGGCCCTCCAGCCATGACCTGACAGAGCTCTTACCTTTCTTACCTCTCCCTGGGACAAAGTGTCCAGGAGAGGGGAGGGCTGCTACCTGGGCAGAGGAAATTCCCTAACATGACACAGCCGTTTTTTTACTGATTCTGTAAGTAGGACCCCCAATCCACTCCTCCTTGTGGGGCGGGTCCTCCCAGCCAGAGCCTCTAGCCACCACCCATGTTCTATGGGCTGAAAGAGCTCCAATTTCTCCCTGGGATGGAGTATCTGAGGAGTGGGGCAGGCTGCCACTTTGGCCATTCAAGCTCCTCAGTCAGTTCAGCCAGTGGGGTTTGCAGAGCCCAGATCAAATGGTGGCTAAAGGGATCACCAACACAGTAGAGCTGCTATAACAAAAAGCAGCCCAACTGTTGCTTTAAGTGGGTCCCTGATCCCATTCCTCCTAACTGAGTGAAACCTCCCAACTGGGGTCTCCAGCCACCTCCAAAGGCACGTTCAGGTGGCAATACGTCAGTATCCTCCTGGGATGGTGCTTCCAGAGGAAGGGGCAGGCTGCCATCTTTGCTGTTTTGTAGGCTTCACCGGTGATACCTCCAGGTACAGGAAGAACCAGAGCAAATGGGGTTTGGAGTGGACCTCCAGCAAACTGCAGCAGCCCTACATAAGCGTGACCAGATTATCAAAAGAAAAACAAACAGAAAATAACAACAAAGAAAAACCACAAAATACCCACCCAAAGGTCAGCAACCTCAAAGATCAAACGTAGATAAGCCCACAAAGATGAGAAAGAATCAATGCAAAAACACTGAAAACTCAAAAAGTCAGAGTGTCCTTTTCCTCCAAATGACCACAACATCTCTCAAGCAAGGGCTCAGAACTGGGCTGACACTGAGAAGGCTGAAATGACAGAAGTAGGCTTCAGAAGGTAATAATGAAGTTCACTGAGCTAAAAGAACATGTTTTAACCCAATGCAAAGTAGCTAAGAATCATGGTAAAACTATGCAGGAGGTGATAACCAGAATAGCCAGTTTAGAGAGAAGACAAATGACCTGACAGAGTTAAAAAAACACAACATGAGAACTTCATAATGCAATCACAAGAATTAATAGCAGAACAGATCAAGAAGAGGAAAGAATCTCAGAGCTGGAAGACTGGCTTTCTGAATTAAGACAAGCAGACAAGACGAGAAAAAAGAAGGAAATAGAATGAACAAAACCTCTGAGAAATATGGGATTATGTAAACAGACTGAATCTACGACTGATTGGGGTACCTAAAAGTGATGGGGAGAGTGGGAACCAAAATGAAAAACATACTTCAGGACACCATTCAGGAGAACTTCCCCAACTTACCAAGACAGGCCAACATTCAAATTCAGGAAATGCAGAGAACCCCAGTAAGATACTCCATGAGAAGATCATCCTCAAAACACATAATCATCAGATTCTCCAAGGTTAAAATGAAAGAAAAAATATTAAGAGCAGCCAGAGAGAAGGGCTAGGTCACCTACAAGGGGAAGCCCATCAGACTAACAGACCCCTCAATGGAAATCCTACAAACCAGAAGAGACTGGGGGTCAATATTCAACATTCTTAAAGAAAAGAATTTCCATCCCAGAATGTCATATTGGGCCAAACCAAGCTTCATAAGCAAAGGAGAAATAAGATCCTTTTCAGACAAGCAAATGCTGAGGGAATTCATCACCATCAGGCTTGCCTTGCAAGAGCTCCTGAAGGAAGCACTAAATATGGAAAGGAAAAACAGTTACCAGTTGCTACAAAAACACACTAAAGTACACAGACCAGCCCCAATGAAGCGAGCATATAAACAAGTCTGCAAAATAACCAGCTAGCATGATGAGAGAATCAAATCCACACATAACAATTCTATCTTTAAATATAAATGGACTAACTGCCCCAATTAAAAGACACAGAATGGCAAGCTGGATAAAGCATCAAGACCCATCTCACATGCAAAGACATACATAGGCTCAAAATAAAGAGATTGGAGACAATTTACTAAGCAAATGGGAAACAGAACAAAGCAGGGGTTGCAATCCTAGTTTTCGATAAAACAGACTTTAAACCAACAAAGATCAAGAAAGACAAAGAAGGGCATGACGTAATGGTAAAGGGTTCAATTCCACAAGAACAGCTAACTAATCTAAATATATATGTGCCCAATACTGGAGCACCCAGATTCATAAAGCAAGTTCTTAGAGATCTTCAACGAGACTTAGACTCCCATGCAATAATAGTGGGAGACTTTAACAACCTACTGAAAATATTAGATCACAGAGAAAGACAATTAAAAGATATTCAGGACCTGAACTCAGCTCTGGATAAAGTAGACCTGACAAATACCTATAGAACTCTCCACCCAAAAACAACAGAATATACATTATTCTCATCACTGCACGGCACTTAATTGAGTAAAATTGATCATGTAATCGGAATTAAAACACTCCTCAGCAAACGCAAAAGAACTGAAAAAATAACAAACAGTCTCTCAGACCACAGCACAACCAAATTAGAACTCAAGATTAAGAAATTCACTCAAAACTGCACAACTACATGGAAACTGAACAACCTGCTCCTGAATCACTCTTGGGTAAATAATGATTTTAAGGCAGAAATCAAGAATTTCTTTGAAACTAATGAGAACAAAGATACAATGTACCAGAATCTCTGGGATGTAGCTAAAGCAGTGTTAAGCGGGGAATTGATAGCACTAAATGCCCACATCTAGAAGCTAGAAAGATCTCAAGTTAACAACCTAACAATACAACTAAAAAAACTAGAGGACCAAGGACAAACAGACCCCAAAGCTAGTAGTAGACAAGAAATAGTCAGTATCAGAGCTGAACTGAAGTAGAGACAAGAAAAACTCTTCCAAAAAAAAAAAAAAAACCAATGAATCCAGGAGTTGGATTTTTTTGAAATTAATAAGATAGACCACTAGCTAGGCTAATAAAGAAGAGAGAACAGAAGCATTCCGCCGCCGGCTTCGCTATGGCGGTTATTACCCCAGATTCCTGGCAGCCACCCAACGTTTACTTGGAGACCAGCATGGGAATCATTGTGCTGGAGCTGTACTGGAAGCATGCTCCAAAAACCTGTAAGAACTTTGCTGAGTTGGCTCGTCGAGGTTACTAAAATGGCACAAAATTCCTCAGAATTATCAAAGACTTCATGATCCAAGGAGATGACCCAACAGGGACAGGTCAAGGTGGTGCATCTATCTATGGCAAACAGTTTGAAGATGAACTTCATCCAGACTTGAAATTCATGGGGGCTGGAATTCTCGCAATGGCCAATGCGGGGCCAGACACCAATGGCAGCCAGTTCTTTGTGACCCTTGCCCCCACCCAGTGGCTCAACGGCAAACACACCATTTTTGGCCGAGTGTGCCAGAGCATAGGAATGGTGAATCGCGTGGGAATGGTAGAAACAAACTCCCAGGACCGCCCTGTGAATGATGTGAAGATCACTAAGGCATACCCTTTCTGGGTAGACTTGCTACCCTCTTGAGCAGCTCTTCTGAGACAGACCCAGTGGATCAGCTTCCAGATGACATAGAATGACATGTAATGCTAAATTTCATTTTGGCTTTGCAAATCATGAAGCTTAGGAGGCCTGGGGTCTTGGGTGAGTTACAGATGGAAGTACATTTTAATGGGATGCTTCTTTTCTCTTCCCCCAGTGCCTAGGTTGCCAGAGCATTTGCACAAATGCCCCTGTTTATCGATAGGTGACTACTTACTACACGTGACTCATAATGCTGCTTCTTGTGCATGTCTGCTCTGATATACTTCGAACAATGTAGCAGACACTGTCATTTCTCAGTGGTTTTGCCTAACCAAACTTCTTCCTAAGGAGATTTGTATTCTGGCCTATACTGCAGTCCTTGATTGTTGACAGCCACAGAATTCCAAACCAAGTAGTGTCTATCAGCCCTTTTAACTCTGTGCACACCCTATTTCAGTCTTACAGTTGTTATTCTAGGAAATGTATGCATCTCTCTATATATTTTCCCTCTCAAAACCAGAACATCAACACTGCTGTTTCTGACACTTCAGACATCCCACGCAAAGCCACATTGAATTTTTGCCAAATAAAAAATGCATCCAACAATCAAGTTTCTAAGAAGGTGTCAAGTGGGGAATAATAATGTATAATAATCAAGAAATTAATTTATTAAAAGGAAGCAGAAGCATTGACCATCTTTTTCCCAGAGAAGAGGAGAAATCTATAGTGAGTAAAGGACAGATCATGAATCCTCCTTAAGAAGTAGTCCTCTCAGAAAGGAGAAGCGCCACTCAAGTTCTTTTAACCCAAGACTTTAGAGAAATTAGGTCCGAGATTTTTATATGTTCAGTTGTTTATGTATAAAAATAACTTTCTGGATTTTGTGGGGAGGAGTAGGAGAGGAAGGAAGTTAATACCTATGTAATACATAGAAACTTTCAAAATAAAATGTCATTGATGGTTGAAAAAAAAAAAAAAGAGAGAACAGTCAAACAAATATAATCAAAAATGATAAGCGGGGTATCACCACTGACCCCACAGAAATATAAACAACCATCAGAGAACACTATAAACACCTTTATGCACATAAACTAGAAAATCTAGAAGAAATGGATAAATTCCTGGACACATACACCCTCCAAAGACTGAACCAGGAAGAAACTGTATCTCTAAATAGACCAATAATGAGTTCTAAAGTTGAAGCAGTAATAAATAGTCTATCAACCAAAAAAAAGCCCAGGACCAGACAGATTCACAGCTAAATTATACCAGAGGTAAAAAGAAGAGCTGGTACCATTCCTACTGAAACTGTTTCAAAAAATTGAAAAGGAGGGACTCCTCCCTAGTTCATTCTATAAGGCCTGCATCATCCTGATACCAAAACCTGGCAGAGATAAAACAAAAAAGAAAACTTCAGGCTAACATCTTTGGTGAACCTTGATGCAAAACTCCTCAACAAAATACTGGCAGACTGAATCCAGCAGCACATCAAAAACCTTATCCACCACAATCAAGCAGACTTCATCCCCGGGATGCAAGGCTGGTTCAACATACGCAAATTAATAAATGTGATTCATCACCTAAACAGAACTCAAGACAAAAAAATACATGATTATCTCAATAGATAGAGAAAAGGTCTTCAATAAAATTTAACATCCCTTCATGTATAAAACTTCTCAATAAACTAGGTATTCAAGGAACATACCTCAAAATAGTAAGAGTCATATATGACAAACCCACAGCCAATAACATACTGATTGGGCAAAAGCTGGAAGCATTCCCCTTGAAAACCAGCACAAGACAAATATGGCATGCCCTCTCTCACCACTCCTATTCAACATAGAATTGGAAGTTCTGGCCAGGGCAATCAGGCAAGGGAAAGAAATAAAGTGTATTCAAATAGAAAGAGAGGAAGTAAAATTATCTTTGTTTGCAGATAAAATGATTCTATTTCTAGAAAACTCCATTGTCTCAGCCCAAAAGCTTCTTAGGCCTATAAGCAACTTCAGCAAGTCTCATGATATAAAATGAATGTGCAAAAATTGTTGACCTTCCTATACACCAATAATAAGCAATCAGAGAGCCAAATCACAAATGAACTCACATTCACAATCGCCACAAAAAAAAAATACCTGGAAATACAGCTAATAAGGGAAGTGAGGGACCTCTCCAAGGAGAACTATAAACCACCGCTCAAAGAAATCAGAAAGGACACAAATAAATGGAAAAACATTCCATGTTCATGGGTGGGAAGAATCAATATTGTGAAAATGGTCACACTGCCCAAAACAATTTATAGATTCAATGCTATTCCCATTAAACTACCACTGGTATTCTTCACAGAATTAGAAGAAACTATTTTAAAATTCATATGGAACCAAAAAAGAGCCTGAGTAGCCAAGACAATCCTAAGCAAAAAGAACAAACCTGGAGGCATCATACTATCTGACTTCAAACTATGCTACAAGGTTATAGTAACCAAAACAGTATGATATTGGTACAAGAACAGACACACAGACGAGAACCCAGAAATAAGATCACATACATACAACCATCTGACCTCCAACAAACCTGACAAAAACAAACAATGGGGAAAGAATTCCCTATTTAATAAATGGTGCTGGGAGAACTGGCTAGCCATACGCAGAAAACTGAAACTGGACCCCTTCCTTATACCAAAAACAAAAATCAATTCAAGATGATTAAAGATTTAAATGAAAAACCCAAAACTATAAAAACTCTAGAAGAAAATCTATGCAATACCATTCAGGATATAGGCATGAGCGAAGATTTCATGACAAAGATACCAAAAGCAACTGCCACAAAAGCAAAACTTGACAAATGGAATCTCATTAAACTAAAGAGCTTCTGCACAGCAAAAGAAACTATCACCAGAGTAAACAGACAACCTACAGGATGTGAGAAACTTTTTGCAATTTACCCATCTGACAAAGATATAATATCCAGCATCTACAAGGAACTTAAACAAATTTACCAGAAAAAAACAACCCCATTAAAAGTGATCAAAGGACACGAACAGACACTTCTTCAAAGAAGACATTCATGTGGCCAACAAACATGAAAAGAAGCTCAACATCACTGATCATTAAAGAAATGCAAATCAAAACCACAATGAGATACTATCTCACACCAGTCAGAATGGCAATTATTAAAAAGTCAAAAAACAACAGATGCTGGCGAGGTTGTGGAGAAAAAGGAACGCTTTTACACTGTTGGTACGAGTGTAAATTAGTTCAACCATTGTGGAAAACAGTGTGGCAATTCCTCAAAGACCTATAGACAGAAATACCATTTGATTCAGCAATCCCATTACTTGGTATATACTCAAAGGAATATAAATCATTCTATTATAAAGATACATGAATCCATGTTCACTGCAGCACTATTCACAATACCAAAGACATGGGATCAACCTAAATGCCCATCGATGACAGACTAACGCAAATGTGGTACATGTACCCCACAGAATATTATGCGGCCAAAAAAAGGAATGAGATCATGTCCTCTGCAGGGACATGAATGGAGCTGGAAGCCATTATCCTTAGCAAACTAACACAGGAACAGAAAATCAAATACTGCATGTTCTCACTTAGAAGTGGGAGCTGAATGATAAGAACACATGAGGGTGGGGGGAATGACACACATTGGGGCCTGTCAGAGGGTGGGGGGTGGGAGGAGGAAGAGCATCTGGAAGAACAGCTAATGGATGCTGGGCTTAATACCCAGGTGATGGGATGATCTGTGCAGCTAATCACCATGGCACATGTTTAACTATGTAAGAAACCTGCACATCCTGCACATGTACCCCTGAACTTAAAATCAATAAATAAAAAAGAAACATTCTGACAAACGGATCTGTCAGATGATTTCATTCATTGTGGGAACATCACAGAGTGTACTTACACAAACCTAATGGTACAACCTACTACACACCTACGCTATATGCTGTAGCCTATTGTTCCCAGGCTACAAATATGTAGAGCATGCTAGTGTAGGCAACTGTGAACTAATGGGAAGTATCTTTCTATCTAAACATTAAACATGGACAAGGTACAGTAGAACTACAGTATAAAAGATAAAAAATGGTATATACTGTATAGGGCACACCATATAGCTTATAGGATGACAAGTTGTCTGGGTAAGTTGAGGGGTGACTGAATGTAAAGGCTTAGGACATTACACTGTTGTAGACTACACTCAGGCTACACTAAACTTAAAAAAAATTTTTTCTTTAATAATAAATTAAACAGCTTACTGTAACTTTTTCCCTTTATAAACTTTTACCTTTTTTAACTTTTTGTCTCTTTAATAACACAACTTAAAACAGAAGTATACAGCTGTACAAAATATTTTCTCTAAATTCTTATTCTATAAACTTTTTCTTATTTGTAAATTTTTTGTGTCAAAAACTAAGACATAAACATATCCATTAGCCTAGGCCTACACTGGGTCAGGATCATCATTATCACTGTCTTCCATGTCTACATCTTGTCCCACTGGAAGCTCTTCAGGGGCAATAACTTGCATGAAGCTATTATCTCCTATAATAATGTCTTCTGAAATACCTCCTGAAGGACCTAAGGCTGTTTTACATCTTTTAATAAGTAGAAGTACTTTCTAAAATAATGATTACAAAGCATAGAATAGTAAATACATAAGCTAGTAACATATTTATTATCATCATCAAGTATTAGTACTGTGAATAATCGTTATTTATTCATTTATTGAGACAGGGTCTCCCTATGTTGCCCAGGCTGGTCTCAAACTCCTTGGCTTAAGGGACCTTCCTGCCTCACGCCTCCCAAAGAGCTAGCATTACGGGTATGTGCCACCATGGCACCTGGCCAGCATGCTATACTCTTCCTTTCCCTTTTTTAGACAGGATCTCACAATGTTGCCCAGAGTGGAGTACAGTGACGTGATCATGCTTCACTGTAACCACAAACTCCTAGTCTCAAGTAATCCTCCTGCTTCAGCCTACCGGGCAGCTAGGACTATAGGAATATATCACCACACCTGGCTATTGTTTTCATTTTTTGTAGAGATGGAGTCTCTGCCCAGGCTGGTCTCCAACTCCTGGCCCCAAGCAATCTTCCAGCCTCAACCTCCCAAAGTGTTGGGATTACAGGTGTGAGCCACCACACCTGGCCTATATGTGCTATACTTTTATATGACTGGCAATGCAGATTTGTTTACACCAGCATCACCACAAACGTCTAAGTAATGCACTGTTCTACAACATTCCAATGGCTATGACATCACTAAGCAATAAGAATTTTTCAGTTCCATTATAATTGTATATGTGGTTCATCGCTGATCAAAACATTGTTATGTGGCACATTGTGTGTGTGTCTGTGTGTCAAATGAATGACAGTAATGATACAAGGGACAGAAAGGAGGAATTTGAAATTTTTTATTATGAAGTACTTGTACAACCTGTGAAGCATTATAGTGCTACTTGCAAGTGGCCTTGGATTAACTGTAAATGTACAGTGTAAATTCTAGGGCACACACATACACACACACACACAAAGAAACAGTATGATAGATATGCTAAGAAAGGAGAGAAAATAGAAGCATAAAACTCTTAATTAAAAGCACAAAAAGTATGGAAGACAAAACCAGAAACAAAGACCAAGGGCAACACATAGAAAACATTAACAGATATGGTAGATATTAATTAGCCCAAGGAAATCAATAATCACTTTAAATATCAATGGTCTAAATACACCAACTGAAAGAGATGATCAGAGTGGAACAAAAACAAGACCCAAATTGTTATCTATAAGAAACCCACTTTAAATACAGACACATATAGATTAAAGTAAATGAACAGAGAAAGATACACCATGCTTACACCAATCAAAACAAAGCCAGAGTAGCTATAATCACTTCAGACAGAGCAGACCTCACAGCAAGGAAAGTTATTAGGGATAAAGAGGCACATTACATAATGATAAGAGTTAATACTGCAAGAAGATATAACAATCCTTAATGTGTATGTGCCTAACAACAGAGCAACAAACTATGTGAGGCAAAAATTGATAGAACTGCTAGGAAAAACAGATTAATCCGCTTTTGTAGTTGGAAATTTTAATAGCCTTCTATCAGAAATGGATGGATACAGCAAGCAAAAAATCAGTAAGGACATACTCAAACTCAACAGTATCAGTCAACTGATCTAATTGGCATTTATAAAATACTGCACACAAAAAGAGCAGAACACACATTTTCTAAAACTCACATGGAAACATTCACCAGAATACATTCTGAACCACAAAAAAAATAAAATAAATTTTATGAGAGTAGAAATGATATAAAATGTGTCCTAAGATCACAATGGAACTAAAATAGAAATGACTAAACAAAAATATAGCTGGAAAATCCCAAAACACTTAGAATCCCAAGTATTTTAAATATGTTATTTAAAATAATACATGGATCGAAGAAAAAAATCTCAAAAGAAATTTTAAAATATTCTGAACTGATTGAAAACAAAAATGTAACACCAAAATTTGTGGGACAGAGAAAAGTAGTGCTTAGAGAAAAATTTATAGGACTCACTGCATATATTAGGAAAGAAGATCTAAAATCAATCATCTAAGTTTCCATTTTAGAAAACTAGAAGAGCAAATGAAATCCAAAGTAAGCAAAATAAGAAAAAAAGAGGAGAAATTAATCAAACTGAAAGCAGGAAATCAATAGAAAAAAAAAAAAACAATAAAACCAAAAGCTGATTATTTAAAAAGATCAATAAAATCAATAAGCCTCTACCCAGTCTAAGACACCTGGATGTCAGTGGGGGAGTGTGTGTGTATGTGTGTGTGTGTCCAGACTAAGACACCTGGATGTCAGTGGAGGAGTGTGTGTGTGTGTGTGTGTGTGTGTGTGTGTGTGTGTGTGTCCAGTCTAAGACACCTAGATGTCAGTGGAGGAGTGTGTGTGTGTGTATGTGTGTGTGTGTCCAGTCTAAGACACCTAGATGTCAGGGAGGAGTGTGTGTGTGTGTGTGTGTGTGTGTGTGTGCACGCGCACGCGTGCGCATGCACGGATACAGGAGGTATATGGGAACTCTCTTTTTATTTTCTGAGATAGTAACTCTGTTGCCCAGGCTACATTGCAGTGGTACGACCATAACTCATCGCAGCCTCAAACTCCTGGGCTCAAGTGATCTTCCTGCCGCAGCCTCACAAGTAGCTGGGACCACAAGTATGCACCACCACCGCCAGCTAACTTGTGCTGAGATTACATGCGTGAACCATTTCAACTGGCAGAATTCTAATTTTTGCTTAATTTGGCTAAACCTAAAGGTGCTCTAAAATATAAAGCACATTAGTTTTTAAAATTATATATACACACTGATTTTAACTATAAACAAATATATATTTGGGCCAAAAAAGTATACTCATTAAACAGAAATATATTAAATTATTAAAAATGTCATTTATTAAACACATGAAAACTAGAAAGAAAAAAACTTCCATCATGTATCTCTCCAAAGACACTACAGCTACAATGTCATTCAGCTCATAAGCCCAGTGATATTACTCTGAAAGAAATAACACTCATCTGAACAAACATCTGGGAAACATCTTCTAAATTTCAGTTATGAAATCTCATTGCTAACCTTCATAACTTCATATCTTAACACAGTTCAACATAATTTACATAATTAAGTTTAAACAGTGTTTTGCTTTTTTTTTTTTTTTTTGCTATGATTTCGAGCTAAAGCTACTTTCACAGGCCTCTCAGGCGTTTGCTTTTGTAAATATCAAGTTGAACTCATATTAATGATCAACTGCCTTTGCTACATGCCTCCCTTCAAAGAGAAAAGTGAATTTTATATATATTATTATTATTATACTTTAAGTTCTAGGGTACATGTGCACAACATGTAGGTTTGTTACACATGTACACATGTGCCATGTTGGTTTGCTGCATCCATTAACTTGTCGTTTACATTAGGTTTTTCTCCTAATGCTATCCCTCCCCCAGTCCCCCATCCCACAACAGGCCCTGGGGTGTGATGTTCCGCGCTCTGTGTCCAAGTGTTCTCATTGTTCAGTTCCCACCTAGAGTGAGAACATGCAGTGTTTGGTTTTCTGTCCTTGCAATAGTTTCCTCAGAATGATGGTTTCCAGCTGCATCCATGTCCCCACAAAGGACATGAACCCGTCCTTTTTTATGGATGCATACTATTCCGTGGTGTGTATGTGACACATTTTCTTTATCCAGTCTATCATTGATGGACATTTGGGTTGGTTCCAAGTCTTTGCTATTGTGAATAGTGCTGCAATAAACATATGTATGTATGTGTCTTTATAGTAGCATGATTTATAATCCTTTGGGTATATACTCAGTAATGGGATTGCTGGGTCAAATGGTATTTCTAGTTCTAGATCCTTGAGGAATCACCACACTGTCTTCCATAATAGTTGAACTAGTTTAAACTCCCACCAACAGTGTAAAAGCTTTCCTGTTTCTCCACATCCTCTCCAGCACCTGCTGTTTCCTGACTTTTTAATGATGGCCATTCTAACAGGTGTGAGATGATATCTCACTGTGGTTTTGACTGACATTTCTCTGATGACCATTTCATGTGCCTGTTGGCTACATAAATGTCTTCTTTTGAAAAGTGTCTGTTCATATCCTTTGACCACTTTTTGATGGGGTTTTTTTCTTGTAAATTTGATTATGTTCTTTGTTGATTCTGGATATTAGCCCTTTGTAAGATGGGTAGATTGCAAAAATTTTCTCCCATTCTGTAGGCTGCCTGTTCACTCTGATGGTAGTTTCTTTTGCCGTGCAGAAGCTCGTTAGTTTAATTAGATCCCATTTGTCAATTTTGGCTTTTGTTGCCATTGCTTTTGGTGTTTCAGTCATGAAGTCCTTCCTTGCCATGTCTATGTCCTACATGGTATTGTGTAGGTTTTCTTCTAGGGTTTTTATGGTTTTAGGTCTAACATTTAAGTCATTAATCTATCTTGAATTAATTTTTGTATAAGATGTAAGGAAGGAATCCAGTTTCAGCTTTCTATATATGGCTGGCCAGTTCACCCAGCACCATTTATTAAATAGGGAATCCTTTCTCCACTTCTTCTTGTTTTTGTCAGGTATGTCAAAGATCAGATGGTTGTAGATGTGTGGTGTTATTTCTGAGGCCTCTGTTCTGTTCTGCTGGTTTATATCTCTGTTTTCATACCAGGACCATGCAGTTTTGGTTACTGTAGCCTTGTAGCATAGTTTGAAGTCAGGTAGCGTGATGCCTCCAGCTTTGTTCTTTTGGCTTAGGATTGTCTTGGCAATCAATGTGGGCTCTTTTTTGGTTCCACATGAATGTTAAAGTAGTTTTTTTCCAATTCTGTGAAGAAAGTCATTGGTAGCTTGATGGGCATGGCATTGAATCTATAAATTACCCTGGGCAGTATGGCCATTTTCACGATATTGATTCTTCCTATCCATGAACATGGAATGTTCTTACATTTGTTTGTGTCCTCTTTCATTTCATTGAGCAGTGGTTTTTAGTTCTTGTTGAAGAGGTCCTTCACATCCTTTGGAAGTTGGATTCCTAGGTATTTTATTCTCTTTGAAGCAACTGTGAATTGGAGGTCACTCATGATTTGGCTGTTTGTCTGTTACTGGTGTACAAGAATGCTTGTGATTTTTGCACACTTTTGCTGAAGTTGCTTATCAGCTTAAGGAGATTTTGGGCTGAGATGATGGGGTTTTCTAAATATACAATCATGTCATCTGCAAACAGGGACAATTAGACTTTCTCTTTTCCTAACTGAATACTCTATTTCTTTCTCTTGCCTGATTGTCCTGGCCAGAACTTCCAACACTATGTTGAATAAGAGTGGTGAGAGAGGGCATCCCTGTCTTGTGCCAGTTTTATGCTTCCACTTTTTGACCATTCAGTGTGATATTGGCTGTGGGTTTGTCATAAATAGCTCTTACTATTTGGAGATACATTCCATCAATACCTAATTTATAGAGAGTTTTTAGCATGAAGTGCTGTTGAATTTTGTCAAAGGCCTTTTCTGCATCTACTGAGATAATCATGTGGTTTTTGTCTTTGGTTCTGTTTATATGCTGGATTACATTTATTGATTTACGTATGTTGAACCAGCCTTGCATTCCAGGGATGAAGCCAACTTGATCTTGGTAGATAAGCTTTTTGATGTGCTGCTGGATTCGGTTTGCCGGTATTTTATTGAGGATTTTCACATCAACGTTCATCAGGGATATTGGTCTAAAATTCTCTTTTTTTGTGTGTGTCTCTACCATGCTTTGGTATCAGGATGATGTTGGCCTCATAAAATGAGTTATGGAGGATTCCCTCTTTTTCTATTGATTGGAATAGTTTCAGAAGGGATGGTACCAGCTCCTCCTTGTACCTCTAGCACAATTCGGCTGTGAATCTATCTGGTCCTGGACTTTTTTTGGTTGGTCGGCTATTAACTATTGCCTCAATTTCAGAGCCTGTTATTGGTCTATTCAATGACTCAACTTCTTCCTGGTTTAGTCTTGGAAGAGTGTATATATCCAGGAATTTATCCATTTCTTCTAGATTATCTAGTTTACTTGCATAGAGGTGTTTATAATATTCTCTGATGGTAGTTTGTATTTCTGTGGGATTGGTGTTGATATCCCCTTTATCATTTTTTACTGTATCTATTTGATTCTTCTCTCTTTTCTTCATTAGTCTTGCTAGCAGTCTATCAATTTTGTTAATCTTTTCAAAAAACCAGCTCCTGGATTCATTGATTTTTTGGAGGGTTTTTTGTGTCTCTATCTCCTTCAGTTCTGCTCTGATCTTAGTTATTTCTTGCCTTCTGCTAGCTTTTGAATTTCTTTGCTCTTGCTTCTCTAATTCTTTTAATTGTGATGTTAGGGTGTCGATTTTAGATCTTTCCTGCTTTCTCTTGTGGGCATTTAGTGCTATGAATTTCCCTCTACACACTGCTTTAAATGTGTCCCAGAGATTCTCGTATGCCGTGTCTTTGTTCTCACTGGTTTCAAAGAACATCTTTATTTCTGCCTTCATTTTGTAATGTACCCAGTAGTCATTCAGAAGCAGATTGTTCAGTTTCCACGTTGTTATGTGGTTATGAGTGAGTTTCTTAATCCTGAGTTCTAGTTTGATTGCACTGTGGTCCGAGAGACAGTTTGTTGTGATTTCTGTTCTTTTACATTTGCTGAGGACTGCTTTACTTCCAACTATGTGGTCAATTTTGGAATAAGTGTGATGTGGTGCTGAGAAGAATGTATATTCTGTTGATTTGGGGTGGAGAGTTCTGTAGGTCTGCTTGGTGCAGAGCTGAGTTCAAGTTCTAGATATCCTTGTTAACTTTCTGTCACGTTGATTTGTCTAATATTGACAGTGGGTTGTTAAAGTCTCCCATTATTATTGTGTGGGAGTCTAAGTCTCTTTTTAGGTCTCTCAGGACTTGCTTTACGAACCTGGGTGCTCCTGTATTGGGTGCATATATATTTAGGATAGTTAGCTCTTCTTGTTGAATTGATCCCTTTACCATTATGTAATGGCCTTGTATCTTTTGATGTTTGTTGGTTTAAAGTCTGTTTTATCAGAGACTAGGATTGCAACCCCTGCTTTTTATTGCTTTCCATTTGCTTGGTAGATCTTCCTCCATCCCTTTATTTTGAGCCTATGTGTGTCTCTGCATGTGAGATGGGTCTCCTGAATACAGCACACTGATGGGTCTTGACTCTTTATCCAATTTCCAGTCTGTGTCCTTTAATTAGGTCATTTAAGCCTTTTACATTTAAGATTATGTGTGAATTTGATCCTGTCATTATGATGTTAGTGGGTTATTTTGCTCATTAGTTGATGCAGTTTCTTCCTAGCATCTTTACAATTCGGCATGTTTTTGCAGTGGCTTATACCAGTTATTCCTTTCCATGTTTAGTGCTTCCTTCACAAGTTCCTGTAAGGCTGTAAAGGCAGGCCTGGTGGTGACAAAATCTCTCAGCATTTACTTGTCTGTAAAGGATTTTATTTCTCCTTCACTTATGAAGCTTAGTTTGGCTGGATATGAAATTCTGGGTTGGAAATTTGTTCTTTAAGAATGTGGAATATTGGCCCCCACTCTCTTCTGGCTTGTAGGGTTTCTGCCGCGAGATCCGCTGTTAGTCTGACAGGCTTCCCTTTGTGGGTAACCTGACCTTTCTCTCTGGCTGCCCTTAGCATTTTTTCCTTCATTTCAACCTTGGTGAATCTGACAATTACATGTCTTGGAGTTGCTCTTTTCGAGGAGTATCTTTGTGGTGTTCTTTGCATTTCCTGAATTTGAATATTGGCCTGCCTTGCTAGGTTGGGAATGTTCTCCTGGATAATATCCTGTAGAGTGTTTTCCAGCTTGGTTCCATTCTCCCCGTCACTTTCAGGTACACCAATCTAACACAGATTTGGTCTTTTCACACAGTCCCGTATTTCTTGGAGACTTTGTTAGTTTCTTTTTACTTTTTTCTCTAAACTTCTCACTCCATTTCATTCATTTGATCTTCAATCACTGATACCCTTTCTTCCACTTGATCAAATAGGCTACTGAAGCTTGTGCATGCATCACGTAGTTCTCGTGCCACGGTTTTCAGCTCCATCAGGTCATTTAAGGTCTTCTCTACGCTGTTTATTCTAGTTAGCCATTCGTCTAATCTTTTTTCAAGGTTTGTAACTTCCCTGCGATGGGTTCAAACATCCTCCATTATCTCAGAGAAGTTTGTTATTACCGACTTTGTGAAGCCTACTTCTGTCAACTTGTCAAAGTCATTCCCTGTCCTGCTTTGTTCTGTTGCTGGCGAGGAGCTGCAATCCTTTGGAGGAGAAAGGGCACTCTGGTTTTTAGAATTTTCAGCTTTTCTGCTCTGGTTTCTCCCGATCTTTGCGGTTTTATCTACCTTCGGTCTTTGATGATGGTGACCTACAGACGGGGTTTTGGTGTGAATGTCCTTTTTGTTGATGTTGATACTATTCCTTTCTGTTTGTTAGTTTTCCTTCTAACAGTCAGGTCCCTCAGCTGCAGGTCTGGAGTTTGCTGAAGGTCCACTCCAGACCCTGTTTGCCTGGGTATCACCAGCGGAAGCTGCAGAACAACAACTACTGCAGAACAGCAAATATTGCTGCCTGATCCTTCCTCTGGAAGCTTCGTCTCAGAGGGGCACCCGGTTTTATGAGGTGTCAGTCAGCCCATACTGAGAGGTGTCTCCAAGTTAGGCTACACGGGGATCAGGGACCCACTTGAGGAGGTGGTCTGTCCGTTCTCAGAGTTCAAACACCATGCTGGGAGAACCACTGCTCTCTTCAGGGCTCAGTTGGAAAGGCAGAAATCACCCATCTTTTGCATTGATCATGCTGGGAGCTGTAGACCGGAGTTGTTCCTATTTGGCCATCTTGGAACCATGAATCTGATATTCTAAAACTTACCATCACTCAATTACTGTTAGTAGGGAAAGTACTTTAGGAGGTTGTTTTTTGCTTTTTTTAAAATAACTGTGCAGTAGTAAATATATAAAACATAACATCTTACTTAAGGGTTAGAACCTATAGACAGCCCTAAGGCCAGAGGTACTATTTGGCCAGTTCACATAAATTAGGTGCTATCAAGGAATTATTATTAATTTGGTTACAATGGTACTGTGGTTATGCTCGGAAAAAGACACAAGTCCTTTCCTTTGAAAGATAAAAAATGAAATATTTATGGGTGAAATAGTGTCTGGGATTTGTTTTACAATGTATCACCAAAAAAAGTGTGAGGAATAAATAAAATATGAAGCTGATGGTTTGTTGATGGATACAAGGGGTTCCCTGTACTATTCATTCCTTTACCTTAAAAATAAAAACACTCGAGCCGGGCGCGGTGGCTCAAGCCTGTAATCCCAGCACTTTGGGAGGCTGAGACGGGCGGATCACGAGGTCAGGAGATCGAGACCATCCTGGCTAACACGGTGAAACCCCATCTCTACTAAAAATACAAAAACTAACCGGGCGAGGTGGCGGGCGCCTGTAGTCCCAGCTACTCCGGAGGCTGAGGCAGGAGAATGGCGTAAACCCGGGAGGCGGAGCTTGCAGTGAGCTGAGATCCGGCCACTGCACTCCAGTCCGGGCGACAGAGCGAGACTCCGCCTCAAAAAAAAAAAAAATAAAATAAAAAAATAAAAATAAAAAATAAAAATAAAAAATAAAAAAATAAAAAAAAATAAAAAAATAAAAACACTCAAACGAAATTAGAAAAAAAAAGAAAAGAAAAAGAAAAAAGATAATACATATTAAAAATCCCTAATGTCACCAGGACATAGCTGGGAGCCTATGGCCCAGGTTAGAAGCGTAAGGCTTTCCGTGACCACAATATGCAAAGCTAATTTGCCTCCAACTCTGGGCTAAGTTATATCCTTGTTGTTGTTCCAGTTCCTGAAAGGGACAAAAGAACACCACTTATAAATAAAGTTGGGAATATGGGGGAAGGATTCAGAGGCTAAATAAGTAAAAAATGTTGAGATATTTATCAATTAGTTTGGGGACATGCCACTTGATACTCACTGTGACTCATCAAGAACAGGGATTCTCAAATTTGAGTATATACCTACAATGCATGTTTTTCCTTTTTCATTTTTTATTGTGTTGAAATACATATAACATAAAAGTACCCACAACTGTTTATAAGTGTGCAGTTCAGTGGTATTAAATATATTCATAATGTTGCATAATCACCACTATCTGTCTCCATAACGCTTTTCATCTTGTAAAACTGAAACTCTGTACCTATTAAACAATAACTCCCCATTTCTCCCTCTCCCCAGTCCCTAGCAACCACCTTTCTACTGTCTGTCTCTATGATTCTGACTATTCTAAGTACCTCAGATAATGACTTATTTCACTTGGCAAATGTCTCAAGGTTCATCCATATTGTAACCATGTGTCACTGCCTTCCTTTTTAAGGCTCAATAATATTCATTCTAAGTACATGCCACATTTTGCTTACCCATTCATCTAGTAATGAATAACTGTGTTACTTCCAGGTTTTAGCGTTTGTGAATAATGCTGCTATGAACATGGGTACACAAATATCTCTTTGAGACCTTCTTTTCATTTGTCTGGGTATATACACAGAAATGGAATTGCTGGACCACATGGTAAGTCTATCTTCAATTTTTTGAGGGATCATCAAACTGTTTTCCATAGTGGCTATACCATTTTACATTCCCAACAGTCCAAAAGAGTTCCAATTTCACCACATCCTTGCCAACACTTGTTATTTTCTGTTTTTCATAGTAGCCATTCTAAAGGGTATGAGGTGGTATGTTTTTAAAACTGATTTTTGAATGGATTCAGTGGCTCATACCTGTAATCTCAACATTTTAGGGGTCCAAGGCAGGATGACTGCTTGAGCCAAGGTGTTTGAGACCAGCATGGGCAACAAAGTGAGATCCTATGTCTAAAAACATTAAAATAAAATTAGCCAGGCATGGTAGTACACAGCTGAAGTCCCAGCTACTCAGGAGGTTGAGGTGGGAGAAATGCTAGAGCCTGGGAGGTCAAAGCTGCAGTGAACCATGATCACACCACTGTACTCCAGCCTGAGCAACAAAATGAGACCCTGTCTCAAATACTATTACTACTACTACTAACAAAAGAACAAAAACCCTGATTTTTCAGGCCCCACTCCCAAAGCAAAGGATCCTGAAACGTTTTTTGTTTCCTTTCTTTAAAACAAAAAACCCAAACAGGTGATTCTGATACAATATAACTAAAAACAGGCTTTAAAAACCGACTTCAGCATCCCAAGGAGTATCAAGGTGACTAAAGCTCCCCAGAACATACTTTTCTAAAAAACACTGCACTATAATCTAAACTGACAGAAATGGAAGAAAACATATAGTTGAGGAAAAAATAGGACAGAAGATTTCCTCTAAATAAGGATTAATGACTAATAATTAAAATTTAAGGATGCATTGAAGGTTCACAATTAACAGACTACCAAAAATACTCTAAATGGACAACAAGGAAAAAAAAAAACACCAAACACATTTTATTCATTTTGAGATAATGCATGACTGCCTTAAGATAAACAAATAAGATCCTGTATTTTAAGTTCCTTAAAAACAGACTGTGTTCAACATATGTACCACCCATAGTGCTCTGCACCATTAAATGCTTAATATCAGAAAGTATGATACAGTGGGAAGGCTTCAAGTTATCAAAGGTCTTAGGGCAGAGGTGTCCAATCTTTTGGCTTCCCTGGGCCACACTGGAAGAAGAAGAATTATCTTGGGCCACCCATAAAATACACTAATGATAGCCTGATGAGCTTAAAGAAAAAACTGCAAAAAAAAAAAAAATCTCATCGTGTTTTAAGAAAGTTTTTGAATTTGTGTTGGACCGCATTCAAAGCTGTCCTGGGCCGCAAGTTAGACCAGCTTGACTTAGGGCTTCATCTCACTGCTTTCATTCAACAGGTGTGGTCCCTTAATGTCCCTACAAGTCACTTAATGTCCCTACCTCTTGTTACTGATGTGTGAAATCACAGTATTGAGTCATCTTCTATGTAACAGTTCTCACTGCATGAGACTACGCTGGTTAAAAATCCACTTGTGTGTATATGCCCAAAATAAAGAAAACTGAATAATTTGTTAGAAGTTCAGATTCCTGGGGCCCAATTCCAGAGATGCTCTTTCATTAGCCCTCAGAGCTGGGGAAGCCCTGCAGGCCCTCTTAATTCTGGGTTTGAGAATCACAGCAGGGGTTACACTGAACAATTTCTAAGGTTTATACTGGCTTTAAAATTCCTCTAATCTATGAATATTTGTGAGGGAAAATGAAACAGAGAGAGAAAAAGGCAAATTTTCATCATCTCCTAATCCTCAGAAAAAGCTATTTTTACATTAGGTAAATTTAACAACACAAGATTTTGATTTTCTACTTTGTTGCTGAAATGACAAATAAAGCTTACCAAAACATAAAATCCTTCTACAGCTTTCAAGTTTCTAAAATAAGAAAACAGTTTACAAAAACAAGCCACCTGACTTCTGAAAAGATCAGTAACACTGAATAATCTCTAAGAAAAAAAAAAAAAAGAAGACAAATGACTAACATCAAAAATGAAATAGGGGGTCATCACTACTCATCCAACAGACATTAAAAGGGTAATAAAAGTATATTATGATAAGCACAGAATAACTATATGGCCATAAATTGACAACTTACATAAAATGGGCAAAAACACAAACTACCAAAACTGACTAAAGAAGAAACAGAAAATCTATATAGATCTATAATAAGCAAAAAGTCAAATTAAAAAACCTCCCCCAAAAACACCAGGTCCAGATGAGTTCACTGATAAATTCTACTGAACATTTAGGAAAGAAATTATATCAATCTCTCTCATCACTCCCAGAAAACAGAAGCAGAGATAACACTTCCTAACTCATTCTATGAGGTCAGCATCACCCTAATCCTAAAGCAGAAAAAGATATTATAAGGAAAATGACAGACGAATAGCTCTCATGAACATACATGTAAAAATTCTCAACAAAATATTATTATAGCAAGCTGAATCCAACATATAAAAATTATATGCCAAGACCAAGTGGGATTTGTTCAGCATTTTTAATTAATTTAATCCACTGCATCGACTAAAGAAGAAAAATCATATGAGCATATCAATAGATGTAGAAAAAGCATTTGACAAAATCTAACCCTCTTTCACAATAAAACTCTCAGCAAACTAAGAATAGAGAATTTCTTCAACTTGATAAAGAACTTTTACAGAAAACCTACAGTTAATATCACAATTGTAAGAAACTAGATGCTTTCCTACTAAGATCAGGAACAAGGCAAGGATGTTCCTTCTCACCACTTCTATTCAACATCATCCTGGAAGTCCTGGCTAATGCAATAAGACAAGAAAAGGAAATAAAAAGTATACAGATCAGGAAGAAATGAAACTGTCTTTGCTTACAGATGACAAGACTGTCTATGTAGAAAATTCCAAAGAATTGACTAAAAAAATTCCTGGAACTAATTAGAGAATACAGTAAGGCTGCAGCATACAAAGTTAACATACAAGTCAATTGCTTTCCTACAGACCAAAAATGAACACTCGGTATTAGACCAACAACAAAAAATGACACTTAAGTATTAATCTAACAAAACATGCAGAGGATCTGTATGAGGAAAATCACAAAAGTCTGATGAAAGAAATTAAAAAATGCAGAGATATTCCATGTTCATGGATAGGAAGACATTATTATGTCAATTCTTCTCAAATGTGATATAGATTCAACAATGTCTCAATAAAAAATCCCAGTAAGTTATTTTGTTACAATGATGAATTGTTCATATAGAAAGACAAGAGCCCCAAAGAGCCAATACGAGAACAAAGAAGAAAAAAGGCAGAGGACTTAGGTTCAGAGCAACTGGTGCTAAACCAAAAAAAAAAAAAAAAAGGCAGAGGACTGACACTACTTTACTTCAAGACTTACTCTGAAGCTATTATAAACAGCAAGAATTTAAGAAAAGAGTGGACAAGTAGATCAATGAAACAGAATAGAGAGCCCAGATACAGATCCACACGAATATAGTTTTTGACAAAAGATCTTTGACAAAGGAGCAAAGGCAATTCATCGGTGGGGGGAACAGGGAGTCTTTTCAACAATGAGTGCTAGAACGGTGACATCCCATATGAAGAAAATGAATCTAGATATAGACCTTACACCCTTCACAAAAATTAATTCAAAATGGATCACAGATCTACATATAAAATGCAGTCTACAAAACTTGTAGAAAATAACACTGGAGAAAATCTCAGGGACCTTGAGTTTGATGATGGGCTTTTAGAAATAATACTAAACACATAATTCATGAAAGCAAAAAAATTGTTAAGCTGGACTTCATTAAAATTAAGAACTTTCACTCTATGAAAGACACTGTTAGGGAATGAAAAGACAAGGCACAGAGAGGAAGAAAATATGCAAAATACGTATCTCTATAGGACGTGTATCTAAAATATACAAAGAACACTTAAAACTGAACAATAAAACAATCCAATAAAGAAATGGGCAAAAGGTCTGAATAGACACTACACTAAAGAAGATATATAATGTCAATCAAATGAAAAGGTGATCAACATCCTATATCATCAGGGAACAGCAAATGACAACAGTGACATAACACCTCGCACCTAGTAAAATGGCTAAAATCCAAAAACTGACAAAACCAAATGATGATAAGGATGCAGGGCAACAGAAACTCTCATTCACTGTCAGTGGGAATGCAAAATGGTAAGGCCACTTTGGAAGGCAGTTTGGCAATTTCTTATCAAACTAAACATGTTTACAGCAATTGTGCTCCTAAGTATATACCCAATTGAGCTGAAAACTCACAGCCACACAAAAACCTACACACAAATGTTTAGAGCAGTTTTATTTATAGCTGTGAAACTAGAGGCAATCAAGATGTCTTTTAATAGGTGAATGGATAAACTGTGATATAGCCATATAATAAAACATTGTTCAATGATAAAAAGAAATGAGCTATCAAGCAACAAAAAGACATGAGAGAATCTGAAAAGGTTATGTGTTATATAATTCCAACTATATGACATTCTGGGAAAGGCAAAACTAAAGAGACAACAAAAAGATCAGTGGTTGCCTGGGATTTGGAAGAATGTACCAGTGAAGTTCCAGGAGTTTTTAGAGTGATGAAACTATTCTGTAGGATACTGTAATCATGGATCCATAATGTTATGCATTTTTCAAAATCCGTAAAACTGTGCAATACAAAGAGCAAACTGTAACTATGAAGTTTAATTAATAATAACATTTTACTTTTCATTATAATCAGAGCATGAAAATCAGCTTCTCAAAAAAAAAAAAAAAAAAAAAGCTTATTTTCTTAGTTTCTATCAGAGAAACAGGAGACTCTGTTTTTCTTTTTGAGATGAGTCTCACTGTCACCCAGGCTGGAGTGCAATGGCATGATCTCAGCTCACTGAAACCTCCACCTCCCAGGTTCAAGCAATGCTTCTGCCTCAGCCTCCTGAGTAGCTGGGATTACAGGCGTTCACAACCACACTCGGCTAATTTTTGTATTTTTAGTAGAGACAGGGTTTCACCATCTTGGCCAGGCTGGTCTTGAACTCCTGACCTCGTGACCCACCCACCTCAGCCTCCCAAAGTGCTGGGATTTCAGGCGTGAGCCACCGTGCCCCACTGAAACAGGAGATTTTTTTTTTTTTTTTAATTTTTTTATTTTTTTTTATTTTTATTTTTTTTATTTTATTTTAATAGTACATATATATATATTTTTTTATTATACTTTAAGTTCTAGGGTACATGCACTGGGGCCTATCATGGGGAGGGGGGAGGGGGGAGGAGGGAGGGATTGCATTGGGGAGTTATACATGATATAAATGATGAATTGATGGGTGCTGACGAGTTGATGGGTGCAGCACACCAACATGGCATAAGTATACATATGTAACAAACCTGCACGATTTTTTTTTTTTTTTTTGAGACGGAGTCTCGCTGTGTCTCCCAGACTGGAGAGCAGTGGTGCAATCTCGGCTCACTGCAAGCTCCACCTCCCTGGTTCACGCCATTCTCCTGCCTCAGCCTCCCAAGTAGCTGGGACTACAGGCGCCCAAAACCACGCCCGGGTAATTTTTTGTATTTTTAGTAGAGACAGGGTTTCACCGTGTTAGCCAGGATGGTCTCGATCTCCTGACCTCGTGATCCACCTGCCTCGGCCTCCCAAAGTGCTGGGATTACAGGCGTGAGCCACCACGCCCGGCCTAAACAGGAGATTCTTAAGCCAGTAATGAGAAAACTTTTTCAAAGTTCAATTTTGCAGGCGGTGGAGGGGCAGGGAGGCTTTACTTAACTCCATGGAGGGAGGATTGTGTATTTACTCCAACTTTATTTTCTTAATAACAACAATGTTAGTGAGAAAACAATTCTTTTAATACTAAATGATCTTATTTAAAAAGCAACATCATCATCATACAGGCTGCCTCTTCATTCTCTCATCCTTTACATCACTTGTTACCTACTTTAGCCTCCTCTAAAACCGTGAAAGGTACAGTAACCTTTTTTTTGTTAACATATAGAGAGAATAAAGCCCACTTGACTGAGGTCCTATGTAGTCCAATTTCATTGAAAGCAAATCTTATTTTTTTGTCAGGCACAGTGCTTGTTGGAAGCTTAGAAATCAATAACTGTCACACACCCTTTCCCAATTTGGGCCTCTCTTTATTCAAACTGTGGAATTTTCAAAGATAGGTTGGACTTGCAGCAAACCAGTATACCCACAGGCACTAAAATGGGTTCTCTAGCTCTACTCAGTTAATCCCTAAAACCCAAAGGTCCTGGATGATTCTCCTATTCTGTGTTCTTCTAGTGTACGTGTGCACACACGCACGCATGTGTTTGAAGGTAAGCACTTAACGAACAGCTTGTATTGTTGCCTTAGTGGTTCTCCCTCCAAAGTCTTTGATTTATAAAACTCAAAAGGCTCTTTTCAAAGTTGAATCTTAGGCTTTCCCAAAAGCTAAAATTCACTACCTTTCAATAGAGCTTTTCACTACTCTAGGCAATACAGTAAAATATGAAGTGCATGCTTGTATTACTCTCATGGCTCCCTTTTCTTCAAGTTTCTCCCTTTGTCTAGCACCTCTTCGCTGACCCATTCATAGTGCTCTTCCATTCATTAATCCTCTGCCAGGCCAAATGAGAAGAGCGCATCATCACAGTTATATACATCTACCTTTTCTATCAGCAGGCAACCTGCCTCTACCCTGAAATTTATCCACTGGAAAAAAAAAAAAAAAAGAATCCATTATTGATTCTATTACCAACCCCCTCTGAATGGTAATTAATTTCTACATCTAAAGTGTAGAAATATTTGCAATTTGTAATGATGAACCATGACTGAGAAGCAGTATAAAACAGTTAAACAGAAACACTCCGGAGCCAGATGGCGTGGATTGGAATTCTGACTCTTCTACTTTCTAGCTGCATCACCCTAGGCTCTTTAATGTTAGGTTTAAAACGGGAGAAATATATTAGCTGTCTAAGAAGGCTCCTTTGAGCAATAATTGGCTTAGCATTCAAAAAATGTATGCAAACCCTAACAGGATGTAAATACAGAAGTCAGTAAATGTTATTTTACTATCTTTTACCCATAACTGTGGAAGGAAAGGCTTAGACTTCTTTAAAATGTTCAAGAAATAAACATATGAGAAAATATTTTTATAGGTAGACAGTCCATGGAATTATGTTACTGGGTAAGACGGGAAGTCAAATTTCCTTTAGTCCTTTAAGGTGGGGGAAACAAGATGCTGTAAGGTACTCTCAGGGGAGTGTGGCATCCTTGGAGAATCATTTATGGAGATGTTGGTTGCTAGGTGAATATGCTGAAGGCCTATCTTTGGTAACTACTCCTAACACAATCAGTTCTGCTGAGTTACCTCAGAGTATCTTCTTTGGGAGGCCCCATAGGAGGGTTCAAAATGCTTGAAGGCCAAGGACCATGCACCCTTTAAGACCAATCCTGCTTTTATATTTTGTAATTACACCATGCCTAAAATATGTACCACTGTACATCAAATTTACCTTATTATAGTGCCTTTATTCTCGCCCTGATTTCTTTAACCATGGTCTTTAATGTATTGCACTGTATTTTACTCTAAGTCATTGCAAATCCCGTTTTCTTTTCTTTTCTTTTTTTTTTTGAAAAGTGGACATAAATAAATGCACATAGCCTGAAGGGGCGTTCTCCTTTAAACTCAGGCTTCTCTTTCATTTATCTCAGACTATCCAGTTATTAGTTTGCTTTTCACACAATGTCTGGCATTACCTTCTTTTTTCCCCTGTAGAGACAAGGTCTCACTATGTTGTCCAAGCCAGTCTCCAACTTCTGGGCTCAAGCGATTCTCCCACGCTGGCCTCCCAAAGTGCTGGGATTACAGGTGTGAGCCACTGTGCCTGGCCTCCTTTCATATCTATTATCTTCTGGGTTTGGAGGCTTCTCCTCCTTCCTGGATTAGTACCTACCCAGACACAACTCTACCATTTCAGCCCCAGTGTCCACACTCACAGCTTTGCCCAAGAATAGGACATGGTTGCAGCTAGTGCACAATCTGAGGAGAGAGGAATATCCTTAGAGCTAGCTGACCTGAATGTGGGTTGCCCTCAGGGGCTGGCCTTGCTCCCTGTCCCTGTCTAATCACCTGAAATTCAGATCCAGCTTCACCTGTAATGTGTTCTCCACAAATCTGACACAATCTGCTTCTGTACCCATGGCATTGTTTTACCAGTCCTTATTTAGTTGAATGTGTGATGTCATCTCATGGAATTTATGCCTAATTTCTTAATACACATCCAATAGTATTTTTTTTTTTTTTATAAGAAAACCATGTTCCTGGAATACATCCTTTCTACCAAGAAGTCTTACTGTATAAACAAAACAATGCCCTTCATTTGTTCTGAATCTTTCCCAACTCTTTCCAATCAAAGTATGTTTGCCCTGAAAGAACAGGTCAATTACCATTTTTTGCATAATGCAGAGAATATCAAAAGACATTTCCAAGGATAACGAGACTGAAGTTGGATGTTAGGCCAGCATCTATTTTAACCATGCTGAAAAACCTAGTGGTATACACAAGTCCACTTTATGTTGGTAAGTGCAACTTTTTCTCTTTTCCAATGTAGACTTGACAACAGTCAGCTTTATCAGTCTGAGAAGGAGTCAGCTTCAAGTGTACAGAAGTGTACAGCAGTGTCCACAAACAGGCATTTGCCAGGGCTTAAAATCTTGGAAGCAGACACAAACGGTACATTTCAATTTCCTTTGAATGCATTCCTCTCCCTGCCTGACAGATGATAAGAAGTTATTACTCCACCTATCCTTTCTCCTGAACTCTTCTTTCAGTCAAGACAGTCTACTGTTTTGTGTTTGTAAGACTAAGGGAATGAGATGAGGGAAGTAAACTTTCATTTCAAAATAAGAAATGAGAGTCCTGCTACCAAGAACTATTTAACTGAGTTCAAAACTGGATACAAATTAACTTCAGAATATTTAAGAAACAATGTCAGGCCGGTGTGGTGGCTCACGCCTGTAATCACAACACTTTGGGAGGCCAAGGTGGGCAAATCATGAGGTCCAAGACGAGCCTGGCCAACATGGTGAAACCCTGTCTTTACTAAAAATACAAAAATTAGCCGGGCGTGGTGGCACGCACCCATAATCCCAGCTACTCCGGAGGCTGAGGCAGGGAAACTGCTTAAACCCAGGGTGGGGGTCGGGGAATGGTGGAGGTTGTGGTGAGCAGAGATGGTGCCACTGCACTCCAGCCTGGGCAACAGAGGAAGACGCCCTCACGGAAGGGGGCGGTTTCGGGGTGGGAAGAATGTTGAGTTCCTTCATGTTCTACAATTCTGAGATATTTAGTATCAACTGTAAAATGTCTACATATTAAATAAAACCGGTAATAAATCAAATAAAGATACTATTGAAATGTAAACAAAGTTGTTTCCTTAAAAAGTTTGGGTACTGAATTTAATAAAATTATTGAACTCCAAGAGGAATGAAAATTATAACATTTGGGTTGAAGTACTCAAAGTAAATGTGATTTAATAAAAGTAAAACGGAGGTAGCATTTTTTTCTGCCATGTGGCACACAATTGAATAGTTTTACTATCTTAGGTCATCAAAGACTATGAGCCTTCAAGATGCTTCCCACCTGGTAAGGACAGCTCGATGTGTTATGATTCAGTAAGTTCTGCATAAAGCTGATAAGGGTGACTATGGAGAACTGCTACTGAAAGGGATTGGAAGGAACAAGAACGTTTATCTCACTTTCATAACAGATTGGAGTCCACTCCCAACTCCTTCTTGGCACTTTTGGGCCTACATTAACAGTCGGTGAATAACAGAATTCACCTTTTAATTTCTAACACAGCAGGTTGCTCAATTTCACTGTACGCATTAACAATTTTAGCCTTATATGTGATTCTGTGTACAATTTTTAGTTCAACAAATACTGATGGCTTGAAAATGCCATCAAGTATATGCTTTTAATTTCATTAATTCTTTCACTCATTTATTTATTCAGCAAATATTTAACTGCACATCTAACCACATGCTGTAAGTACTGTACAAGGCAGTGAAATTCAAAGAATAAAAAAGTCCCTTCTCTCAGTAAACTTTGCCCAACAGAGGGCAAACAATCACAACTGAAGGTGAGTCAGTGCCACAATGAAAGTATGCACTGGACACAGGAGAGGTGGGGCAAACAGTGCCAAGAACAATGCTGAGAGAAGTCAGGAAAAGGCTCCTAAAGGTAATCCTGGAGGCAAGCTGTATTTTAACAAGTGAGGAAGTAAAAGGCTATGTGAAGACATAACAAAATAAGGCATAACTCAAAGAACTACAAACACCTCATTACTAATGTAGCTTAAAGCATGATGGGTTAAAGAAATTAGGAAGGAAAAGTGTATTGAGACTACATTCTGGGACTGTACTAGCTAATAAAAATACTAAAGTACCATGAGATGGAGCCCCTGCTCCCGAGGAGCTTACAGTGTGGAGGAGGAAAAAGACCCTCAAACAGTTCATTTCAATAAGGTTGGTGTCACAGTGGAAGAACATATAGGGAAACATGGCTGGACAGGCACAAAGGAGGGCCTTACACATCACACAAAGAAGTTAAATTTTATCCTACAGTCAACAGTCACTGAAAATTTTGAAATGGATAGTAATTACAATAGTGGCAGTGGATGACGGTTTGGAAGGTATAAAGACTAGGGCAATAAGGAGGCTTCTGCCAAAGCCCAGGCAAGTATGTGATGAACCTGAACAAGGCTACCCTACTGTGGCAATTTTACAATGTTTTTTTCTAGCCAAGTGAATGGGAATTCTCTCTAATCTATCATAAAAAGAAGAAAAGGAAAAATTCAGAGTGAAATTTTCTGAAACTCCTTAAAGGCATAGCAAAAAGTTACATTAAAAAAATTTTTTTAACTTTCCTTGAAAAAACTCAGTAACACCATGAGTTTAAAATTTAGTACAGATAATCTTAAGTCCAATAAGCAAATTGTGAAATATCAAATTGATGGAAAATTGTACATGCATTTTTAATGAGATACCATATATAAAAATCTGAGAAACTTAAAATACAACTAGAAACGCAGAATATTGTGTGTGCAGTAAGATACTGTATAGTATGCAGTATATACTGACAAGCTAAAAGAAAAAATGAAAGGTAATTTTCTATTATTTTTATTCTGTTTTTTACAATAATAGAATAAAATGAAATGAAAAAAACCAACACAAGATTTATTGTAGTCAGTGGGCCTGACCCACATGAGTTACACTCGATTTTTAGTTCTTGGTTTCCTAGAATGGTTTTTACAAACGGTCTTCCTGTCTAACTCCAATATTATCAAAATACAAAATAATTAATACTTTGGCTTAAGAGAGATCCTTAAAATTCCTACTATGAATAGTTATCTCCTTCCTGACTGATAGAGGTAAAGGCAAATTCAAAAAGCTAACGGGACTCAAAGTCAAAGAACACAGGAGAAAAAAAATAATTTTTGCATGTGTGTTTCTCTAGACTATTTCAGAGAAAAGAAATCGGTGGAAAACGGCTATACCACCAAAAGACTTTTTAAAGCCATTTTAAAACAATTCAGTCAACAAACACATCATTTATTGAGCATCTATAAGCCAAGCACTTTACTCTGAAGACACAACAGAAAATAAAATATGTAGTTCCTGCCCTCAAGGAGCTCACAGTCTAAAGGGAGAGAAAGAATGGTTACAACTAATTGCAATAAAGTATGGTGAGTTCTCTACCAGAAGTATGTAAAAGATACTATGATAAGCAAAGAAGACATGTAGAGTGAGAAAAGTCAAGGTGGCTTTCATAAGGGAGTTAAGTCTTTAATGACCTATAACAAGGGAAAAAAGACTTCAAAAGCATATGCAAGGAAATGTTAAATATGAAAGAAAGTGAATGTGGATAATTTTCATAGTCCCTATGGTACATAGAGTGAAGGGAAAAGCAAAAATAAATGAGATTAAAGGAGAAAGCAGGGAACAAATTACAAGGGACCTAATATTCATACTAGAGAATATGACTATTATTGAATTCTATCAAATCTAAACTGCCAAGACACAACATTACTATATGCACCATAAGAAACAAAAAAGCTTGATGTTTGAGTCTTAATATTAGAATAGAATACTACAGAATAAAGCTACATTACCAAAGGGCTATGCCCTCAGTGTAAGCTTAAAGAAATAAATTAGCCATGCAGAAAGGGAAAGCAAGGAATTTTGTATTTCTCAACTTGCCCTTAGGTAGAAAGGTGAAGCAAAAAATTCTTCCCTGAGAACTGAACCTTGAGCAGATCTGCGGCCTAAATTAAAGCTAACACTGTGGTTCAAAAACAAACAAACAGAACAAACGAGCAAAAACTTTAATGTGGTCTCCGGTTGGTAGTATCCCCAAATGCCTGGCAGAAACAAATGAAAATTCTCTTTAGAAGAACAAGACGTCAATCCTGAACAATAGCAATTTAAGATGCAATTTCACTGCAAAGATGAAAACAGTGCATCTTAGAATCAATGAAAAACACTCTATCTTATAGTCAGTCTTAAAGCTGGTCATGTTTCAGCATTACATGGGGAACTCTTTAAAAATACAAATCACCAGACTTCACACCCAGAGATTCTCATACAGGTAGGTTGTCAGACAGGTGGGTACTTCAGGTAGGCGGGATGTTGAGCCTTGGAATCTCTATTTTAATAAGCTATCCAACATTTCTTTTTTACACACCTGACAAGATAACAAGACACTAGCAACTGTCTGCGGAATCAGCTGAAAAATCCTACTCTAGAAGTTCTTTGTGGAGAGAAGCTAGATTAGAAGAGTACAGGGACAGGAGATACAGGACAGTAAATGTAACAGGAGACTGTTAAAAGTCTTCACGCTAGAGGTGGTGATCATTTAAATACTAATAGTGGGAGAAAAGTAAGAGTATTAAGGAGGCAAAACTACACAGAATTCTTTAATAAAAACTATATGAAAGTAAAGGCATTAGATCTAATTCTGAAAAATTCCAGAAGACTAACCCTACTCCTCGGCATTAGAGCCACTGGGCCTTTAAAAGTACATCTCGGGTGGGCGCGGTGGCTCACACCTGTAATCCCAGCACTTTGGGAGGCCGAGGTAGGCGGATCAACTGAGGTCAGGAGTTTGAGACCAGCCTGGCCAACATGGCAAAACCCCATCTCTACTAAAAATACAAAAATTAGCTGGGTGTGGTGGCACGCGCCTGTAATCCCAACTACTCAGGATGCTGAAGCAGGAGAATTGCTTAAACCCAGAAGGCAGATACTGCAGTGAGCCAAGATCACGCCACTGTACTCCAGCCTGGGTGACAGAGAGACTCTGTCTCAAAAAAAAAAAAAAAAAAGGGAAATCTCATCTGGGTATAGTAATCCACCACCTTTTAGCTGTGTAATAAAGTGTAAGTGCTATACAAAACCCTATACTACATAAATATCAAATGTTCCAAATGTTACTTAAAACTCAAAATGATTTCCAAATTCAGATGTAAGCAGAGAGGGATTTTATTCTTTAATGTTTAACACTTCTATTAATCAGTGTGTATGAATTTAAAAATTAGAATTTTTTTAGGCAAAAGAAAAGATTTCCACTGGTTGATAAATTTAAAGCACAAACAGAAAACAATGAATTAACAAACTTACGCTGAATATGAATGAACTGTTTTGGCTGTTTAAACTCTCCTTTGTACAAGCGATTGTAATAGTTGACGTTGCTCTCTGCCTCAGGAACAGGAATGACCATGCTCTCTTTTTTTTCTCTAAACACTTGCTGTGCTGAAATCGCTCGCTGTAAATGATGTTCCTGGAAAATGTAAAGTAGGCAACATAAGTTGTTTTGGTAATACTAATCAATGCATAATTTTATATAAAAGTTATTTTGTTTAATAATCACAAAGTGCTTTAAGAATGAATTATAAATAGTTCCTTTGCCAAAGACCTATACATACATTGCCATAATTCTGTCTTAATACTTGTGGCTCATACTGGTAACACCTCAGATTATTACAATTTTCGTAAGTAGAATTCTTTTTAAAAAAATTAAATATATATTCAGAAACTAGAATATAAAATTTCAATTACAAAAAAATAAATGTTTGCTAAATTAATTGAAGTGTTTGTCACCACTACCAGATGAAAGAAAAATTCCAAGTTACAAGAAATAAATTTATATCACAGATTTTAAGCATCTTCTGCATTTATGTACTTCAAACTTTAACAGTACAAAATTCTGAATAATTCAAAGAAAGATAAAATTACGTTCAACAAATTTTATTACTACCAGGGCAGAAAATATTTTTAAATAAAGGTTAAATGAACAGTTCCTATAACATATATCTAGTTTCTAATCACTTCATTATTTCCACAACTTATTGAAATAGCCTCCTAAATCGAATTTTCCCTCCTTCCTCCCTTGCCCCATGGTGGCCCATTCCCAATAAAGCAGTTTTACCTTTTGGAAGGTAAATCGTGTCATGTCACCCACCCCATAAAGGATTACTGATCTCCATCCTATTCAGAGTAAAGGTTAAAAAAATCACTCAACGGCTGGGCGCAGTGGCTCACACCTGTAATCCCAGCACTTTGGGAGGCCAAGACGGGTGGATCACGAGGTCAGGAGATCGAGACCATCGTGGCTAACACGGTGAAACCCTGTCTCTAGTAAAAATACAAAAAAATTAGCCGGGTGTAGTGGCGGGCGCCTGTAGTCCCAGCTACTCAGGAGGCTGAGGCAGGAGAACGCCGTGAATCCAGAAGGCGGAACTTGCAGAGAGCCGAGATCGCGCCACTGGACTCCAGTATGGGTCACTGAGCGAGACTCACTCAATGACCTACGAGACTCTGCATCTCTCTTATCTCATTTCCGACCTCTCTCCTCTACAATCTTTAATTCTGGCCACACTGATGTTGCTGTTTCTATATATCCAAATGATCTGCTTTCAAAATTGTTTCCAGTCTTATCTCAGCAGAGAGGCCTTCCGTGACTTTTTTTTTTTAATCTAAAAGAGTACTCCTCCTCTAGCACTCCTTCCCTGTTTTACTTTCCTTCATACCTTTCCTGTTTTACTTTCCTCCATACCACTATGCAACATCTAACAGAGTAAAGATCTCATTTGTTTACTGCCCATCTCCCCCTAGCATAAAGTAAGTTCCAAGAAGGAACTTGCTTGTTTTGTTAATTTCTTATCCCTAATGCCTAGTACAATGGCCAAAATATAGAAGCTGCTTAATATACATTAACTGAATGAATAAATGAAATCTTTACTGGATTCCTACTACATATCAGGCTATGCAAAATACACATAAAGAAACTGAGGCATAAGGATATTTCACAAGTTGTTGAAGGTGAAACAGCTCTAAGTAACAAAACAGAAATACAATCCAGGATATACATATATATGCAAAGCCAAATTCTTAATCCTAAGATATTACACCATTTTTTTTTGGAAGTTCTATAAAGTCCAAGAAATTAGAAGTTCTTAATTTCATTCAAGCCTTTAGGGTATGTGAAATGTTATTATACAAAAGGAATTAGTGCAGTGATCCAAAAAGAAAAGTTTCATTCAGCAAGACATAAATAAAATTAAACTGAAGGTCCATTCTATGCAAAATACACAGATTAGTTTGATTATAACCAGTACTTTAAAAGGAAGGTAAGATGATAGACGGGGATAGATATCAAATAATGAGAAAAGAATTACATTAATTTCATGATCTTCTGCCAGTAATTACTATTAAAGAAAGCAGAGAGACAGAGATATAAAAACAAATGGGAAAGAAAAGAAATACAATATGAGGAAGTGGGCTAACAAGTTTCTATGCCACAGACAAGTGAACAGTAAGCCAGGGCAGCTACTGGGACTCCTACAAGAAGCATCAAGTTTTGTCAGATCCAATCAAGTCATACCTGCTTTTCCCTAAATAATCATTTATACTACATCACAGTCAGTATCTCTTTGGCATTTTGTCAGACTAAGTTAAATCAAGAAAGCATAAGCATATTTAAGAAAAATGTCATGAAATTTAGCTAAGGAACAGAAGTCTAGGAATAACTAAGTAAACTTAAAAAGAAGCAGAAAATGTAGCATGAGAATGGAGACCTGCCTACTAGAAATCACAAAATATTATAAAGCCACATTTTCCACTCCTTTTTAAGCGCACTAAGTGCCACTCTAGTGAACACACAAATAATAATGAAGCAAAACAGCCTTATTGCTGAGGCAGAGAAAGTTTCAGTGGTCTGGAGAGAAAATCAAACCAGCCACAACATTCCCGTAAGCCAAAGCCTAATCCAGGGCAAGGCACTAACTAACTCTCTTCAATTCTATGAAGGCTAAGAGAGGTGAAAAAGCTACAGGAAAAAAGTTAGAAGATGGCAGAGACTGGCTCATGAGATTGAAGGCAAAAATCCATCTCCATAACATAAAAGCGCAAGGTGAGACAGCAAGTGCTGATGGAGAAGCATCAGCAAGTGATCCAGAAGATCTAGTGAAGATCAGTGATGAAGGTGGCTACACTGAACAATAGATTTGCAATGTAGGTGAAACAGCTTTACTGGAAGAAGCTGCCATGCAGGACTTTTATAGCTAGAGAGGAAAAGTCAATGCCTGGTTTCAAAGCTTCAAAGAATAGACTCACTCTCTTGTTAGGGGCCAATCAGCTGGTGATGTTAATTGCAGCCAATGCTCATTTACCATTCCAAAAATCCTAAGGCCCTCACGAATATGGTAAATCTACTCTGCCTGTGCTCTACAGGTTTACTAAATATTCTAAGCTAACTTAGATTATTTAAGTTATTTTATTACTTAATTACTAAATATGCTAAGCTAACTTCGAATATTTAAGTTATTTTTTTCCCCCAAGCAGTAGCTTCCATAGCAGTAGCTCTGGGGAAAAAATACATATATTTTTAAAAATACAACTACTCAACAATGTTTACGGTCACCCAAGAAGTCTGATGGTGATGAACAAGGAGATTAATGCTATTTTCATGCCTGCTAAGACAACATTCATTCTGCAGTCCATGGATAAAAAGTAATTTTGACTTCCAAGTTTGTATTTAAGAAATACATTTTGTAAGGCAATAGCTGCCACATATAGTGATTCCTCTGATGGATCTGAGCAAAGTAAACTGAAAACCTTCTGAAAAGGATTCACTATTCTAGATGTCATTAAGAACATTCATGATTCATAGAAAGAGGTCAAAATGCCCACATTAATAGGGGTTTCA
The DNA here is from genome assembly GCF_007565055.1 of Rhinopithecus roxellana. NCBI lineage: Eukaryota > Metazoa > Chordata > Mammalia > Primates > Cercopithecidae > Rhinopithecus > Rhinopithecus roxellana. The sequence continues at coordinate 115,078,796 of NC_044562.1, read as the reverse complement.
AAGGAGGGAATTCTAATCCTCATGGATGACTTTGAGGAGTTCAAGACTTCAGTAAAGGAAGTAACTGAAGATGTAGTGGAAATGGCAAGAAAACTAGAATTAGAAGAAGAGCCTGTTCAGAATATGTGACTGAATTGTAGCAAATTCATAAAACTTGAACAGATGAGGAGTTGTTTCTTATTGATGAGCAAATAAGTGGTTTCTTGAGATGGAATTTACTGCAGGTGAAGATGCTGTGAACATTGCTGAACTGACAACAAAGGATTCGAACATTATGCAAAGTTGATAAGCAGCAGCAGGGTTTGAGAATGCAATTTTGAAAAAAGTTCCATGGGTAAAATGTTATCAAACAGCATCACGTGCTACAATAAATTCTTTCATGAAAGAGTCAACTGATGCAGCAAACTTCACTATTGTCTTACTATAAGAAACTTCCACAGCCACCTAACCTTTAGCAAACATTACCCTGATCAGTCTAGCCATTAACATCAAGGCAAGACCCTCCAACAGTAAAAAGATTGTGAATAACTGAAAGCTCAGATGACTGTTAGCAAGCATTTTTTAGCAATGGGGCATTTTAAAATTAAGGAACTATAAAAATAAAGTATAGTATAAACATAACTTTTATATGCACTGTGAAACCAAAATATTCATGTAACTTGCTTTGTTGTGATACTTGCTTTATTGTGGTGGCCTGGAACCAAACCTACAATATCTGTATATATCTAAACACGTTAAGTAAAACCATAGACAGAAGAAAACAAAGGGAAATATCTTTCTGCTATAAGAGCAGAGAACTTCTTCAGAAGTACGAACAATAAAGCAAAAAAAAAAAAAAACTCAATGAAATCTATTACATTAAAATTAAAAATTTTTGTTCAATAAAGGACACCATGGACAAAGTTAATAAATTTATGACAAAAGGGTATGTTATTTTAAATGTCTGAAACCTATAAATGATTACTATCTAGAAATATAAGAAACTCCTGCAAATTAACAGGAAAAGTAACCCTAACAGAATGGGTAAAAGATACAAATAGGCAATTTACAGAAGAGAAACCCAAAAGGCTAACAAGTATGTGAAGAGATGTGCAAATTCATTAATAATCAGAAAAACACAAGTTTAAAAAATTTTATGAGATGATTTATACTGATTAAGCTGGCAAAAATAAAAAACTAAAATAATGCCAAGTGTTGGCAAGGATATGAGGATACAAATTCCTGCATGCATGACTATGGAAGCACAGACTTTCTACCACTCCAGAGAGCAACGTGATTAATTACTCAAGCTGAATCTGCATAATCTATGAACTAGCAACTCCTGTCTTGAAATATATAACCCCAAGAAAACCTCACACAGGTATGTAAGTAGGTATATTCACTGAAATGATACCTGCTGTGGAGGAAAATCTGGGGCAATGTGGGTATCTATGAGTGGGAGAGTAGGGAAGTAAAATGTGGTAGATGCTCACCATGAATATTACAAAACAGTTGGTATCAACAGTCCAGATGCATATACAATGTGATGCAGCTTAGAAGCACTGTTAGATGTAGAAGAATGAAGCTGGATCCTCAGCTTTCACCTTATACAAAAACCAACTGACCTGAAACCATAAAAATTCTAGAACATAACATCGGAAAAACTCTTCTAGACATTGGCTTAGGCAAAGAGTTCATGACCAAGAACCTAAACGCAAATGCAACAAAGATAAATCGATGGGACCTAATTAAACTAAAAAGATTCTGCACAGCAAAAGAAATAATCAGCGGGGTACAGACAACCCACAGAGTGGGAGAAAATATTTGCAAACTGTGCATTCAACAAAGAACTAATATTCAGAATCTACAAGGAACTCAAACAAGTCAGCAAGAAAAAAAACAAATAATCCCATCAAAAAGTGGGCAAAGGACATGAATGGACAATTGTCAAAAGAAGATATACAAATGGCCAACAAACAATGAAAAAATGCTCAACATCACTAATTGTCAGGGAAACGCAAATCAAAACTGCAATGAGATACCACCTTACTCTGCAAGAACGGCCGTTAATTTAAAAATTAAAAAGCAATGATGTTGGTGTAGGTGTGGTAAAAACGAACACTTTTACACTGCTGGTGGGAATGTAAACTAGTACAACCTTTATGAAAAAACAGTATGGAGATTGGTTAAAGAACTAAAATTAGATTTGATCCAGTAATCCCACTACTAGGTATCTACCCAAAGGAAAAGAAGTCATTATATGAAACTTGCACACATGTTTATAGCAGTACAATTCTCAATTGCAAAAATATGAAACCAGCCTAAATGCTCATCAACTAACGAGTGAATGTGGTGTATATATACCATGGAATACTACTCAGGCATAAAAAGGAATGAAATAATCACATTCGCAGCAACCTGGATGGAGCTGAAGACCATTATTCTAAATGAAGTAACTCAGGAATGGAAAACCAAACATCACATATTATTACTTATAAGTGGGAGCTAAGCTATGAGGACACAAAGGCATAAGAATGATACAATGGGCCAGGTGTGGTGGCTCACAGCTGTAATCCCAGCACTTTGGGAGGCTGAGGCGGGTGGATCACCAGATCAGGAGATTGAGACAATCCTGGCTAACATGGTGAAACCCCATCTCTACCAAAATTACAAAAATTAGCCGGCAGTGTTGATGCATGCCTGTAGTCCCAGCTACTTGGGAGGCTGAGGCAGGAGAATCGCTTGAACCCGGGAGGCAGAGGCTGCAGTGAGCCGAGATCACGCCACTGCACTCCAGCTTGGGCAACACAGCGAGACTCCATCTCAAAAAAAAAAAAAAAAAAAAAAAAAAAGAATGATATAATGGACTTTGGAGACTCAGCAGGAAGGATGAGAGGTGATTGGGGGATAAAAGACTAGACACTGGGTACAATGTACATTGCTCAGGTGATGGGTGTACCAAAATCTCAGAAATCACCACTAAAGAACTTTTCCAAGCAACCAAACACCACCTGTTTCCCCAAAGCTATTGAAATAAAAAAAAATTTTTTTTAAGATCCTTGTGATATATTTTGTGAATGAGGAAAAAAAAGCAGTGTTAATTCAGAAAACTCATAAGAAACAGAATCAGATATAACATGTGATTTCTATAAATTAAAAGGAAATGTACATAAAACAGTACAGATTTTGCCAGAAGAGACACATTAAACATATTAGTTGGTTGCCTGAGAGGGTAGAGAGGAGAATGGGAGTAGCAAAGAGAGAGAGAACAGAATAAATAAATGAAACCAGAGAGGGGTCTTGCAATACCCTTTCAAATTCAGGCCGTATTGGAATGCAGTGTCAGAGACAAAACAAGATTGGTCATATGTGATTAACTGCAGAAGACGAACACACAGAGATTCATTATACTATTTTCTCTACTTTTGTGTATGTTTAATAATTCCATAATAAAAATGACAATAGAGTGAGAGGAGGGGAGGAGAGGAAAACAGAAGGCTCTTTTAGAAACCAATGGTAACAATCTACCATAAACTGAGGTATACGAATAACTCGACTCTCTGCAACTTTCTTCCAAAAAAAAAAAAAAAACAACAACTTTATACAATAATAAGATTATGTATTAGAGAGTTTTCAAAACATATTGTTTTAAAACTGAACAAGGGTTTCGGTGTGCACTCAACACACCCCAGTAACCACAGATCAAAAACACAACTAACTCATTAATTAGTGGAGATAAAGGCTTATGAATACTGGTAATAATTTTATAAACATAAAATGACAAGACAGAGAGGATGTGGAGAAATAGGAACATTTTTACACTGTTGGTGGGACTGTAAACTAGTTCAACCATTGTGGAAGACAGTGTGGCAATTCCTCAAGGATCTAGAACTAGAAATACCATTTGACCCAGCAATCCCATTACTGTGTATATACCCAAAGGATTATAAATCATGCTACTATAAAGACACATGCACATGTATGTTTACTGCGGCACTATTCACAGTAGCAAAGACCTGGAACCAACCCAAATGTCCATCAATGATAGACTGGATTAAGAAAATGTGGCACATATACACCATAGAATACTATGCAGCCATAAAAAAGGATGAGTTCATGTCCTTTGCAGGGACATGGATGAAGCTGGAAACCATCATTCTGAGCAAACTCACAAGGACAAAAAACCAAACACCGCATGTTCTCACTCATAGGTGGGAATTGAACAATGAGAACACTTGGACACAAGACAGGGAAAATCACACCCTGGGGCCTGTCGTGGGGTAGGGGGAGGGACAGCATTAGGAGAAATACCCAATGTAAATGACAAGTTAATGGGTGCAGCACACCAACATGGCACATGTATACATATGTAACAAACCTGCATGTTGTGCACATGTACCCTAGAACTTAAAGTATAATGAAAGAAAGAGAGAAAGAAAAGAAAAGAAAAGAAAAGAAAAGAAAAGAAAAGAAAAGAAAAGAAAAGAAAAGAAACGAAACGAAACCTAACCCGTCATTTTACCCCATGTTTTTCAAACTGCACCCACTAACAGGTCAGTCAGCAACTTTTTTAAAAGAAAAGACAAAAAATCAGAGAGTACTGAATGTAGAAAGTTATTTCAGTCATATATGTTTGTAAAATGTTTTTTATTGTCGATCACAGTCAAATTTTTTTAAGAAAATCCGGCCGGGCATGGTGGCTCACACCTGTAATCCCAGTACTTTGGTAGGCCGAGGCAGGTGGATCACTTGAGGTCAGGAGTTCGAGACCAGCCTGGCCAACATAGCAAAACCCCGTTTCTACTAAAAATACAAAACTTATGGCCGGGCGCGGTGGCTCAAGCCTGTAATCCCAGCACTTTGGGAGGCCGAGACGGGCGGATCACGAGGTCAGGAGATCGAGACCATCCTGGCTAACACGGTGAAACCCCGTCTCTACTAAAAAAATACAAAAAACTAGCCGGGCGACGTGGCGGCGCCTGTAGTCCCAGCTACCCGGGAGGCTGAGACAGGAGAATGGCGTGAACCCGGGAGGCGGAGCTCGCAGTGAGCTGAGATCCGGCCATAGCACTCCAGCCTGGGTGACAGAGCGAGACTCCGTCTCAAAAAAAAAAAAAAAAAAAAGAAAACCCTAATATATTCAAACTACTCATTTGTGTTTTGATAAGGTCTTATTGCCTGTAACAAAATTAAACAAATGTAGCCTCTGAGAGGTTTGTAAACTCTGAAACAGCAACATGAATTACTATTTCTCCTACCTGCCACTCTCCACACAGCCTCCTCCCTCAATAACAATCCCCTACTTCTCCTAAATAAACCCTTCTGTTCCACATTTAAAATGTCACTTCTTCAGTGAAACCTGACTACCCTCTAAGTGGAAAAAAAAAATCCCTTTTATCAGTTCTCAGAAACAAACACCTTTCCAGCGTAGGCTAAGACATGGACCTTCACATCTGTTTCTGTAACCACGTGATTTCTGCCTTCTTCTTCCACTGGACTGTGGGGCAAGACAGTGTGTCTGTTTTGCATACACCACTTTGTCCCCGATGCCTGGCACACCCTAAGCTCATGGAGCTTCTACATTGTACTAAAGAAAAAGGTAGGCTGCCCACCATCTATAGGATAAAGTCTCATTTTTTGAGCTTGACAAACATGTCTCATCTGAACTAGTGCAACCCATTATTCCAGGACCATATCCCTCCCAAACATTCTTGTCTAGAATTACAGCAAACTTCTTGCTATTCCCCAGTAACAGCATACTGTTTTATGCTTTTGTTTATTTATATACTGGTCCTCTCTGAATACAACTTCTACTTCCTATTCCCTGAGTTCACACACATCTTCTCACTCACTATGTCTAGTCTTCAAATTCACGAAAATCTCCAGCTTCTCGACCTTTCAATTTTCCTCATCAGATTCCCTTACAGCTCTCACTTCTTCACTCATGTCTAGAATACATGGTTCATATGACTCATCTTACCTCAATGCCATCAATTTCTCTGTCAATTTCATTCTACGTTTATAGTGACGAAGTTGGCTCAATAAATATTTCAGGGTCCTTAAGCACCACAGAGGCTTTCTAAGTGAACATTTTTCAACCTCCAAACGAAATGAATATCCAGCCTCAAGATACAGAAGTGCACTAGAGTAAAAGACACTAGATGGCTGAATATGCTACAATGCATGAATTAAAAATTATTTATCAGTAGGCATCATTTCTATATGCTTGGGAACACCTATTAAACACTGGATATTATCCTGTTATTGAGAACGTTGAATGAGAAACAGTCTCTGCCATTAAGAAACTTATCTAGTCAGAGAGAGAGATTGAAGTATGCAATCATGTTTGAACTTGACAAGCATGTCCAATCTCAACTAGTCAAACCACTCATCTTGGAAGGTTAGGGAAAGATGCCCAAAGAAAGTAAAATCTAAACTGTGACTTTTAGAATCAACAGGGATTTAGCAGGGCAAAAGAGGAAATAAACAAATAAGCGAGGCAGAGAAAACATTATGTCCAAAATGAACAAAGGTCCAGAAATAGTAAAAAATAAAAAATAAAAAGGCAAGTAGTTGAAAAAAGGGCTTCCAGTGCCAGGCAGAAATACGTTTTTCTTAATAGGGCAGAATTCCAAGTTGGAGCACCAAATACATTTTCCCATTCAAGTATTACTACAAATTTAGTGAGAATCTATTAGTAGCAAAAACGTTTGCCAGGAGCAGTGGCTTATATCTATAATACCAACACTTTGGGAGGCAAGGCAGGAGGATCGCTTGAGCTTAGGAGATCGAGACCATCCTGGGCAACATGGTGAGACCTCGTCTCCATAAAAAAATTAAAAATTAGCTGGATGTGGTGGCTCACATCTGAGGTCCTAGTTACTTGGGAGGTTGAGACAAGAGGATCATTTGAGCACAGAAATGGGAGGCTGCAGTGAGCTGTGACTGCACCACTGCACTCCAGCCTGGGAGATATAGCAAGACCCTTTCTCTCAAAAAACAAACTTTTGCACCAAGACGGTGAGATTCACACACCTACAACAACAAACGACATCAAGGAACTAGGAAGCCAAGCCTGGAATCAGTAATTCCTAACGATTTAAGCCCATGTTTTCCTATACTTTTCTCACATCTCACCTTGCTGATCACAGAAAGTGATGAAATATACAATGTCACCTTGCAGTTATGTAATGTTTTACGTTTCTCAGACAGCCTCTGCAATCGTGTGCTTATTAGGTCCTCACAATCTTGGGATGTATTGGTAGATATTTATATTGTTTTATAAATGAGACTCAAGAAACAAGTGATTTGCTCTTAGTTATGGCATCATTTTACAAGAGAATCAAATTTAAAGACTCTGATTCCAGGGTTCTTTAACTACTCCACCCTTACCAGAGAAGTGTTAAAGATGAAAAACCCATCCTGGTAATGCTGATGATCTACAGATACGGGTAATAAGAAGAAACTGAGCTAAATGGCAGCATATTTATTTAAAAAGATTCTTTGGATACATACTTCACTTTCCCCAAAGTACAAAACATTTTTAGATACTATCCAATTATCAAAATATATATTTAATATATGAGGATTCAATATTATTTTGTTTTAGTGACAGGGTCTCACGCTATCACCCAGGCTGGGGTGCAGTGGCATGATCATAGTGCATTGTAACCTCAAATTCCTAGGCTCGAGTGGTCTTCCCGCCTTAGCCAGGTGCATACCACCACACCTAGATAATTTTAAACATTTTTTAAAGATGGAGTCTCACTATATTGCCCAAGTTGGTCTTGAACTCCTGGCCTTAAGCAATTAGCCCGCCTCAGCTTCCCAAAGTGTTGGGATTACAAGCATGAGCCAGCATGCTGGCCTTATTTTATTTTAATTTTATAAATGAGAACATTTTTAAACAGATCACAGATGACTCTCTTCTTGTTAACAGAGTTGGCAGATGACGGGGCTGAAGTCAGAAATGAAGGAGCCAGATCAAGACATCCTCCCTCAATTTAACTTGTAGACCAAATTTAGCTCTAAAAATAAATCTCATCTTCATTTCTTTCACCAGATTATGAGACAGTCTCTCAAACCAAAAAAAACAAAAAACAAAAAACAACAACAACAACAACAAGAAAATACAGTAATATCATTTCTAGAGGACTGTGCTTCGTATAATAAACATAACTAGTTGTAAACACATAGAATCCTGGAAGTAGGTACCAGAGTTTTGGTTTGTCTTTTTTGGGGAAAGAGTAGACAGAGGTAATATCAATTCCTTGTTACATCATTACATGCTGCATTATATGGTAGGTTACTAGGCTTTTAAAAATAACTAAAACTCAAGCACAGGCACTACTTGATTTTCTTTCCTTTAAAAAGATACCCCCCCTTTGACCCACCAACTCTATTTATGGAATTCACCCCCCCAAAAAAAGTGGGTAATAATGGCTGTATAAAAATGGTCATCATGGCACTGTTTATAAGACAAAAAGACAGAGACAGAGAGCACCTAAATGTCAATAAACAGGGAATTACTTACGTAAATCACACTATGCACCTAAGATTGAACTCTTGCTTAGGCAGCAGTAAAAAAACAACATAACTTAGATCTCTACTTAAAAAAATAACTAGGATATGAAGTAAACAAGCAGGTTATAAAATAACATGAGCAAATATAAATAAATATATATGCAGAGAAAGGAGCCTAGTGAATAGAATATACCACAAAATGCTAACTCATCAGTGACTGTTGTTTTTTTCTGTGTGCCCTTTGTATTTTCTAAATCTTCTATAGTAAATCTGTATTACTTTTGTTTTTTATGTTGTAAAAATATTGCATTTTAATTGAAACATCTCTCCACCAAGATACACAAAATCATTTCTTATAGCTACTTTGACATTCTGAAAAATCTTTTTGAAACCTACTATAATTATGCTTAAGCATTTTTCTGAGTTTCTGTAAAGACATTATACACTTTCTACTTTTTATTTTCCCCTGAAAACATGAAATTACATGGTAAATAAAGCAGACTTAAAAAAAAAAACTAAGTAATTCATGATTTTTAGTCATACACAATGAGCACCAAGATGCAGAGAAGAAGTATGTTGTTGCATTTGTTGTTGTTTTTCTTTTGGGGACGAATGAACTAAGGTTCTATGGCCACACTGGTAGAAACCAACAAGAATGAAATTTGAATCCTTACTTGTCGGGCGCTTTTCCATCTTACCAAGTTCATGCCCCAACTTACTTGCTTTCAGGATTTATCCACTGAATTAGGATACATACAGAGCCAAAGATTATTCATTGCTATTTTAAAACTCCCAACTAAAGATAGCTGACTGAATGCCTATACTTATATACTCTACCACCTTATAATGTAAACTTATTAGTAATGGACTAAAAAACGTATAAAGCCACAATCACAAAGAGAATGAGATAAGCCATCAGCACAAGAGTGCAGCAAAATTCTGGGAAACTAAAATTGAAAAGAGCAGGAGAAATGGAAGAAAAAGAAAAAAAATCTCAGAAATAAAGACTACAATTATTAGAAGCCCAATGAAAATTATATCCCAAAAAAACCTATAAGTGTGCTGTATAATACTGGGCCCATCTGTCCCACAGAAAACCAGGGATGATAGGGATTTACGAACACCAGCTAGAAAGAGCTAGAATGAGAAAAGCACTTCCTTGCCTACTTGTTGAAAGCCCATCATTCTACACAGATAGAAAAGGGTGCCACTGAACTAAGAATGTTGTGAATACCTCAAATCCAAAAAAACATGAACAGAAGAAAATTTAATAAATCTATTCAATTATCTTAAAACGAGAAGACAAGATTCAGCTATACCTCTACTGATGAACAACTCTTATTCTGGGGAGGGGAGAAAAAAAATGTTCAAGAAGAATGCTCCAAACCTAATATACTCAAAAGTAGCATTTAGGGATATGAAAATTAAAAAATCACCTGAAATATGAAAATCTCCAAAAATAAGAACATAAAAGGCAGGGGTAGGAAGACCTAGAAAGAAATTTGAAGAGTTGATTAAACTCATGAATGGAAGAAAAAGAAAAAACTCAAAAATAAAGACCACAATTATTAGAAGCCCCATGAAAATTATATCCCAAAAAACCTTTAAGTGTGCTGTATAAAGCTGGTCAAATACCCAGTTGAATGAAAATTAGATAAAGAGAAATAAAATGAGTAAGACAGAAGGTGGCAAGCAGAATGTACAACAGGCAAAGAAGGAATGACAGTCATATAATTAGAGTTCCTAAAGAACAAAACAATGCAACAGAACTAATATTCAAAACTATATTCCAGAAAACCTTCTAGGAACAAAAGACTACGAAGTTACATACCAGTGAAGGGAGCAAGATGGAGGATGAGTAAGCCCCATACCTCATTCCCACACAAACATACCGACTGCACAATATACAGTCCAAAAAGCCTTGAGAAAGCCAGAAAGCAGTTCAGAAATGGTAGTACCCCAGGCAAGCTCAAAGCCAAGAACATGTGCATTGAAATGGGTTTAAAAGGCCATAAGCCCTTCCCCAAAGCCAGCACACATCAACACTATTGGGAGAAAAAGCACAACTTATGGCTTCTTCCTCAGGAGAGAAAGAGATGAGTGAAACTTATGTCCAACATTCTGGCTTTTCAGGAGTCTGCCTGATGGACTGGTATGCTTTGGATACCTGGGGTCCAAACAGAATTGGGCTCAGCAACATTGTGCAGCACCAGAGAACCTGTGCAGCACCAGAGAACCTGTGCAGCACCGGAGAACAGCAGGTAGAAGACAGCACAACTTGGTATGATGAGGAGAAAGTGTCCAGTTTATGGCTTTTCCCTCTGGAAGGAAATGGAAGAGTGGAAAATGCATCCAATATTCTGACCATCTGATTTGGAATGTAGAAGGGACTAATTCTGTCTTCCTGACTTGAAGTACTGACTTAACCAACATACTTTGGAAACCTGGAGACTGTAGAGAACAAAAGAACTCAGTGGCTTGCTGCAGCACCAGAGAATCTGCAGTATCACACACACAGACAAGAGGGAGCAAGAGAGTACAAACACCTGAAAAAGAAACTAGCAAACCTCTCTAATTGGGAAATTACATGTACAAGTACAACAAAGATGCATCTCCAGAATCTCTAGCTGGACTGATTTGCAAAGGTCTTCTCTTAGACAAAACCAGTTTGTAAAGACTGGAAGAGATGCCTGTTTTTTCAAAAGTCATGGCAAAAAATAAGGCACATAAAGAAGCAAGCAAACAGCCCAATAAAGCAAGAAACTAAATCAAGAAAACAACCTAAAAGAAGATCTATGAATTATCTAACAAAAAATTCAAAATAACTGTCACAAAGAGGATCAATGTACTACACGAGAACAATGACAGACAAGTAAATAAAATCAGAAAGTCAGGCATGGTGGCTCACACCTGTGGGTGTGGGAGGCTGAGGCCAGCAGATCACTTGAGGTCAGGAGTTCGAGACCAGCCTGACCAACACAGCAAAACCCCATCTCTACTGAAAATACAAAAATATTAGACGGGCGTGGTGATGCGCGCTTGTCATCCCAGATATTTGGGAGGCTGAGGCATGAGAATCACTTGAACCCGAAAGGCAGAGGCTGCAGTGAGCTGAGATCACACCACTGCACTCCACTCTGGGTAACAGAGTGAGACTCCGTCTCAATAAATAAATAAATCAGAAAAATGATTAATGTAAAATGAGAATAAACAAAGACATAGATTAGTTTTTTTTTTTTTAAGTACAATTTCCATTTTATTTTTCTCCAGAGAATAGTCTGTCTCAGTCTTTAAGGATTCAGCTCCTTACATGGGCTTTGGTGGGGGACGTCAGGCAGCACCCGCAGGTCTAAATCGGGGAGGGGGTGTTCGGTCCTTGCCGGCTTCACGAGATCGATTCCTGACTACTTTGCTGTGAATTGCACAACTCACACAGTAATGTAGCTTCACATACAGCTTGGGAAGCACACAGGCATCAAAGACGCTCACTTCAGAAATGTCCCTGACTGCTGCGGCCTCCACTATGTTTCGAATGACGAATTTCTTTTTTTTTTTTCCAGGCGGAGTCTCGCTCTGTCGCCCGGACTGGAGTGCAGTGGCCAGATCTCAGCTCACTGCAAGCTCCGCCTCCTGGGTTTACACCATTCTCCTGCCTCAGCCTCCCGAGTAGCTGGGACTACAGGCGCCCGCCACCTCGCCCGGCTAGTTTTTTTTTTTTTTGTATTTTTTTTAGTAGAGACGGGGTTTCACCGTGTTAGCCAGGATGGTCTCGATCTCCTGACCTAGTGATCCGCCCGTCTCAGCCTCCCAAAGTGCTGGGATTACAGGCTTGAGCCACCACGCCCGGCTCGAATGACGAATTTAATGGCCTTGTCCTTGGGCACGCATCGGGCACAGTTAGTGCAGTGAATAGGCTGCACATGGCCGCGGCCCTTTTTGGCACGACCGTTGTTCCTTCTTTTCTTTGTCATCTTGGACGTACGGACCGAAGAGAGCAACATAGATTAGTTTTTAAAAGATCCAACAGAACTTCTAAAGTTGAAGAATATAACTTAATTGGAAACATTACTAGAGAGGTTCAACAGCAGGCTTGATCAAACAGAGCAAATTGTCAGTGCATTCAAAGACAAGTCTTTTGAAATTTTTGAGTCAGAGGAATATAAAGAATGAAGAAACATGAAGAAAGCCTAAGGGACTTATGGGATACAATCAAGTGGACCAATATACACATTACAGGAGCTTAAGAAGGAGGTTAGAGAGAGAACGGACAGAGAGCTTGTTTGAATAAATAATAGCCAAAAATTTCCCAAATCCAATAAAGGAAATGGACATCCAAATTCAGGAAGCCCAAAGGACTCCAACTAGAACAGCCCAACAACACACACACACTGAGATACATTATAATAGTTACAATCAAGTTGTCAAAAGTCAAAGACAGAGAATCTTGAAAGTAAGAGAAAAACAACTTGTCATGTACAAGGGAGAGCTCATAATCAGTGCCTTTCTCAGCAGAAACGCTACAGTTCAGGAAACAGGATAATATATCCAAAGGGCTGAGAGAAAAAACTGCCAGAAAAGAATGATGTATCTGACAAAATGTCCTTCAAAAATGAAAGACAAATAAAAACCTCCCAGATAAGTGAAAACTGAGGGAGTTCATTGCTACTGACCCTTCCTATAAAAATTGCTAAAGGGATTCCTTCAAGTTGAAACAAAAGGATGCTAGACAACAAGAAACCATGCAAAAATATAAAACCTAGGTAAATATATAGGCAAATAGAGAACCTATACTACTATAATGGTGGTATGCAAATTATTTAAATTTAACACAAAAAAATGTAATTTTGACACTATAATATTAAGTGGTGGTGAGCAAAAGGCATAGTTTTTGTGTACGAAAATAAATTGCTTTTAAGTTTTTAGACTGTTACCACTGTAAGATGTTTTATGTAATCCCCATGATAATCACACCACAACTACCTTCAAGAAAATTAAGAAAGAAAAATATGTCACTATAAAAAAAAATCAATGAAGCACAAAGGAAGTCAGCATGTGAGACACAGAGTAGATGAATGGAGTGAAAAACAAAACGACTCCGAGCACGTGCTATCTATAAGAGATTCACTTTAGACATAAGGACAAACATAGTGAAAAGATGGAAAAAGATATTCCACGTAAATGGTAACCAAAAGAAAGCAGAGATGTCCATACTTCTATCAGACAAAAAAGACTTTAGTCAAAAACCATCAAAAGACATAAAGACACATCAAGACAAATGAGTTAATTCACCAGTAGCATATAACAATTATAAGACTTACTTTTAACTACTTCTTATAATTAAGAAGACTGAGTCAGTAATCAAAAAACCTCTCAACAAAGAAAAGCCTAGGACCAGACGGCTTCACTGGAGAATTTTACCAAACATTTCAAGAAGGATGGACACAAATCCTTCTCAAACTCAAAGATACTTTAAGAAAACTGTAAGCCAATATCCCATACATATTCAGGCACATCAACAAATGTGAATGGATTTAACTCACCTACTAAAACAAAAAGGTTTTCAATTTGGCTTGTAACCTAAGGCTCAACTATACACTGTATATAAAAAAAACTTCCTCAAAATGAAAATAATGCAACTAAAAATGCGAGGAGGAAGAGGAAAAAACAGAATAAGCTGAATTTTTGTGAGCTTACTCAAAGACGGTTAAGAAAGGGTAAAAACAAAGGGATGGACAAAGTTTACCAGGTAAATGGAGACAATAAGAAATGCAAGCAAATCCTAATACAAGACAAGTAGAATTCAAGCTAAACAAAATTAAATATGACCATAGAAAAGATGACTTTTTGGGGGGTATGGTACGGGGTCTTGCTCTGTTGCCCAGGCTGGAATGCAGTGGCATAATCTCAGCTCGCTGAAACCTCCACCTCCCAGGTTCAGGCAATTCTCCTGCCGCAGCCTCCTGAGCAGCTGGGATTACAGGTGTGCACCACCACGCCTGACTAATTTTTATATTTTTAGTAGAGACAGGGTTTCACCATGTTGGCCACACCAGTCTCGAACGCCTCATCTCAAGTGATCCACCTGCCTCGGCTTCCCAAAGTGCTGGGATTACAGGCATGAGCCATCATGCCCAGCCAAAAAGATGACTTTTTAATGCTACCAAAAAAAAAAAAATCACAATTCACAACAGAGATTTAGCATTTATGATTATTGTTATAGCAGGTAAAGTAGCAAACATTTTATGAAGCAAAAGCTACCAGATATCCAAGTACCAATAGATAAAAACACACTAATAATAGCAAACTTTAATATACCACTATCAGCATAAAACAAATCAAGTGAACAGCTAAGCAACTTAATAAGGTTGATCTTACACCTATATATCAGACTTTATGCCCAAATGGCCCCTTCTTCCCAAGTACCCAAGAAACCATCATAAAAATTATTCATGTATTAGTTAAGAATAAGAAAGAATAGGGGCTGGGTGCAATGGCTCACACCATAATCCCAGCACTTTCAGAAGCTGAGGAAGGAAGACTGCTTAGTCTAGGAGTTCAAGATAAGCCTGGGAAACACACTGATGTCTAGTCTCTACAAAAAATCAACAAAAATAGGTGGCACATGCCTGTAGTCCCAGCTACTTGGGAGGCTGATGTGGGAGGATTGCTTGAGCCTGGAAGTTGAGGCTGTAGAAATCTTGCCACTGTACTCTAGCCTGGGCAGCAGAGTGAGACCGAGGGGAGGGGAGAGGACAGAGAGGAGGAGAGAGAAGAGACAAGGGAGAGGAGAGGAGGGGAAATTTTTCTAAGCATACCCTTTGTAAAGTCCCAAATTTTAGAACCACGTTTGACATGCTCAAAAAATAAAAATTAAAATCAACAGGGATGTGGAAGAAAGAACTCAACAGGGAATACAAAAAGAAACAGAAAATAAACCCTATCTTATAAATGAACCCGTATTAATGGGTAAGAGGTTTCTTTTGGGGCTGATAGAAATGTTCTGAAACAAAATAGTGATAATGGTTGTACAACACTGTGAATATACTAAAAAACACTTACTTGTATACTTTAAAATATAGAATTTTACATTATATGAATTGTTTTTCAATTTTAAAACTACAAAAAAAAAAAAAAAAGAGTAACAGGGACCAAATTCACCCTTCCACCTGATGCAACCAACAAAATACCCTGACAAAGTAATAAAACAATGGGTTTTAAGACAATGGACATCAGGCAATGAAGGCCAGTAATCTTTATGGCTGCCTCAGTAGTTAGTTCCCAGAGTACGGAGCAAGAGAATAAACTGAGGCAGAAGGCATCATGAAGCTCAGTAGACTTCATGAGTTGAGACAGAGTTCAGAAGACCAAGACAGCTAAGGTTCACAGGACAGAGTACCAAAGAGAAAAAGAACTGCCTGGAGAAAGAACCCAGGAGCGCTAAAGAGGGTTCCCTGGAGTATTTAGTAGTATACTGATCAGCACAGCTGTGTGAAGAAACTACCTGAGGCTGGAGAAACAACCATCCAAAAGAGTTTGAGGGAACACAATGCCTGTTCCTAACAAGACTGAAAAACCTCAAAATTTAAAGGGCACTGGATAGAGTACTCAGCAAAAAATACTGATTCAGTAGTGGAGAATAATTAACCCAAGAATGACCAGTGCTTCAGACTCCCTAACAAATTAAAAGAGCAAAACCCAAAGGTATCAAACTATTTACAAGTAACTTTACAAATTTTGAGGTTTTTCCAGTCTTGCTAGGAACAGGCACTAGTCCCTCAAACTCTTTCGGATGACTGTTTTGGTGCCAACACAGCACACTGCAGCCTCGATCTCCTGGGCTCAAGTGATTCTCCTGCCTCAGCCTCATGAGTAACTGCGACCACAGGTTTGCACCATCACACCTGGCTAATTTTCAAAATTTCTCTTTTGTAGAGACGGGGTCTTGCCAGGTTGCCCAGGCTGGTCTCAAACTCCTGACCTCAAGCAATCCTCCCACCTTGCCCTTTCGAAGTGCTGGGATTACAAGTGTGAACCACCATGCCCAGCCTTTACAAGTAACTTAACTACATCCCAGAACAAAGCTCAAGGACACTTACACGAATACAAAAATATCCAGCACCCAACAGTGTAATATTCAATGGAGATTAAAAGAGACTCATTAAAAATATTCAATCCAAAAGGTGGCAGAAAAAGAGGGAGAGGGGAACAAAACCAGAATAAACTACTAGTAAGAGACAGAGTCAAACCTAACCTTACTAAAAATCATATTAAATGTAAATGGTTGAAACATAAGAGATGAAAATCAAGTAACACACTTCTAAATAATCTATGGCTCAAAGAAGTCAAAACAGAAATAAATTAGAAACTATTTTGAACTAAATGAAAATACAACAGGATGTAATATGCAATAAAGCAGCACACAGGAAAAAAATTTGTAGCACTAAACACCTGTATTAGAACAGAAAAAGGTCTTAACGTAAACCCTAAAAAACTGGAAGAACAAAATAAACTCTAAGAAAGAAAGGAAATAAGATCAAAGTAGAAATCAATAAAATATGAAACAGAAAATCAACCGAGAAAGATCAATAAAACCAAAAGCTAATTCTTTAAGAAAATTCATAAAATTGATAAACCTCTAGCCAGATGAGGGGGAAAAAAAAGTGAGACGGCACAAATTACCAATATCACAAACAAGAGGTAATATCTCAACTTCATGACAATACATTCAGCAACTAGCTGAAAAGGACAAATTCCTTGAAATGAAACAATCAAAGCTCACTTGGGAAGAAACTGATAGCCTTATACCTATTAAAGAAACCAAACTGTACTTTAAAAGTTCACACAAAGAAAACTCCAGAAACAGATGGCTTCACTGGTGAATTTCACCAAATATTTAAGGAGAAAAACAATACCAACTCTACACAATTTTTTCCAAAATACTGAAGAGGAAGGAATACTTCCCAACTCGTTCCACGAGGCCAGTATGACTGATCCTAAAACTAGAAAAAGATACTGGAAGGAAAGAAAACTACAGACAAATACCTATTTACGAGCTGAAATGCAATCACTCTAAACAAAAATGTGGCAAATAGAATCCAGTAATACATTAAAAGGATAATACATGACCAAATGGGGCTTATTCCAGGAAGGCAGGATTGACTTACATTCAAAATAAATGTAACTCGCCATATTAATAAGTTTTAACAAAAAAAAAAAACTGAAACCAGGCGTGGTGGCTCACGCCTTTAATCCCAGCACTTTGGGAGGCCGAGGCAGGTGGATCATGAGGTCAGGAGTTCGAGATCAGCCTGGCCAACATAGTGAAACACCATCTCTACTAAAAATTAAAAATTAGCCAGGCATGGTGGTGTGTGCCTGTAGTCCCAGCTACTCGGGAGACTTAGGCAGGAGAATCGCTTGAACCCAGGAGGCAGAGGTTGTGGTGAGCCAAGATCATGCCACTGCACTCCAGCCTGGGCAACAGAGCGAGACTCCATCTCAAAAAAAAACAAAAACAAAACAAAAAAATGTATGATCACCGCTACAGATACAGAAAAAGCATTTGACAAAAGCCAACATCCATTCCAAAAATTCACAGAAAACCAGAACTACAAGAGAATGTCCTCAATCTGATAAAGGGCATTACAAAAAAAACTACAACTAACATCACACAGAAGTGAAATACAAACTATTTTTCTCAGGATAGCCTTCTCAACAGTTCTATTCAATACTGTACCGGAGTTTCTAGTCAGTGTAATCATCTGACAAAAGAAAGGCAGTGGGGAAGAGTCAAAAAAACAAAGCGAATAAACATCCAGACTGAGACAGGAAGAAGTAACACTGCCTTTATTCACAGACCACATGATCCTCTATGCAGAAAATCTGATGGAATCTCCAAAAAAAAAAACTACTAGAAAAAGTGAGTTTAGCAATATTGAAGGATACAAAATCAATATACACACAAAAAAACTACTGTAATTCTATATACTAGTTACAAACAACAGGACACTGAAGTGAAAAACAGAATCCAGACAATCTCTGTAAAGACCCCATTTCAATCTCCAGTGGTCTGAAACATAACAGTGTGCTAGTTCCTTTTATTTTGTACTGAAACAACCTGCCACGCATCCAACTTGGGGCTGTCTGATTCAGTTGCTGTGAGACCCTGAGGTCTTACAACAATGAAGAGTTTTGATTGGCAAAGTCTTCATTCATCTATGAAACAGCAAAGACAAGCTTCTCAATTCTATCAACAGAATTTTAATAACGTGGCCCATCCTACTGGTATCTGAAAACACCAGAATTTTCCTTTTCATTAAGCACATATATTTTCAACCATATCAGTCTTCAATTACACATATTATTTCCTTTCTAAGAAGCTGTGACAGATTTAACTTATAACCAATCATGTCTTTCAGTCTTTCATTTACATAGTTGGCACTCCAAGAGAGTTTAGACTTATAAAAGCACTACCCGGCTCCTACTCAAAAAAGCATAGATAATCAGCATTTTAGAAGGAAACACCTTCTGAGCATGAAAAAAAAAAAGTCTAACAATGGCTTATTAAAGTTTCATGTGTTTCAGCTTCAGAATCACCTACAGGTCTTGTTTCAACACACTGCTGAGCCAAATCACCAGAATTTCTGATTCAGTAGGCCTGGGATGGAACCAGGCAACTGGCATTTCTAAGTTCCCAGGTGATGTTTGATGACGCTGTGCATTTGGGACTACATTCTGAGAACCACCAGTTTAAGGCAGTGCTACTCAGACTGCAACTCTCCAGAAGTACAAAATTCAGTGTAAGCATTTAGGAGAGTTTAAAGCAATCAGAGTAATTTTATGTGCTGAAACAATTTAAAAATTGTGAACTGTATTTTCTAATCTTTATTTTTTCCATATTTTTATTGTACCTGACAAAAGTATTGGTATGCAATAAATTAAATGTTTTTTAAAAATTCATCCTCTGGCTTGGTACGGTGGCCCATGCCTGTAATCCCAGCACTTTGGGAGGCCAAGGCAGGAGTCTCTACAAAAAAAGTCAAAAAATTAGTCAGGCATGGTGAAGCATGGCTGTAATTCCAGCTACTCAGGAGGCTGAGGCAGGAAGATGGCTTGAGCTCAGGGGATGAAGTCCGCAGTGAGCCATGATCATGCCATTGCACTCAAGCCTGGGCTGACCCAGAGCAAGACCCTGTTTCAAAAAAACAAAAATAAAAATAACACCATAAAAACTGGTCTTTCACCACAGACAATTTGAAAAACATGGCCTAAAGAACATGCTATCCATCCAATTCACTAATATTCTAAATACTGGCTTGCAGGTAACATTACGTAAGTTTCATTAACTTTGCCTCCCAAAGAAACACATCAGCTTTAGCTAAAAATCAATAAAATAAGGAGTAGCATTATTGATGTTTGTTTTTTCTGTAAAACTATATTTAAACACATTTATCACCTAAACAGGTAAGTGCCCATTTACTATAAATTCCTTTTAGAATGTAATAACAGGGTAAAGATTTTTTTCTCCTGAAAAACAGCTGTGTTAAATTTTAACTGAGTAAGAACTGAATCATTCATAGCTGCTCTATCTTAACTGCCTGTGGGGGTATGAAGAAGAGGTGTGAGTGCAGGGCTTTAACGGACTGAGTAACTGATATCTTAAACCGAAATATAAAAGAGAAAACAATCTTGTGCAGAAAACTGTTATCCTAAACATAATTCTAGAATATCTTAATTATAAATCAACTTTTGGAAAACTTAATTATAAGTCGTATAATGCTAACTTGTACCACTCGATAATGCAACAAATGTTTACTCTTTTGTTCCCATATCTAATTCTTGGGTTTTCGAAAACCTTGTTTTCAACCAACAATTTCCTAATGCTAGTAAGTAAGACCACGATCTTCAACACCAACTTAGAAAGGTGACACTACCATGAATGTAGCTTAAATACTCACTCGAGAATGGAAATGACAGTAGTAAAAGTAATTCAAAACAGTAGGTGAATAAATTACTGGTATTTGACTTTTAAAAACATTAGTTAATGTTCAGTTAATTTACTTATTGATTTACAAAGTCATTTCTAAAATTATTTTGCATTCCTTGAATACTAAGGGTAGACAGATAACCCATACAGATTATTCTAAGATACCTATATATGAAAATAACCAAGAATTAGATCTGAAGTTGTGAGTAAGACAGAATGATTTCACAGGCCTAGAATGGGACCTGAGGTTCAGCATTTTAACAAGCTCTCAGGTAATGCGTATCTGCAGACCAAACTCAAGTAGCAAGGTTCTAAACCACATAAATGTCTCAAAGTATCTTTATGGTAGAACCACTCTGGAGAACAGTTTGATCCTTTCTTTTGAAAGTTAAACCTTTTAAATGTAACTACTATACAATGAAGGCATTTCACCTTCAGGTATTTATTTACCCCAAACAAAGGAAAACAGATCAAAGCCAGACATCACTCTAAAGATAAACAAATTGTGATACAGCCATAAATTGAAATACTATTCAGCAACAAAAAGGACTGAACTACTTATACAAGCTGCAATATGTATTAATCTAAAAAAAAAATTTATGCTGAGTGAAAGAAGCTAGAGCAAAGAAAAGAGTATATACTGTGAGTCCATTTATATAAAATTCTAGAAAATGCAAACCACTAATCTACAGTAACAGAAAGCAGATGAGTGTTTGCCTGAAGACTAGGAGGTAGAGGAATTGGGAGATGAGATATGTTGATTATCTTGACTGTGAAAACAGGTGTAACACAAATGTCAACACAACAAATTGCACACTTGAAATGTGTGCAGTTTGTATGTCAATTATACCTCAATAAATGTTTGTGTTTATTTATCTATTTGAGACATTGACTCACTCTGTTGCCCTGGCTGGAGTACAGTGGTGCGATCACAACTCACTGCAACCTTGACCTCCCAGGCTCAAGTGATCCTTGCACCTCAGCCTCCCGAGTAGCATACAGCACCATGCCTGGCTAATTTTTGTATTTTTTGTGAAGACAGGGTTTAGCCATGTTGCCCTGGCTGGTCTCAAACTCCTGGACTCAAGCAATCCACCCACCTCGGCCTCCCAAACAGCTGGGATTACAGGTATGAGCCACTGTGCCCAGCCTAAAAAATTATTTTTAACAATATCTTCCAAACACAAAAGTCTGGCTAAAATAATGTCACTATACATAAAATACTAAGCTCTAATTCTTTGAAAATTCCATGTAATACACAACAGTATGCCTATACTAAGAATAAGAGCCTCCTCTTTTGGGGAATTGAGTAATAGGTGACTCAGAGTCCTTTAGGATCTTTCTTAGTTCCAAGTAACCACTGAAAACATGTACTATAGAGCAGGGGTCTCCAACTCCTAGACCATGGACCACACAGCAGGAGGTGAGCAGAGGGCAAGCAAGCATTACCCCCTGAGCTCCATCTGTCAGATCAGTGGCGACATTAGATTCTCATAGGAGTGTGAACCCTATTGTGAACTGCACATGCAAGGTATCTAGGTTTTACATTCCTTATGAAAATCTAATGCCTGATGATCTGAGATGAAACAGTTTCATACCAAAACCATCATCTCCCACCCTCATCCATGGAAAAATTATCTTCCACAAAATTGGTCCCTGGTGCCAAAAAGGTTGGGGACTACTGCTATAGAGTGAATAAGAAACCAGTGATGATCCAGGCTTCAGTGGTAAGATAGATTCTTACCAAAAAAAAAAAACTTAATCTGTACAGTAAAACTGGAATTTTGCTAGCTACAGCCATAAATTTTGCATTAAATAATAAAAAAAAAAAAACCTTGGCCGAGCGTGATGGCTCACGCCTGTAATCCTAGCACTTTGGGAGGCCGAGGTGGGCAGATCACAAGGTCAGGAGATTGAGACCATCCTGGCTAACATGGTGAAACCCCGTCTCTACTAAAAATACAAAAAATTGGCCAGGCGTGGTGGCGGGCACCTGTAGTCCCAGCTACTCGGGAGGCTGAGGCAGGAGAATGGCATGAACCCAGGAGGTGGAGTTTGCAGTGAGCCGAGATTGCATCACTGCTTTCCAGCCTGGGTGAGAGACTCCATCTCAAAAAATAAATAAATAAATAAATAAAAATAGTAATAATACAAAAACACAATAGATACACCTTTTGAGTAGTCTGTCCCGTGTATCAACTCTCTACTCTACCATTCTCTCCCATTCTTTCCCACAAGAGTGTGCTGCCATCAACCAAGCTGGTAAATCATCTCACCCTAATTGCAGCCACAGTTAACTTTATTGAGCTAGATGTTTGACCTGAACTAGGCCAATCATATTCCATCTCCTGGAAATTTAAAAATGAAACTGAATCACTATTCTCAGCCAAAGCTGGCTGCCTAAATAAAAAATAAAATTAGAAGCTTTGAGGTAGCCACTTTTGGCCAAGAATATGTGCAAGTTCTATAAAGTCTTTTTGCAGGAAAGCAAATAATAAAACTAAAGACATTTTTTAAAAAAGTAACACCTCATTACCAAATGGGGTTCATTCTAGGAAAGCTAGTATGGTTCAATATTATAATATTCATCACTAATTATAAATACACCCAAGCGGAAAATCATATGGTAATCTCCACAGATGCCAAAAAAGCATTTGAGAATATTCAACATTCATTTATGATAGATACACTGAAGATTTTTTACATGTTATATACTTTTATGTATTACATACATATGTATTATATGCTATTATAAATATATATACTGTTTTCTACATCTATAAATCAATACAAAATTATCTACAACGTATTTAACAAAGAAACACTAGAGATATTCACATTAAGTTCAGAAACAAAACAAAAATGCCCATTATCTCCACTACTATTTTACACAGAACTGGAAGTATTTGCGAACAGAACAGGGAAATGTAATTAGAAGTATACTATTTGGAAAAGCAGAGGTGAACTATCTCTACTAGGGGATGATATGGTATCTAACTCAATTACATACAGTGCAAAAACTAGTACAAACAATTTAATAAAGTTGCAGGATATAAAATTAACATATAGAAATCAATAGCTTTAAGAAGTTATAAGGTATAATGAGAGAGAAGATTCCATTTACAATACTAAATAGATGAAATTCCTAGGAATAAGCTCAACAAAAAATGCACAAAACCAATCCTCTAACAGGATACACATTAGACTTTGACAAATGAAGAGACAAGCCACATTCCAAAACAGGAAGTCAACATCACAAAGATATCAATTCTCTATAAGCTAATTGATAAAAGTATGGTGAATCCCAGTAAAATTGCCAACATTATTTTTGGGACTTAGACAAAACAATGATAAAGTTCATATGAAAAAGTAAGAAACAACTGCCAGTAAACTCTGAAAAAGCAAAATAATGAGTAAGGGAAAGTGACTAGCTCTACCAGATATAAAAATAAATGATGAAAGATGAGATAATAAACAATTCATAATCTTACCTTTAAAAAGATAAAACAATGATTTAAAGTTTTTTTGCACACAAAAAAATTTTGAAGGAAAATTTAAACAGAACAAAATTAAAAGTTAAAATATACACCAAATAACCTTAAAAAATTCAAATATGATGAAGGTGGCATCTCATACCAGGGAGAAAATATTATTTTTTTAAATGATGTTTAGACAACTGGATATCCACTTGAATGAATACACTGATCTACAAAGCAGCGTATACTAGAACTACACAAGTTCTATGGAAAAAATGAGGTAATTAACTTGAAGGCGGAAATCTACTTAACTTTAAATCAAAAACCAGAAACATTTTTTATTAAGGACTGAAAAAAAAAAACTCTTGACTGATATATCAATTTCCCTCAATATGGAACTGAACAGATTACAGTCAACAGATACACCAGACCACTAGCTAGTTACAGTAATAAAAAATAAGAATTGATGCTCAGCACACAGGAATTTCTTTAATGACTGTATCTATATTTACAATTTCCTTGTTTTGGAAAACGACTATTCCTTCCTCTCAAGTTCCCTTTAGACCAGTGACCCAATACAAGCTGCTATTCATTCTCTTATACCACCCATGTCTCAGGCTACAGTGAATAAAGCTAATCCAATAATTGAAGGGATGGCTCAAAATGAGCTAAAGAAATTCTTTCCCCAAATTTTTCAATCTCAAGTAGATTTTAAAAAGCAAACCTCTCTTTCTTTTTCTCTCTTACACACATATACCTATTTACATATAAATATATTACATAGATAAAAAGTATGGAAGGATGTACATTCACCCAAAGGTCAACCACAGGGATATCTCAGAGAGGTGGAAGTTTAAGGGATTTGTGTTTTCTTCTTCACACTTTTTCTGCATATTCTGAATTTTTTACAAATGAACACACATGATATTCTAATAACGGAAGAGTGTTTCCAAAAACAGAATAATATAATGTGAACAATCTGGGGTTTCATTTTTCTAGTTTACAGAGAAATTAACTACCTCAAGATATGCTCAGGTGGCTGAGTACATTTGCAACGACCATCTGTACTGTTTTATCACGCTACAGAATCAGCACCTTCCCATGCTGTGTTAATGTCCTAACAGTAAATAAAGGGCAACTTTTATTTACGCCACTGTTTCTAAACACAATTCCACTGCAATACAAGCAAATGGTATCCAGATTTTAAAAAATTTTTTTGTGTAGAGACCTGCTATGTTGCCTGTGCTGGTCTCAAACTCCTGGCCTCAAGTGATCTTTCTGTCTCAGCCTACCAAAGGGCTGGGATTAAAAGCATGAGCCAGTGTGCCTAGTCACAATATCTAGATTTACTTTAGTGCTTAAAAGTAATAATATTCTTTATATTCAATATATTTATATTCATCAGTAATATGCTTCCACAAACAACGAAGAATCAGTAAGTAAAATTCTGCATTTCACAGTATAAATTCAGTCTAAAACTCTAAAATACCTCCTCAGATTTCTCAGAAAATTTAAACCTTTGTGATTCATATGTAATGAAGATTAACTATTTAAAAAAAAAAAAAAAAGTAATCTGCATTACCACCTAAAATGCAATTCTTAACCTCCTTAATGAGTCATCAGGGTCATTTACTCTAGGTCTGATGATTCTCTGGAAGGGAAGTGGTAAACATCCATATGAAACTGTGGTAACAAAACAAAACAAACCCAGAAAGTTCACAGACCCCATTAAGTCTATCTAGGTACCAAAGACCTCAGTTAAGAAACCCTGACATAAGATGAAGATTTAAATGAAACTCTTTAATCCACAAAGTATCCAAATTGTTTTTATTCTGCCGTAAATTTGCTGAAAATGCAGTCAGAAATCACAGTTCAGTACACACATAACTAGTTTTGTCTCTAGTCTTCTGCCACCGCCACCACCCATGCACTGCCTCCACAGTCCATCTAATAATGATCTATTACAAATACAAACTTGAGGCTGTACCCTGCAAAACCCAAGTTCCTCATCAAGACTAAACTCTATGTTTACTACACAAAGTAGTATCTTTTATATATTATTAAAAGATATCTTTTAATAATACTATAATAATCATACAAAATAAACTATATAACACATAGTTTAATATCATTTATCACTTATCATTGCATAAGTAGTAAATAATATATAACCCACGCTGCTGAATTAAGTAAAGCAGTGTTTTTCAAACTGTGAGCTGAACCACTAGTGAATCATGAAATCAATCTAGTAGCTCATGACCAAAATTATTTTTAACAAAATAGAACTGAAAAGGGAAAAATGCATATATATATATACACACACACACAGCTAATCTTCATTACTTGCAAATTCCTTATTTGCAAATTCGCCTACTTGCTAAATTTTATTTGTGACACTTTCTCAGTCACTTGCAGACACGTGCAGAACAGTGAAATATTTGCGTTGCCCACCTGACATATATTCCCAGCTGAGGTCAAACAAGGTGACACTCTGACATCTTGTTTCAACTCTCATACTGTAAACAAGCATCCTTTTCATGTTCTAAGGTGCCATGTTTTTCACATTTTTATCCCTTTTGTGGGTAATTTCACTGTCTAAAGGGGCCTCCAAGTATGGTGCTGAAGTGTAGTCCAGTGTCCCTCAGCACAAGAGGACTGTGATGTGCCTTATGGAGAAAATACATGTGTTACATAAGCTTCCCTCAGACATGAGTTACAGTGCTGCTGGCTGTGAGTTCAATGTCAATGAATCAACAATGTGTTTTAAATAGATAATTTAAAAACAGAAACATACATAAAACAAAGTTACAAACTGATCAGCAAATGAAACTGTTGTGACCAGGGTCTAGCAAGAACTTAACCCCGTATTTCCCCTAGGAGCAACGGCTTAGGTATGAAATAATTCTGTGCTCATGGCAACATAACAGAACATAACTATCTCGAATAATAAAAATCAATTGTATTAGTATATGTATAATACAGATATGTCTGTCAAAGCGCACTTTATTTCAGTTACACACACACACACGCGCGCACACACACAATTAGTCATAGTCAAAAAGAATTTGAAAGCCAATGAATTAGATCACAAGGAAAGAAACCCTGAAAGGTGTGGTAAAATGGTAAGGCAGAAAGGCATGGATCATGGGCACACACGCCAATCCCTTTTCTCTACCTAGACAAATCAATTCTACTGAATCCAGAATCATGCCTAACTTGTGATTTGGTTGGCAGATCTAGGACAGAGCTTTTAAGTGTACTTTATAAAAGCATCCCAGATATTCTGGTGTGTGGCCAAGATAAGAACAACAATATTACCTCTTAAACTGGTGGTTTTCAAAGTTGGGACAAGCAGAACCAGGATCACCTGGGAACTTCTTAAAAATGCAAATTCCCAGGCCCTATTCTAGACTTAATTAGACACTAAGGGGAATAAGACCCAGTGATCTGTGTTTTAACAGGCCCTCTAGGTGATTCGAAGCATGCTAAAGCTTGAGAATCACTGACCTAAATCTTTGGAAATTTTTTGGGGAGGTATTTTGAAAGCCTTGTTGAACTCTGCAAGGTGGTTAGGCTATTTCAAATAAACTCCTACTGACCAAACACCTATAATATATAAACAATCTTCTTCCAAGTACTTGGTTTTACAGAAAGTGACCCGACACTTTAAGCCAAAATTAAGTAAAACCTATGCATTACTTGAAGAGCACTGTTCCTTTACCATCCTCCGTAACAGTTTCTGTTCTTCCAAACTCGTTCAATAGGCACTGTTCATAATACAATTCTGCCTGTCCTAAAAGGTGAATCTACACTAGATCCCAAAACTGTCTCAACTCTCTTAACAACTCTACTGGGTGTCACACACTTCCCTCTATGACTGTAACAACAGACATCTAAAAAAAAAAAAAAAAAAAAACTCATGGCATTCTGGCATACAGGAATCATTTCAAGACTAATCTGTAAAAACGAATTCAATAGTATATTAAAGTCAATTAGCTATTACATGAATTGATATTTAAATTCTGGCCCAAATCATGTCCCTCATGAAATAAATTTCCACAGTATCATTTTCATTTTCCACATTAACACATTAAAATGTGTTCATCTGTGTAAAACTCTTTTCTCTCCTACTAAGCTATAAGCTGCTTGTGAATGGGTACCACATCTTACTCCTTTCTGTGTCTAAAGCACATAGCAGGTGCTGTACATTCCGTCATCAAATATTTAGTGAGCAAATACCAATACGCCATCTATACCAAATGATCGAGTATACAAAGGTAACAAAGACAATGTCCCTTTGCTTATGGGGCTAAGTTACTGAATGAATAAACATCACAAACAACTACAGTGAAAGTATAAGACAGTGCAGTCCATATGAAATATCAGGCTTGCCAACATGGTACCTGAATAGGATGGCTTTCTTCAAAAAGGTATCTTACTGTTGCTCTTCTGACTCAAGTTACTACTTGAGGCCATAAATAAATATTACAGTAAAAACACTGACAAGTCACTTAATAATTAATCTGACTTCATTTTTTTTTTTTTGTATAAAAATAGGAATACAAGCAAAAGTCCTATGCACAATGCAAGGCTTTGCTGACAACCAAACAACCACTTAGGAATGACGAGTTAAGGTTTGCTATCCAAACTACAATGAACAGAAAGCTACATTCTGCTAATTCTCAATTCCTCAGAGATATTAAAGGGAAGGAATTTAAAATCAAAATTGCCTGACCCTGTAAGTCTAGATTAAAAAGCCAACTTTAAGATTACATATTACTCACTTACAAAATGAGTACAAGAGAATTACTTGGTTACTTTACCAAGTAAAAAGTCTTTGTCTAGAAATTTTCTAGAATACGCACACGCGTGCGCGCACACACACACACACACACACACACACACACACACACACAGCTAACAGCAGCTGCCTCTGTAGCGTATCTGTAAACCTGAGGAAGGAAAGACACTTACTTTTTATGTATGCTTTTGTGCTGTTAAATTTTTATATTTAAATCATGTGGATCTATTATTTTTCAATTTTAAAAAGCTAGTAGTAAATGTGTTAAACGTGAAAATAGGACAATTCTGTCTACAGTACCATCTCCTATATAGTAATGGGCATAAAATCTGCAGCCTGTATGCTTTTGAGACGACACAGGAATGAGATTGCCATTTGGGCCATGCAAATTCTCCTGAAGATTTCTGAATCTCAGGTCATAGGTTCCCAAAACATCCATAGAAAGAACTAAGGGGTCCATGAACTTGGATGAGAAAACACACACTTCTAACAAATTTAACATTTCCTTCAATTCCTAATGTAGACAACAGACCACAGTAGTACTAGCAATACCAACAGAAATTCTAGATCTTTTCAAGTCAAATTATGTCAAAATACTGTTTATATTTATCACTATTTTGAATTTACGATAACTAAATCCACTGTATATTCTGTACTTAATGTGTTAATAAGGCACATATATTAAAAACTTTATTTTAATAACTCTATTTCAATGTAATTGATTTATCAGATTTTATTTTACGCATTTATGGCATCATTCTGAGGAGTTTCACCAGACTGCCAAAAGAGTCCATGTCACCAAAAAAAGGTTAAGAAGCCCTGGATCATAATTCTCAAATCAGATGCCAATACCCTTCACTTGGAAATTGAAGGAGGAAGCATTTTGGTGTTATTCCAACCAGAATGTTCCAGAAATTAATGGGCAGAAGACAGAGGTAATAAACTTCTTGTTTTGCCTTGACCATCCCATACAACCAACTACAAATTGAATGCTAATAGTGCCCCAGTTGAGAAACATCTCAAGAATCAAATAAATGGCACGGCTACCCTCATCAATACCATACTTTTGAAAGTTTTCAAACAAAAGTGTTCATCCAGGAATTCAATGGTATACTGGAATGTCTCTCTTCATTCACTTCTCTAGTGTACAACACCCACTGCAGAGATTTTCATCACTAAAACTTATCTTCCCCGTAACTACCCTAAAAAAAAAAAATCATTCTGAAGAACAAAAACAGAATGTATTAATTATTCAGGGCCCAATTATTACTCTATGGATTAACTGAAGAGTCAGATCTCATAGCAAAAAATTTTCAAGGTCTTTACTTTTTAAAATCAATTTGGTTGTTAACTGCTGTGCCAGAAAACAGAAAGGAGGAGGAAAACACACATATTAACTTGTAATGTTTGGAAGTGCTCTCTTTTGTTTGCTTGTTTTTAAGAGACAGGGTCTCAGTCTCACTCTGTCATCCAGGCTGGAGTGCAGTGGCACTATCACAGTTCACTGCAGCCTTGAATTCCTGGGCTCAAGGAATCCTCCAGTTTCAGCTTCCTAAGTAGCTGAGACTACAGGTACATGCCACTCCACCCAGCTAATTTTTTATTTTTTGTAGACATGGAGTCATACTATGTTGCCCAAGCTAGTCTCAAACTCCTGGCCTCAAGCTGTAAAAATGTTTAATTGGCATCAGAAAAAAATGTGAAACTCTATCACAGAATAATGTATGGGAATACTCTACATTTTACTCTTCCATCAACCTTCACATTTGTTATCCTGTATAAGTGAAAAATTGTTACCAAAAAAATGTGTTGCCTATAAGACACAGACTTAGGTTTTTATTTAAAAAATGTAACCTTGGCTGGGCATGGTAGCTCACACTTGTAATCCCAGCACTTTGGGAGGTTGAGGCGGGCAGATGACGAAGTCAAGAGATCGAGACCATTCTGGCCAACATGGTGAAACCCCATCTCTACTAAAAATATGAAGATCAGCTGGGCCTGGCAGTGCACGCCTATAGTCCCAGCTACTCGGGAGGCTGAGTCAGGAGAATCACTTGAACCAGAGACGCGGAGGTTGCAGTGAGCCAAGACCGCGCCACTGCACTCCAGCCTGGGTGACAGAGCAAGACCCTTGTCTCAAAAAAAAAAAAAAAAAGTAACTTTTTTTTTTTTTTGGAGTCTCGCTCTGTCACCCAGGCTGGAGTGCAGTGGCCAGATCTCAGCTCACTGCAAACTCCGCCTCCTAGGTTTACGCCATTTTCCTGCCTCAGCCTCCCGAGTAGCTGGGACTACAGGCGCCCGCCACCTCGCCCGGCTAGTTTTTTGTATTTTTTTAGTAGAGACGGGGTTTCACCGTGTTAGCCAGGATGGTCTCGATCTCCTGACCTCGTGATCCGCCCGCCTCGGCCTCCCAAAGTGCTGGGATTACAGGCTTGAGCCACCGTGCCCGGCCAAAGTAACCTTTAAAACTAACTTTCCCCCTAACTTTCCCAGCACTTTGGGAGGCCGAGACGGGCGGATCACGAGGTCAGGAGATCGAGACCATCCTGGCTACTATGGTGAAACCCCGTCTCTACTAAAAAATACAAAAAAAAAAAAACTAGCCGGGCGACGAGGTGGGCGCCTGTAGTCCCAGCTACTCGGGAGGCTGAGACAGGAGAATGGCTTGAACCCGGGAGGCAGAGCTTGCAGTGAGCTGAGAGCCAGCCACTGCACTCCAGCCTGGGCGGCAGAGCAAGACTCCGTCTCAAAAAAAAAAAAAAAAAAAAAAAAAAAAAAAACTAACTTCAGATACTTATTAAACAGATGAGGAAATGGGGCTAAATGAGGTTAAGTAATTTACCTCACCCATAAGGAAAGTGGCAGAGGCCAGAATTGGAACCTAAATCAATTTCAAAGTTCCAACAACTGCACTGAATTAGCAGCAAAACTGAATGCTGCTTGTTGACTCCCCAACCAAGAGTCCTTTGTCCTTAGCCCATTAAAAATAAAAATAAAAAAAGCAAGCAATCAGGGAGGCAAAGATAGGAGTTAGAGAGGTAGCAGATAGGGCTGACTCTCCACTCTGCATTCCTCTGACTTTATAGCAACAGCAGCTGACAATAAAACCAAAAACCTAAAAGCAGACAGACACAATGAAATAGTGCTGAGGAGAAACTGGAAGTGACTGGCATCTTCCTCCACAGTGTTAACCCTGTAAGAAGCAGTTCTGCATTATACAATATGTAAATTTAAAGTTCTATCCTATTTAAATAGTATAGACAAGGCAAATAATCGATGTAATCATGATGGACCTTCTGCCATCTACACTGGTCTCCTTCATGGCTTATTCCTATCAGCCTCTCCTCCTCATGCTGTCTCTATGCACCCATTACTGTTTTTCTAACTCTACTTAAAACTAAATGAAGATGCAGAGCTGCATTGTTTACCAATACTACCAAACTCAACCCAAGTGACCAGCATCACGCTAAGTGACTGTATTACAAACTTTTTATCACTTAAGATAGAAAGTGACAGAAGTGCCTGAATTGCTCTCTTGCCTGTCTTAGGTACTGAATAAAACAGACATGATACCTTCCTCAAGACATTTAGTCTTGTTGGGGAAATAAGTGTCTACTCTCTCTTGTGCACACGCTCTTTCTCATACATATATAAAATTCACACACACACCCTTACACGCACACTCAAGTGAGAAAAATGATACTAGAAAATTAAAATAAACTCAAGTGGTAAGGACTAAAAGTACTACTGAACTTCAGAATACTTACAGCAATGAGTAAGCCTAGTAAAGATAGTGAAGAAAATTTCATGAAAGCAAAGAAATCATAACCAAAACTTATATACAGAATGGACTGCTCTACTGAGCTCTAGGAAAAATTAATAGTATATAGTAAATGAATGTAATTGATCCTCATGAAAGAACAAGCCAAACTGACAGCATCTCAGCAGTAAAGAGTTAAACCTCAAGCATTAATTTCTTCCCAATACTTAATGTCACATTTGTTAGTTCTTTTCATCTAATTATAATCCTGGACAATATGCCAGTAGATAGACATGTGGTTTCAGAGGTTCAAGTAACTTTTAGAGTCAAAGGTACTTTAAAGGTCACTCAGTCCAATTCTATTTCACAAATGAGAAAACTAAGGGCCAGGAAGGTTAAATAATTTCTACGAGGTCACACAAAACTCATCCCTTACGACTTTGAAAATTATTAAGTGTGAAGAGTTTGCTTTCTTTAAAAGGACACTGGAGACTTCTTTTACAGTCTTTGATTCAAATTTCATTTACAACATAATACATATAAATTATTCTAAGCTCATTAAAATATCTTACAAATTTATGGTTTGCAAAAACACACTAAGTATACAAACTCACCTTGGGACAAACCATGGATTAAAATAATTTAACACTTTTAACTTCCTAACTTTTGATCATGCTATATTACCATCAGTAGCAGATCTCTCAGAGCAGCTCCCCGGCTGGGAGGGTAATACTTCTCAACACAGGTATCCTAACTTCCCCTGCTCTTTCAATGGCAGATTCAGAGGTAGATACCTGATGCAAGCCAGACCAATAATGCTCTCTATCTCAAGAATCTGGAATTTTGAACTTTTAATGGGATAATAAATGATAGAACAGTAAAGCTATAATGGAGCTTAGATATTTTCTAGTTTTCAACCCATTTTACAGATGAAGCAGTACAACGGCAAAGCAAGAGCCCCAGAGTCAATCAGCCTGAGCTCAAATTCTGTCTCTAGCATGTTCTTTTTTAGACGGATGATCTTAAGTGAGTTACTTAATTTCTAAAGTTTGTTTCTTCCTCTGAAAAAGAAGTAGTAACACCTATATGTCCTACTGTTATAATCAGCTCTAAACCATCTACTGAGTTTAACAAAGTGCCTGGCACATGCTCAACACACTCAAAAACACACACTCAAATGTTAGCTGTGATGGTAGTGATGAACAACCTGAGGCTCAGAAAAGCTAAGTAACTTCCCAAATTATATGGCCATTTAACCCATTTAGGCATAAATGGGTTAACCCATGACAACCAGAACTAGAAACAAAAACTCCAGAATCATACTTCAGTGGTCTTTCATCTATACCACCCTACAAACTCCTAGGCCTAACATTCAAAACTATCTATAATTTAGTATAATTCTACCTTTTTTCCAACCTTATCTCCACCCCTATTTTTACTCCTTCATTCACCAAATATTTACTGAGTGCTTCTATGTTTTAAACAGTTTCTAGTGCTGAAGATGTAACAGGGATAAAAGGAATGGGAAGACAGAAGTAAAAGATGTCTGCATGTCCAAACAAAAACAGGAGAATGATACGGTCAGCAACATCAGAGTGCTATCCTCCTGAAGTTTCTAAACAGGAAGAATAGGCAATGATTGACAGAAAACATCTAACATGGAAGAACCTTCCTTTAGTTTACTCAGCATCCTCAGAACTTGCTTTAGATATTCCTATGCTCAAATATTTGCTTCAACGTACACCATACAACCAAACCTGAAAGCCCAAATTGTTACGACTCTCTCCAAGAAGCCTTCTCTATAACACACAATGAATCACCTCATGCCTCTCAACTACACTAACATTTAACTTTCTCTAATGCTCTTTTGATGTCTGTCAGGTTGTCTTAACCCTGTAGTTTTTGCTAACTTTCCAGATACATGTTTTTGGACTTAATGGTTCATTTAAGTTCCATGAAATCAAAGTCTGCATCTTCTTTTATTCCTAACAACATTTCAGTAAACAGCCTTACACATACTTTTGCTATACAGAACACTTTAGTTTCCCAATATCTTATTTAGATAACAATTGGCATTTAGATAATAACTGGCATGTCATTTGCTTTTGTTAAAAGAAGAAATGCTTCATGTTTTTACAGTATCAATTTACAAAACTGCATTTTACACCCTCTCCATTATGAAACATGAAATATATTAGTGCCAATAGCAATTCTGAAAAGGTATCAAAACTGGTAATATTCCTACCCTACGAATTCAAAATATAACTTAAAATATGAACATAATGGCAAAAATTAGACAACACATGAGAGGAGATATGGCAATTCAAATTAGTCATGGATCTTCTTTAAAAATAAGGTGAACCACATGATTCATGTAGACTGGTACATTCTGGTATGAAAAAGTATCTCACACAGAGTTACTTAAAACAAGATAAAGATTTATACTGCAACCGTATCTGCGTGTGAAAAGATTCTATATTTAAAGAGGCCTCTGACTCAAGAGGAAACAACGATATAATATTTACGTATACACAGTACCAAAGTAAGCAACCAAAAAGAATTCCTGAAGGAAGAATTTATCAAATTCTGCTAATAAATTTTTTATATAGATAGATATTGGGGGAGGGGGAGGAAAGACACAAATATAGCTCTTTGAACAAAAAAAGAAATAGAAGCCCATTCAACACTCAACAAACATTTTTCAAGCATGCATTATGTGCCAGGCACAGTTCCAGGCACTTGGAATATATTAATGAACAAAATAAGCAAAGATCTTTGCCCTTATAGACATTATATTCTAGCAGGAGAAAAATCTAAACAATAAAATGGGACAGTTTCCCACAAATTTCTTATATGCTTAAGATAACATAAACACAGGGATAAATATAATGGTGCCAATACAGGGGAAAGTAAAGTTAACAAACTCCTAAGAAAAAAGAAAGAAAATCTGAAAAGCCAAGAGCAAAAGTCAGACCAAATTAAGTAATGAAAAAACTACATTTCCTAATAATTTAACAGTCTAACCAAATTGGCCACTTTTAAGCCTTCCAAAATTATAAAAAGTAAAATGCTATTTACAAAAACTATAATAAACTTAATCACAGTTCAGATGGTAACTCTGGGTTCTGTAAGAACCCTGAATATGCAGCATGGTGACTGTGAGTATATGCTTTTGTCACACCAATGTCAAGGGTCTGAATTTCAGCCCTGCACTAGCAGCAAGATCTTTGAGTTTTTCCTCTATAAAACAGAAACAGTAATACCTCATAGGGCTGTTACCAGAATTAAATGATAATCAAAAACTGGAAACAACTCAAAAATCAGAGAGATGCATAAAGATAGCATATCAAATTCACTGGAATACTACTCAGCAATATAAAGGAACAGACTCATACAACAAGGATGAATCTTAAATGCATCGTGCTGAACAAAGTAAGCTAGACAAAAAAAATGTATGATTCCATTTATATGAAATTCTAGAAAAGGCAAACTAATCTACAATAAAAGAAAACAAATAAACAGTTGCTTGGAACCATGAGTGGAGAGGGACTAGTTGCAAAGGAGCACAAGGGAACTTTTCCAATGTTGGAAATGTTCTATATCTTGTTTTCATGCACGTATGCATTTGTCAAAATTCATTAAACTCCATAATGTAAACAGGTATGTTTTTTGTACGTAAATTATACCTCAAAGAAAGTTTATTTTAAAAAAGGATTAAATGAAACAATATATGTAAAGCCCTTAACACAGTATCTGGAATATATGAAGTATTCAGTAAATGGCAGGTATTAGTAAAAACATCAACTACCACTATACAACACTCATGGGGAGGTGGCAGAACCGCTGGTTGCCTGATTTTTCTGGTCTAAGTGTACAGTACTTGACCTAGACTAAGTGTCGTGAGAACTACAAAGACCAAGTTAAAGGAGGATGCCAACTGGCAGCTCTTAGCAGAGGACTATGGTAATAAGGACAGGGAAGAAAATAAATAAAAGATGTTTGCATGTCCAAAAGAAGAGGCTACACAGGATGACATGATTATCAACGATACAGTGTTACCAATGCCCAAGAAAACCTAAATCACCTCATCCAGGCATTGTTAGAATGTAATCAGTCAGAATGCAACTCAAAATCTAGTCAATGACTTTGTTTATATAAACGAAGTCTAATGATAGTTCAATAGCTACACAGAGGAGACAGGCCTTAATTATAAGGGTGGGTGGGGATAGCGAGGGAATGGGAAAAAGCCATCCACGAAGGATTCAAAAGATTTTGCCAACCAAGCAGAACAGCACAGTTCAGAGACACCAGGCAACAATTGTGAATCCGTAAGCCAAGGTTGGTTTGTTCGTTGCAAGCCTACTGATTCAAAAGAAACAATCTTATAAAAATAAGGAGTTAAGGACATCCAGACATTGAAAGTTACTTAAAATACAATTCAAGTGAAACACAAAACATTTGTGAAACGTATGACATTTTACTGTTGCTTAGAAATATTTATCAAGGCAGAACCATTTTTATAAATATATAATTCTCCTTAATAACAGAAGTCCTGTAAGTAAGACCAGAGAAATGAATTTGCTGTCACTCATGAAAACACAAGTCTTCTGACATACATATTTAAAAAAGAATGAAAAAGAGAAACTGAGTGCCCCCAATTGGGACACTCTGGGAAGCAAAAGACTTCAGACTATAAATCTTAACTGTTAAGGTTTGCTTAATTGATTTTAAGAACCTCCAGTTTTAGCATTTATTAAAGAGGCAGAAAGGACAGGACAAAGTTAATCAGAGGTTCTGGGTTTCAACTCTCGTTTTATCAGAATCTGGATTTCTTCTTCCTTAAAATTAGGCAACTGAAGTAGGCTACTGAAAAGTATCCAGGTTTAGCACTCATGCTCTACTTTGAAAATTTTTTCTAAAAGAGTTAATAAAAAATTGCAAGGTGCGGCAGGGCACGGTGGCTCACACCTGTAATTCCAGCCCTTTGGGAGGCCGAGGCAGGTGGATCACGAGGTCAAGAGATCGAGATCATTCTGGTCAACATGGTGAAACCCCGTCTCTACTAAAAATACAAAAATTAGCTGGGCGCGGTGGCGCGTGCCTGTAGTCCGAACTACTTGAGAGGCTAAGGCAGGAGAATCGTTTGAACCCGGGAGGGGAAGGGACTAAGGCAGGAGAATCGTTTGAACCCGGGAGGGGAAGGGACTAAGGCAGGAGAATCGTTTGAACCCGGGAGGTGAAGGCTGCAGTGAGTCGAGATCGCGTCACTGCACTCCAGCGTGGCGACAGAGCTAGATTCAGTATCAAAAATATATACATGCAAGGCGCCGCCAGGCGCGGTGGCTCACACCTATAATCCCAGAACTTTGGGAGGCCAAGGAGGGTGATCACCTGAGGTCAAGAGTTTGAGACAAGCCTGACCAATATGGTGAAACCCCAACTCTACTAAAAATACAAAAATTAGCTGGGCGAGGCAGTGGGCGCCTATAATCTCAGCTACTCGGCGGGGCTGAGGCAGGAAAGTTGCTTGAACCCCGTAGGCAGAGGTTGCAGTGAGCCGAGATCGCGACAATCCAGCCTCGGCGACAAGAGGGAAATTCCATCTCAAAAAATAAACAAACAAACAAAAAAATTGCAACACGAGTTAAGCACTTTTATTTTTAATGAAGCATGAAAAAGTTACTCTGTAAGTAATCTTACTAAATTCAGATAAAATACCAAAACATATGCGGCATACTAAGGACCATATATGTTGGTGATTGCAAAAAGTAATATATCTTCCAGGAGTTAACTCTTCACTCTAGAACAGATTTCCTTATTTTTGAGATGGAGTCTCGCTCTGTTGCCCAGTCCTGAAGTGCAGTGGCATGATCTCTGCTCACTGCAACTTCCGCCTCCCGGGTTCAAGCAATTCTTCTGCCTCAGCCTCCCGAGTAGCTGGGACGACAGGCGCGCACTACCGCGCCCGACTAATTTTTAGTAGAGACGGAGTTTCACCATACTGGCCAGGCTCGTCTCGAACTCCTAACCTCATGATCCGCCGGCCTCGGCCTCCGGAAGTGCTGGGATTACAGGCGTGAGCCACCGCGCCTGGCCTAGAATAGATTTCTTGACTCAAGTTCTAAAATAATAGGATCCAAGTAATTGCACACAATACTAGTACTTTTAAGGCCATCTTTCTTTTGGATCAAGACCCACAAAATAGCAAAAATATCCAAAGTTGTGCTTAATAGGGTTCAATGCAATTAACTATTGTACATAACATAATTTTATCTTAATTTTCCTTCCCATGGAAAACTGAGTCAAGCTTGAAACATAAAAAAAAAAAGAGTTCTCACATACAAAAAAAGGTTCTCACACCTCTAAACCTTAGAGATAAATGCTGTTTTGATGATCTACATTTATACATATGCACACATATATATGTATATGTGCAGATATATTATGTATTACATATACGTTTGTATACACACAGTTAAGTTCATCCTGATACTACGGCCATATTCATTTTATACTGAAAATGTAAGACTTTCAAGTAATCAAAGAGAAATGTGATTAAATCAGAGCAAAGTAGTAATAACAGGGTAACAACGTGAGGTCAGAACTCGACCAGCCAATCAAAGGCATAAAAGCATTTCCTGCAATATTAATAGTCAAAAGAGAAAACCAATCACGGAAACCTCGAGCTTCCTTTTGACAGTCACAGAAGCAAGAGAACCAATCCACACACACCCGAGGTTGACAATAAGGCGGGACTGCAGGTTCATTGAAGAAATTCTTGAGGGTGCAGTTACTATGAACTTCGCAAGCAAGTAACACTACTCGAGTCATAAACACTCTCTGTTAAGCCAGATATTCAACCGTCTGCAATATTTAACCCATCGGAGGAAAAGCAGTTTTCCCAAAAGGTGCTGTATTATCAAAATTACAACTGCCAATTTAGATGCACTACGTCCTCAACTTCTAAGGATCACCTCGCAATGACAACTCTCGAGGACAACGCTACGCCGGCAGCTCGCTCCGGGGCATCCCCGGCTCCTCTCTAACGCTGCGCACGGAGCACGGCCGTCTCGGCGAAGCAGTCAGAGCCCGTCCGCCCCGCGCCCGGATCGGGTCGGCTCGGCTGAACTGGCCGGCGGGCGGCTCTCGGACGCTACTACCCGCTCGGTAGTCGTGGCCCCCGCCCTCCCCCGCCGCAGTGCTGTACCGCCTCATCCCGCTGCACTGTCGCGGGCGGGGAAGCCAGGATGATTACATTGCTGGGACGAAGACGTTTGTTTTGAAAGCGCCCTTCCACAGTCATTTCAAAGAGAACCCAATACAAAATTTAAAAGTGGAAAAAATAACCATCTTGCCTAGCCAAATAATACCCCGCCATTAATTAGCCCCGCGCCTGGCGGAGGGAGATGGGAAGGTAAACAGAGACCGTACGCCAAGTACGCCCAGAGCATCCCCTGCGCCATTCCCGGCCGCTGCTTACGGCAAGGCCCCCTTACGGCAGCGTAAGCAGCGCTGCGAGCTAATCACAACACTGGGACGCAACAACATGGCGGCCGCGGGCGGGCGCTACGCCAGCCGAGAGGGTTTACGCTACTCCGCCGGCGTAGAGTCCCGTGTGTTAGAGCAGCAGCGGCGCCCTCCAGCGAGCGTAAAGCGCTCTGTGAATGGCGAGGCCCGACTGACAAAGGGGAGGGGGGAGGAGGGAAGGGGGGGTAATAAACACTCGAGTCCCTACCGATTCCTCCTCCTTCTCCATCCCGGTGGGCATCTGGGGCACGGCCCGGTTGATGGAGACGCAGTCGTTGAGATCAGGCATGTCCTTGCCGCGGTAGATAGGCAGCGGCTTGGCGGCGTCCAGCGCCCGCGCTCGGAAGGAGAGTTTACTCATTGTCTCCCCGCCTTACAGGAACAGCCCGGGCGGCGGCGGCGGGGCGGGCGGGGAGGGGGGGAGGACTCCCGCCGCCTCCTCCACCTCCTTCCTCAGTGCAGCGCGGCCGGCCCGCTCCTCCTCCTCCTCACTGCCCCCGGCCACAGCATGGGCGCCCACCCCGCCCGAAAACAGCCCCCCGCCGCCCGCGGCCGCTTCCACACACTAGATCCGCCGCTCGCCCGCCCGATCCGCTCCCTGCGCCATGGCCAACATGGCGGACATTACCACAGCGGCGGCGAGCGATCCCGGCAGCCCGCGCGAGAGCGCGCCCCCGCCGCGGGAACGCGCCTCGCCCTCTCCCTCCCTCCCTCCTTCCTCTCCCTTCCCCTCCCTTGCCTGCCCACCCACTCTCTACGCGGCGCTGCCGGCCCGCGGGAGCGTGCTTGGTTTCGGTCCGCTCCAGGGAGAGGGGGCGGCTGCGGCGCCCCTGGGCTCGCCGGCCGGTGCTTTCGCTGTGTGGCAGGTGCCAGGTGCGCAAGTTCGCCCGCGCCCGGGAGCGTGCGCCTCTGCCTCCGCCGCCCGGTCATCCCTCTCGCTGGGTGTCCCTCAGGAAGGCGCCGGGCAAAGACGGCCGCGCAGAGCAGCGCGTGTGTACAGAAGTCCGGGAGCGGGAAGGGAAGATGTCGACCCGGACCCCACTAGCCATCACCCAAGCCTGTACTCGGACAGCGCTTATCCCCCAAGGCGCCCTGAGCGCAGGCTAATTCGCATCCTCCGAGGCGCTCATCCCGGAGAGGTGCGAGAGGTCTCTCCCATCACTCCCCTCCGAGGGGCGCCGCGCTGCTGGTGCCAGCCCTCTCCGCCACCGTCCCCTCCGTACCTGTCCGAAAGAGCTCTCCAAGGTGCAGCAGCGCGCTAGTCCTCGCCTTCGCGGGGAGGATGCTCAGGGCAGCAGTGAGGGTTCATGGTTTGAGGCTGCCAGATGCAACAAGTGAACTTAGGTTCCTTGTCACCGAAACTTCGGTACAGCTGTTTAGTGGATGGTAGGTATTTCTCTGAGTTCAAAAATAATAGCTTTCCTAAAAGTTCAGCTTCTAAAAATTTAACCAAGGCAGCACACATTTGCGAAGTAGCAGATGTGTGTCAAATGTGGGGTGCTGTGGAAGACTCGAAGAAGTCTGAGAAAAGGTTCCTGCCTCAGAGAGCTTTCACCTTAATGGATTGCCAGGACTGCAAGGATGAGTAACAGTAAGAGATGTAAATAAAGAAAATGACAGCTGGAAAGATAAATGACAACCAAAAAAAAGTGTAAATATTTTAAGAAAACAATACAAGAGATGATACAGGCAGTGAGTAGGACATGATTAATTACCAAATGAAATCTAGGCAATAATTGTGAGAGTTCAGAGAAAGGAGGCATGACTGCAGCCTAAACAGGTTAGAGAAAGTTCTCAAGAGGAGGGAAAATCAAGGTGACTCAAATAAGTACTAGCTATTGTTGACATCCACCTGCTTTAGCCAAGAGGCTCTTGGTTAGTCTTTAAGCATTACACATTTCTCACAAAACCGTACGAAGAGAGTTTTTTTTTTAACACATTTTACCATTTTCTAATAATCGATCAATACTCTGCCTAACTCAGAGAAAGGCAGATGATTTCCTAAAGACCAACAGTGAAAAAATTGATTCCCACTGTTATTTCTATGTGACGTTAAAACTATATCTCTTCCTCTATTAGGTCCTTCTTCCCCTTAACTTCCTCCCCTCCCCCTTTTTCCTCCTCTTCCTCTTTCCCTTTTCTCTCTACAGTCTCCTCCTTTGAAGACAGAATGGTGGATATAGTATTCATAGTAGTGTCCAAATAATCTAACCAGTCTGTCCCAGCAAAACTCCGAGTATTGTTTAGTGGGGCTTCAGTGTTTTTCATCCACTTTGTTGTTGGAAACAATGGAGATGCTGTGACTCATTTCTTGTAAGCAGTACCTTCCTCAAGCTTATGTTTGTCCTGCTCTCTAAGTGCTACCTCTGGAACAGTTCCAATGCTCTGGAAGCAAGAACAAGAAGTTCTTGGGAGGGGGTCAGCACTGGGTTCAAGCCTGAAAGGGAAGAAAAAGGCAATGGTTGAAGAAATGAGTCATCCGGAGCTTTCATCTGGATGCCCAGCCCTCCTCAGGTTCAGAAAGGATAGCTTTCTTCTAGTCCCTGTGTTTAGTTTTACTGTTTCTCTCAGAAAAGGGAAATATTGACTATGTGTAATATACCAACCATTGTAGCAACATGTTATATATATTATCTCAACTAGTTGAATTCCACTTAATTCTTATTATAACTCTATGAAAAAAATATACTTGCCGGCCGGGCGCGGTGGCTCAAGCCTGTAATCCCAGCACTTTGGGAGGCCGAGACGGGCGGATCACAAGTTCAGGAGATCGAGACCATCCTGGCGAACACAGTGAAACCCCGTCTCTACTAAAAAAAAAAAAATGGCCGGGCGCGGTGGCTCAAGCCTGTAATCCCAGCACTTTGGGAGGCCGAGACGGGCGGATCACGAGGTCAGGAGATCAAGACCATCCTGGCTAACATGGTGAAACCCCGTCTCTACTAAAAATACAAAAAAAAAAAAAAAAACTAGCCGGGCGACCTGGCGGGCACCTGTAGTCCCAGCTACTCGGGAGGCTGAGGCAGGAGAATGGCGTGAACCCGGGAGGCGGAGCTTGCAGTGAGCTGAGATCCGGCCACTGCACTCCAGCCCGGGCGACAGAGCAAGACTCCGTCTCAAAAAAAAAATAAAAATAAAAAAAATAAATAAATAAATAAAAATAAAATAAAATAAAATAAAAAAAATACAAAAAACTAGCCA
Organism: Rhinopithecus roxellana; assembly: GCF_007565055.1. Classification (NCBI taxonomy): domain Eukaryota; kingdom Metazoa; phylum Chordata; class Mammalia; order Primates; family Cercopithecidae; genus Rhinopithecus; species Rhinopithecus roxellana. The sequence continues at coordinate 115,035,543 of NC_044562.1, read as the reverse complement.
GGCGAGGTGGTGGGCGCCTGTAGTCCCAGCTACTTGGGAGGCTGAGGCAGGAGAATGGCGGGAACCCGGGAGGCAGAGCTTGCAGTGAGCTGAGATCCGGCCACTGCACTCCAGCCTGGGCGACAAAGCAAGACTCTGCCTCAAAAAAAAAATATATATATATATATATATACTTTTACCGATAAGAAAACTGAGCATCAGATAATTTGCCAAATTTCAATTCCAACAACTTGCAGAACTGGGCTCACATTCAGGTCTGACCTGACTCCAAAACTCTTGTTTTCTCAGTGGTGCTACCCTGCTATCCAAGGTCCTCAGTTTATTGACCAGTCAGCATTCTAGAGCTGCTAATTCAAAGTTGATTACTAAGACCCTCCAACCAACGGCCAAGAGAGCACATAAACCAGAGTCTAAAGTTGCAGTAGACCAAGGAGGGCAGGAACAACATCTGTCTGTCAATACTGTATCCCGTTCCATGCCTCACATATGGCAGGCATCTAAAGTATATTTGTTGACTGATATTCCATGAAGAAATTCACTGATACTGACCCCATGCCACTCTAGCTTATAGTTCACATATCTTACTGGCCTGTCACCTGACCTAGCTATTGCTGCCAATATTTGTTCTTACTGTGGCCTACCCTGTTGTCCAGCTTCCTACCTTTGGGCATAGAAATTTTAGAACCAATTAATGTAATTCAAAAACAGCTTTTTGAAACCTGGAATTTACAGGAAGGGATTTTTGCTGTAGTGGTTGTTTCTTTATTGTTCTTTTACTTTGACCATGTAAACGATTTCTTCCCCAAATCTCCATTTTCTTCTCGCCCTGTAGGCAATGATTATAGAGCTGGCAATAAAACCATTTGAGGCAAATAACACAATATGCATTTCAACGGAGACACAGCCTGTGTTTTCTTGGTTTCCAATTCAGTGCCCAAACCAGAATGCCTCTGTTCACATTTGGAATATAACTTTTATTTCTATGCACATATTACTTTTCATAAAGTTTATTTCTGACTGATTTGTTGAATACTCATATAATTGTTAGTGCTAAAAAAAAAAAAATCTCTTATAAAATAAAAAATTCTCTTATGAAATATTTTTATCAAGACCTGCTTCAAATGGATGTGTAGCCTTATAATAGCCTATTTTAATTTCCACATACAATGCGCTGAGTACAGTCATTCTAAAATCAGTCCACTTCAGATATGCTCTACACCAATTCCAAATGACATGCATTTAGCCCAGCAAGCATAGTATATAAGCACCCAAGAATTAAAGCCAGTTTTAAAGCCATATCAAAATAAAATCACTGTCTAAATGTAGTCTAAATTAGAATAAATGTCAAGTAACTGTTAGAATTAGGATTACATTCCAGTGTCCATCTCCCAGTACTATAATCAAGGCAGGCAACTTCCAAATAATGGACAAATTACTTTTTGAAAGGAATCTTAAAACTAGTAAACACAGTTGCTATTCAACTGTTTCAGAGTTTTTGTAAATGTCACATTCTTTCTAATTGGCTCCTGGTTTCAGCAAAACCAACTTGAAAGTTAATTGGGTTAGCATGTGAACTGCATCTCCACCCCTCCCCGTTATGTTCCCAGGAATGAGCCTAGTACTAATAAAGCTTCGTTGTTTTCCATATGTAATCTGAATGTGGAGTATGCATTACAATCGACTGGAATCAGTTCTGTGGTTCCAGTGCCCTTTTCTGAGGCAGCTCTGCGTCTTTGAGACGTAGGGACAGAGACTACACTGAGAGGTGACCTGCCAAACATCTACTTCTATCTCTGCATTTGCCACAGTGGGAATAGGAGATGGTAAATAAAAATTTGTGACTGTGGCTCAGTTTCTTAGCAGCATCACTCCTCTCAGACCTGGTTGGAATCACAGGGTGCCACCTTGTGTATAAGCTGACAATTTACTTCCCAGTTCCACAAAGGATCCAAATAGACTCCAAAATAATCAGCCTGAAAGCTCTGCATTTTGTTAACTAAGAAAAAAAGAAACAGATTTGAAAATACACAGCTCCAGAGGGTCCACAACACCCAATCTGAATTGCACTGACAGGCTGTCTCATTTGTTGCCCAACCCCTGACCGTAAAACACACCCAGTGCTCCACATTTGGAATAGATTGACACTGCTCACTCAGGGTTTTGGATGGGGATAAGAGAAATAAGTAAAGCTCTTGTGACGAAGCTAATGAATCTAACTTGGACAGTTATGTGTGTCCAAACAGCAAGCAAGCTATGTAGATGTAATTTCAGAACTTTGGATTTTTTTTTTTTTTTTTTTTTTTTTTTTGAGATGGAGTCTTTCTCTGTCACCCAGGCTGGAGTGCAGTGGTGCAATCTTGGCTCACTGCAACCTCCGCCTCCTGGGTTCAAGCTATTCTCCTGCCACAGCCTCCTGAGTAGCTGGGATTACAGGCACATGCCACCATGCCTGGCTAATTTTTGTATTTTTAGTAGAGACGGGGTTTCGCCACGTTGGTCAGGCTGGTCTCAAACTCCTGACCTCGTGATCCGTCTGCCTCGGCCTCCCAAAGTGCTGAGATTACAGGAGCAAGCCACGGTACCCAGCCTGAACATTGGATTTTTGAGAGGCACTAGGTTCCATTGAGCTGATGAATATGAGCCCACTTATTTTAATAAAATAAGTAAAATCATTATTTTTAAAAATAAGTCCTTGTTTTAATAAAATTGGATGATAGGTTTTAAAAATGGCTGAATTTGGAACAGAAATACAATTGTTGGAGCAAGGCCATGGAAGATAAAAAAATAGGATCCTTTCCAATCCAGCTACCTTGCCCTTGAGAAATTCCACACTTGGAAGAAACCCGCTCTAAATTCAGCACAGCTGTCATTCAGCTGAAGCCACTATTACATTCATGGAACTAGCTGGACGATTCATATTATTTTCATAAGGGTGTTGGAGTGGAGATCCCGGGGCTTTGGGGGCTACGGGTGCACACCCACTGTTGGTTTAGGGCTCCTGAAATGTATATTCTTCTCAGCTTCTGTCTCCATTGGTGCATCCTGTTCTCCTGAGGCATCTCTGCCTGTGAAGGCAGTTTAGTCTCACTGACTTTGCTGGCCCATCTTAGACAACAAGCAGGCTCAGAACACTGAGCTCACTGGTGTCCAAGAGTTAGCTAAGAGGAGTCCATTGTCAGGAAACTTGGGTTGCTAGTCTAAACGTGGCTCTTCTCACCTATTTTGTAAGTCTCTACCACCAACAAAGGATTAAATGTTTATAACCACAGGTTTGTGAATGGCGTATGCAGCCAGAATCCTGAATTGAAGAAAATCAGTGAATTGATTTAGTAACAGCCACGCCTTATTGATCTGATCTTTGTTGTCCCCTAGAACAAAATAACCTGTTTCCTAAGAAAAGGATTCTGATAGTAGCATACTGAGAGCCCCCTAAATTCCGCAGTGACTTGTTAGGAGGTAGAAAGGAAAGCAACTTTGTCTTCTCCAAATTAGAAAACAGATTTACTTGTCTTTCCTCAGCTATTAAAGGGGACTTTGGCAGGGAAAGAAACAGAGACCATTGAACTAAAACACACTAATTACCTAGAAATTTACTGACTCACCCACACCTCTCACCTTGTTTCAGAAAGGATTTCAGGTGGCTTTTGAGAGTTGCTAAAATACGCTAGGATAGCATTTGGGCTCTAAATTTCCTAGTAACACGAAATTAGGAACCTTGTCAGCTTCACAGCTCACAATATCCATTAGATAAAATGACTGCTCAGGAGAGTTAGAGTTATTCCTGGTCCTCATTCCAAAGTCCAAGAGTCTTTATAAATAGAGCAACTAGGTGATATAACAGATATTTCAACAGTATTCTTACAATAGATACAAAAGGGGCATCCAAGGGCTGTTTCTTATAGTGACCCTCCATGTACACTGACGGCATTATATGCAATCCAGCACAAGCAATTCTGCAGAGGTTAGAATGGAGCTGGATGTCTGCAGCCATGAGCCCCACCCCATACAGATCTGGGAGTATGAATGGATACTACGGCCCCAGGCAATCCTGCCTGAAGATTGTTTTTCTCGCAACTGTCTCCTGATAAACGGTGCTGCTGAGAGCTCAAAATTGTGCACTATTACAATTGCCTGAAGTGTAGCTCTTCTAAATGTCCAATTAAGGGCAGGCCCACATGCCTTAAATGACCGTGTTTTGGAGGATATTTTCTGGAAAGAAAGAAGCTTAACAAGAACCAGTGCCTGAATAGAAAGCTCTCTCGTCCCGCTCTTGCAATGAGCTAAGGGTGTATCCACTGGCAAAGCCAAGAGGTAATTTGACCTTTGCATAAACAAGGTATGCATTGCTATCTCAGGTTAGATGGCATCAGCGGATAGGGAGGTAGGGAAAAGTTGTTCTTGCACACTGCATCCGTGTGAAGGTTGTCCTCTAGTTGGTATAGCCATTGTTTGCAAGCTTTGTTTTCTAGCGGTGGATACTGCTTCCAATGCTTACATTGTGCCTCTGCTTATTTAGAAAGAGAGCCGCCCTGTCTGTAACTGCTGCTTCTGGAGGGCAGCTTTTGTAGCCCAGCAGACTGTGCAAAGCTGGTTTTAAAGGAAACTGAGTTTCAGAGTGTCCTCTGTTAAAGGAGTACATTAGGTCCTCCTACTTGCCATACAAGGGACACTTATGTACCAAGTCCCGCGACACTTATGTACAAAGTCCCCATCTTTCACATTACCAGTGCAGCAGTTCTTCTAGCACTGTGCGTTCCCCTCTAGGGCTGGTACATAGGCCCATACCTACCAATGATGCAGACCTGCCATTTCAGGAATATCTTGGGGGATCTGCATGGGCAAAGGGACTCCAGAAGTGGATGTCAGTTTGAGAACCAATTTTCACCATCACGTTGATGCCTTCTACTAGGTTTGAGGGCGGTTATTGCTTGGTCTGGAGCTTGGTACCTGAAGGCCCTACTTTTATGGTCTTTTTTCCTACAACTTCTCTACTTCATGGGAATGAAATGGCTTAAATAGCATGTGCCAGCCCATGTATGAAGTGACGCCAGTCATTTAAAATGTGCTTGAGTGACTAACAAAGAAAACAACATTTGAAACCTATTTTAGGTATAGAGATAAGTCTGGAATATTTTACCAAAATATTCCCCTGAGTGAGGAGAAATGAGATTGCAAGGAAAGGATGATGGTAAAAAGAAATACTTACTTTTTACTTTATAAACCTCTCTGTTATTGTTCTAGATAGATGGTTTTAAAAACTCATTTTAAAGAATTACAATCTGGTAGGCTGGGCAAGGTGGCTCATGCCTGTAGTCCCAGCACTTTGGGAGGCCGAGGCGGGAGGATCATGAGGTCAGGAGATTGAGACCATCCTGGCTAACACGGTGAAACCCCGTCTCTACTAAAAATACAAAAAAATTAGCTGGGCATAGTGGCGGTTGCCTGTAGTCCCAGCCACTCGGGAGGCTGAGGCGGGAGAATGGTGTGAATGCGGGAGGCAGAGCTTGCAGTGAGCCGAGATCGTGCCACTGCACTCCAGCCTGGGCGACAGAGCAAGGCTCCATCTCAAAAAAATTAAAAAAAATTTTTTAAAAACAAATTACAATCTGGTAGTAGAGCTGGCTTGGGCTTTGGAGAGAGACAATGCTGGTCTCCCTGTATTCTATGACCCTTGTTAAATTACTGCAGCTCTGTGAACCTCTGTTACTTTGTGAAATGGGTATAATGCACCTATCTCACAGGCTTCTTATGAGAAGTAGATGAAATAACATGATACAAATTGGTTAACACAGTGCCAGGCACACAGGCCCAATCAACATTAAAGTTCCTGTTTCTATTCCTTTCCCTCTGTGTTTTTATTGAGGTGATTAAAATTAGATAAAATTAGAACTGTAGCACATAGGAAAAATGAAATCTTGAATTTCTACTCCAGTTTATGGTTCATTCTAAATTCTTGAAAACTAGAGTAAACTGAACATACACCCTCCCACCCCTCCCCACTCCCAGTTGACACTTTATTCCCTAGCTTTGTTTGGGGCTCATCAACTACCCAAGAACAGAATGGAACTATTATTCAAATTGGCGTGGCCATAGGGCACTGCCAAAAAGATGACATTAGAGCCTTCAAAATGGGAAGATCATATCTTTGTTGGAGAGACACATTTATATCTAAATACTTAATCGACTCTGAAAAGTCAGATATGTTTCTCATTGTGCAAAAGTTCTCTTCAATAACTATAATGAGATGAATCACATGACCTTAAGACTGGATTTGAGGGGAGGGATTCTGCTTTTTCTTCCGTCTTCCCTCTTACCCTGTCTCCTTTGCCATTTCTTCCTTCCCTCTATCCTCCTCTTAATTTATGAAATTCTAAAGATAATGTTAAAAGTCCAAATTTCTTTCTGAACAGTAACATGGTTAACTCCTATTCGAAATCAGAAAGAGCTAGGCTACTTACCCATGAAAAATCCCCCCATAATCCATGGACTGGCTGTGTCTGAGTTTATGTTCACCTGCAAATTAAGGCTACTGTGTTCACAAGGAATATTAGCAGGAGTCATTATACAACTTATATAACATAGTGGGACGATTTCCAAAAAGAATTTACAAATGATGTTTGAAAATGCTTGTCTGATTGTTTTTAACAAATATTTATCCTAATATGTCCCCATCTACATATCCACTGGTTTAATAAAGAGTCAACATCTCTTGGAGTCAAATCTGAGTGAGCCAGAGCCATTTGAGTACATGCTCTTTTTTTCTTTTCTTTGTTTCTTTTTATGGTAATAAATAAAAGAAGGAGATAATGACACTGGTTTGCTTATATGATTTGTAAACTAACTCTGAAAGTCTTTCCAAAAGAAAAGTTCCCAAAATGCGGTAAGTTTACCCAAGTCTCTGCTTTGAAGGAGCATACTGATCTAGATGTATGTATATTGCTGTGCTTACTAAACCAGGCCTATCACTTACTGACCTTCTCTCCTTTTTATTATCCACTGATAAAATTTAATTAAGGAGAAAAATATTGGAACATCAGGCTGATAGCCTTGGTTTTACTAACCTTTCCTGACTCCTAAGAGGTGAGAAAATTCTCCAAACAAGAGAGTAGCCAAAATAGAATAATAAATATCCTGCTTGACTTTGTGTTCTCTGGCAGGATATTTTATTCTTTGCTAGTTTTATGAATTTATGAACAGTTCTGAAGGCATTCTATGTGAATAAGCTTAAATCAAGCTTGATTTTTTCATGTTAATTTAATTTATTTTTTTACTTATTTATTTTTAGAGACAGGGTCTTGATCTGTCACCCAGGCTGGAGTACAGTAGCATGATCATGGCTCACTGTAACCTAGAACTCCTGGGCTCAAGCAATCCTCCCACCTTAGCCTCCTGAATAGCTAGGACTACAGGTGCTCACCACCGAACACAGCTTGCTTATTTATTTATTTATTTAGAGACAGGGGGTCTCACCACATGGCCTAGGCTGGTCTTGAACTTCTGACCTCAAGCAATCCTCCCACCTCAGCCTCCCAAGGCTCTAGGATTATAGGCATGAGCCACTGCACCTGGCTTATATGTTAACTTTAATGTAACCTTTAAGTGTACAGATTTTATCACTTACAGAGTAATCTTACCCAAATTACAAATAATTTGCCATTATGTGAAATAGAAAAGAGGGAATAACCCCAAAATGCTTAGAATTGAGAAAATAAACTTTGTTTTCATCCCCAAATCAAAGGTATGTTTCCCACCCTAGAAGGTGATGCCTGCTCTACATAGTACAACTAACAGCCCAGAGCAAGCACAATTATTGGCTTCTCTTCTGCCCTCTAGCCTGATCTATAGCAATAAATTCCCAGAGTGGCCATGCAATTACACACAACATGATCACTATCACAGCAGGCCCAGCTAGATATGGATACACAACATGATCACTTACCCAGTTGGCACCGTTCAATATGGTTAGACAACATGATCACTACACAGCAGGCCCTTTTCAGTATGGATTCCTAACATGGCAATGACTGATATACCAGGCACCTTGCATGCAACTGAAATGCAACCACCATCCCTGCAAGAACAGCTTGATGGGGACACATTATATTATAACTAACTCCATGTGTGCACTCAGGTGTAGATACCCTGCAGAAGATCGTTTAGCACAGCAGGCTCTGCCATAGAAAAATTTGACCGCAGACATAGCAGAAACAGATATGGCCTTGCAGACAAGCTGTGATAGGACCTCCCAATGGGACTGCTAACATGGCAGGCAATATTCTAAGTTTAGCCAAGTGCCAGTAAGAAAAAGCCTAATGATGAACAAAAGATCTGTAATTTACAAAACATCACAACAAACGGACCTGAAGAAAAAGACAAAGAGCACACTGCTTATGTTGAGGGTGGATTTTCCTGCATCCACACCACCAGTGCCTGTGGCAGGAAAGAACACATTTGACATTATCCTGCTACTCTCATGAGAGCAGATCCTTTTGATGGAAGGTGGTATGTCTCTGAGCTGCTTTGATGTGTGTGAAAATACACCAACTTTTTTGTGTATAGTAACATCATCAACTGTCATGTACAATACAAAAGAAAAGACTTTTAGGAAAATAAATGAAGTATTTTTTTTTTTTGCCAGTCTTAAAGAAGCAAATGGATTTGCAAGTTTGAAATCAAATTAACAAAAAGGGAGAAATTATTTTATCAAAAAGCTTTTCATTTATTTTTAAATGATATTACTCTCATAGACTCCAATTTGGCTGATCTGGAATGTGGCCCAGAAATATACATTTAACAAATATGCCAGGTAATTCTTCATCAGAATATTTTACACAGCTTCATCTCATTGGCTCCTTTTTTCTTCTTCATCTTTTTTTCCCCCCTAATTTTCATCTTTCTCTTCTTCTCCCTATGCTTTTTTGTCTCCTTTCTGTCTTTGGCTCTATTCTTCTCCATTTTTTTTTCTTTTTTTTTTCTGTTTTTCTCTAGGTATGGGTAGGAAGATGCTGGGGGAGGGGTGGTGACAGGGATGGGAAGGTTGGTTGGACAGTTGTGAAGAAAAGAGGAGAAAGCAAATCCTGCCAATTTCATAAGCCTCAAGCCATGTTCCAAAACAGTACAAGGTCTCTGCATATTCCCTGTGCCTCTTTAATTGTAGCACACAGATCATGCCACCTAATTTTCTAGTCATGGTTATAGATGGAGGTCATCAGAGTCAAGAGAAGATGGGCAGGGATCTTAGATGGAGCTTGCAATTATGCAAGTTTGTCTCCACCAACTAAAATATGCTGCATTTAAAATTCTTACAGCAAACCTGGGATTGGAGCAGCTATTGTCTTAGAATCCCACCCATAGTCTTTGTAAATATTAAAGTTCCAGCTCTCATCTCTTCCCTCTGCCCTTGACCCCAGTCTCCATCTATTTATGGGCCTTTTGCCTCTGTTGTTTTCTTTCATGGACTATTTACTGAACATGGGTGCAGCAATATGGTTTGAAAAACCCTAATTCAGGAGGCAAGGAAACCTGGATCCACACCTGGCCCTGGCGTTAGTCAACCTTGTGATCTTAGGTTTTGCAACCTCTCCAGTAGCATTGTCCTCAACTGTTAAAGAGAGGGGTTATCTACAGTGTTCATTTTAGTTCTAAAATTATACAGAATCAAAAGAAGTCATATTACTCTTCTGTACTGCTTCAAGATAAACAGGGCAGATGTGAATGATAACAAGTTTTCAGCATCCAGAATAGGTGACTTTTTGTCCTTAAAAAAATTAAAACAAGCTAGAGTCAAAATATAAAGGCTGCCAAATTTCCTACTGCTTCTCTTAGACCATAATCAAAAGTAGTCTGCATGGTAAAATATAAACTTAAGAAGAGACTAATGTTTTAAATTGGCTTCTTAAATACTGGCTTCTTAAATTTCCTTATTATTAAGAATGTATTTTTATCTAGGCTGGGTGCAGTGGCTCACGCCTGTAATACCAGCACTTTGGGAGGCTGAGGCAGGCAGATCACTTGAGGTCAGGAATTCAAGACTAGCCTGGCAGACATGGTGAAACCCCATCTCTACTACAAATACAAAAATTAGCTGGGTGTGATAGCGCACACCTGTAATCCCAGCTATTAGGGAGTATGAGGCAGGAGAATTGCTTGAACCTGGTAGGTGGAGGTTGCAGTGAGCCGAGATCACACCACTGCACTCCAGGCTGGGCAACAGAGTGAGCCTTTATTTCAAATATATATATATAAATCTTGATTATCTTTTAAAGAAAGTACCAGAAATTAAACACTTTGAATGGGTTAAGTCATCAATTTATTATTACCACAACCCATATTTAGATGCCCTTTGAATAACGTGAGAAAAAAATATTTTTCATTATTTTCTTAATGCTTATAAAAAAGATTAGACTGTGATATAGAATTAAGACATACAGGGCTCTTGGGACAGAAAAATCGCAGGGAGCAGTGGGGAAAAGAACTGACACTCGGCACAATCTCATCACCAGGCACTATACTAGACACTTCTAATTCATTTAACAAATAATTATTAAATACTTGCTATGCCTAACCTAAGAGCTGAGCAAGGAATGAGGAACAAGAAAGACATAGACTTTGCTCTCATTTAATCCATTAACAATCTTTAACAATCCATTATTATTGAACTATGTTCTTTTCACAGGTTACTTTGTATTTTATTGCAACTAATGAAGTTTACAATGTTTCCTCTGGTCCAGTGTAGTGACTCTCACCTGTAATCCCAGCACTTTGGGAGGCCGAGGTTGGTGGATCACTTGAGGTCAGGAATTCAAGATCAGCCCGACCAACATGGTGAAATCCCATCTCTACTAAAAACACAAAAATTAGCCAAGTGTGGTGGCACATGCCTATAGTAGCAGCTACTTGGGAGGCTGAGGCAGGATAATTGCTTGAACCCAGGAGCCGGAGGTTGCAGTGAGCCGAAATCGCGCCATTGCACTCCAGCCTGGGCGACAGAGTGAGACTCTGTCTCAAAACAAAAAACAGTGTTTCCTCTTATCCCTTGCAAGACGTAAACATAACTTTCCTTTTCTATCCTACACCTGGTATTGGTGATGAATTAAGTGCTGTTGAGTAAAGAGCTGTTCAGGATCTACAAAGCAGGTATTACTTCCTGTACTCAATTAACTAAATTAACAATATTAGGCTCTCACTTCTCCCATCTAGTCTGACAGAGAACTTCATCAGAAAATTTAACAATAGCCTGACATTTCCTTGAATTTCATAGTTCAATATTAGTTTTTTTTTTTTTTTTGGTCAAATACATGTAACATAAAATTTACCATCTTAACCATTTTTAAGCATGTAGTTCACTATTATTAAGTATGGTCACATTATTGTGCAATCAATCTCCAGATTTTTTTAATCTTGCAAAACTGAAACTCTATAGTCATTCAATAACAACTCCCCATTTTCCCCTACTCACTTTCTATGAATTTGACTACTTTGATACCTCATATAAGTGGAATTATACAGTGTTTGTCTTTTTGTATCTGGTTTATTTTACGTAGCATATTATTTTCCAAGTTCATCCAATTTGTAGAATGTGTCAAAATTTCCTTCCTTTTTAAGGCTGATTAATATTCTACTTTCCTTTTCGGGCGCAGTGGCTCACGCCGGTAATCCCAGCACTTTGGGAGGTCGAGGCGGGCAGATCACGAGGTCAGAAGATCAAGACCATCCTGGCTAACACGGTGAAACCCCGTCTCTACTAAAAATACAAAAACAAAATTAGCCAGGCGCGGTGGCGGGCGCCTGTAGTCCCAGCTACTCGGGAGGCTGAGGCAGGAGAATGGCCTGAACCTGGAAGGCGGAGCTTGCAGTGAGCAGAGATCGCGCCACTGCACTCCAGCCTGGGCGACAGAGCGAGACTCCGTCTCAAAAAAAAAAAAAAAAAAAAAAAAAAAAAAACCTACATTCTGTTTATCCATTCATCTGTTGGTACCTCTTGACTATCGTGAATAATGCTGCTATGAACATGGGTGTGCAAATATCTCTTTGAGATCTTGATTTCACTTCTTTTAGATATACCCCAAAGTGAAATTGCTGGATCATATGACAATACTATTTTTAGTTTTTTGAGGAACTGCTAGACTGTTTTCTGTAGCAGCTGTACCGCTTTATGTTCACACCAACAGTGCACAGGGTTTCAATCTCTCTACCTCTTCCCCAACATGAAATTTTGTGTGGTTATTTTTTAGTGGCCACACTAACAGTGTGAGGTGATATCTCATTGCGGTTTTGTTTTGCATTTCCCTGATGATTAGTAATACTGAGCATCTTTTTGTGTGCTTGGTGTCCATTTGTATATCTTTGGAGAAATGTCTATTCAAGTCATTTGCCCATTTTTAATTTTTTTTGTGGTTATTAAGTTGAATTCCATATTGTTTTTGTTTGAATATTTAATGTAACCAATAAAAAAGCAGGAAATGAATTTAGGGACCACCCGTTAAAAATCATAAAGAAGAAAACCGAGGTGTAAATTGGAGATAAATTTTCTGGTGTTTTGTGGAGCTGATCCCAGTTTCCATGCCCCACTGCATGTACATATTTTCTTTTTCTGTCTATCAGAACCAGGAGACAATTGTGAAAGGGGACCTTTCTTTTGTAAAGTATCGGATAGGCCTTCTCTGTGAAACTTCCACCCCTGTGCTGAGGAAGGTGAAACTAGGAAGTGGTGGAAAGGAACACTGGCAAATGCAAAGACTTCATGGCCCTAGGGTTATTGTTCTTAATCAGAGAAGATAAAAGTTATGACTAACCATAACACTGGTTTACCAGCCTTTTTATTATTTTTTTATTTTAAATTTCTTTTAGATGAGGTCTCACTCTGTCGCCCAGGTTGGAGTGCAGTGGCATGATCACAGTTCATTGTAGCCTCAACCTCCCAAGCTCCACTGATCCTCCCACTTTTGCCTACCAAGCAGTTGGGACTGCAGGCTCATGCCACTGTGCCTGGCTAAATTTTTTTTTATTTTTTAGAGATGGGGTCTCTCTATGTTGCCAGGGCTGGTCTTGAACTCCTGGGCTCAAGTGATCCTCTCACCTTGGCCTCTCAAAGTGCTGGTATTACAGGCATGAGCCATTGTGCCTGGCTGGTTTACCAGATATCTTGACTCAAGTTTGAGACTCTATGCCTGGTTGAATTTATGTCAGAAATTGGGTGACTCCTCCATAAAAATTAAATAGAAACAACACTGGCTAAGCATCTTTGAACTTTTTAGAGTACTTTTCTCCTCTCATCCCTGGAATAAAAAGAAGATATTGGGGAGAGAGGAAAGTGTTACAAACATTTCTTTTCTATAGATCATGCCTCTGGGACTTTCACCTTTCTCACTTCATCCGTCCAAACATTCAGTAATGCCTACCACACTTTCTACTAAGTAAGTAGGCTTTCAACTAAGTGTTATGAGGGTTCAAAGATGAGAAAGTATCCACTCTCAGTGTATACTGCCTAGCATAGGAGACAAAACACATACACAGTTAACTATGGTGCAACATAGAAAGTGATTATTATCCTAAGAGAAACCCACACCAAAAAAATGCTATGGGGAGAGAAACTATGGAGAGATTACATCTGGCTGATGGGCTTTGGAATATGTCAGAGAAGGCTGTAGGGAGGAAATACTACCTGGTCCTTGAAAACAGATGTGAACAGGTGGAAATGGGGCAAGAAGTTCATTCTTGGCAGAAAGAAAAACAATCGCATCAAAAAATGGGCTAAGGGCATGAATAGACAATTCTCAAAACAAGCTACACAAATGGCCAACAAACATATGAAAAAAGGCTTAGCATCACTAATGATCAGGGAAATGCAAATTAAAACTACAATGCAATACCACCTTACTCCTGCGAGAATGGCCATAATTAAAAAATGAAAAAAAAAAAAAATATTGGCATGGATATGGTGAAAAGGGAACACTTCTACACTGCTGGTTGGAATGTAAACTAGTACAACCACTATGGAAAACAGTGTCAAGATTCCTTAAAGAACTAAAAGTAGATCTACCATTTGATCCAGGAATCCTGCTACTGGATATCTGCCCAGAGGAAAAGTCGTTATACGAAAAAGACACTTGCACGTGCATGTTTATAGTAGCACAATTGGCAATTTCAGAAACACAGAACCACCCCAAATGCCCATCAATCAATGAGTGGATCAAGAAATTGTGAGAGAGAGAGATATATATATAGATGAATACTATTCAGCTATGAAAAGGAGTGAATAATGGCAACCTGGATGGAATTGGAGACCATTATTCCAAGTGAAAACTCAGGAATGGAAAACCAAACATCACACATTCTCACTTAGAAGTGGAAGCTAAACTATGAGGATGCAAAGGCATAAACATGTTACAGAGGACTCTGGGGACTCTGGGGGAAGGGTGGGAGTGGGACGAGGGTTTAAGACTACACGCTGGGTACAGTGTACACTGCTCAGGTAATGGGTGCACCAGAATCTCAGAAATCACCACTAAAGAATTTATCCATGTAACAAACACCACCTGTTCCCCCAAAACCTATTGAAATAAATTTTTAAAAAAAAGAAATGTGCGAGCAAACACAAAAAGGGAGGAAGGATAGGATACATTCCAGAATCAGGAACCCAAAGGATGGAGGATGGTGAATGCAAAGATGTAATCAACAAAGCTTCCAGTCCTGGTTCTGCCTACTAATGACTATTTAGTCAAAATACTTAGTTTCTCTCATTCTCAGTTTTTATTGTTGCCGATAACAGAATACCTGACAATCCCACAGTGTTATTGTGAATATGCAATAAAGTGTGTGAAAATGCTATATAAACCACAAAAAGCTATATATATTGCTATGATCTGAATGTCCTTTAAAATTCATGTGTTACATCTTCATTGCCAGTGTGATAGTATTAAAGGGTGGGGCATTTAGGGGATGATTAAGTCAGGAGGGTGGCCCCTCATGGATGGAATTAGGAACCTTATAAAAAGGCCTAAGAGAGTGGATTCATTCCCTTCTGTTTGTTCTGCCATGTGCGGACACAGAATTTGTTCCCTCCAGAGTATGCAGCAACACAGTGGCATCTTAGAAGCAGAAAGCAGCCCTCGCCAGACATGAAACCTGCCAGGACTTTGATCTTGGACTTCCCAACCTCCAGAACTGTGAGAAATAAATTTCTACTTTTTATAAATTACTAAGTCTCGGGTGTTAGCAGCACAAACCAATGAGACCAATGTGTTATAGCAGCACAAACCAATGAAGACACAAGAGGATAGAGTTCTTATTGGTAGGTTGGAGCCCAATGATGGAAGGCTTGAACATCAAGCTAAGGAGTTTGAATAAGTCACCTGCATCAGACCAAGCAAGGTCCTGCACTGAGACTTCCCATTGCTTCTAGGGGAAATCCAGCTACTTATTTTACATAATGTAATATAATCTAGTATACCAGCTGTGTACACATTTGGTAAATTACACACTCATAACTCACATTAAATCAATTTGCTACAGATTCAGTTTTAAGTGCAGCCTTCAAATTTCTCTGTTTTCCATTCCTACACTCTGACAGATATGTCCTCTGGCCTGTATATGGTGGCCACTATTTCAGGTTTCTTATTCTTATAACTACTACTCTTAGACCCACTCTAGGCCCCTCCTCGCAGCTCCACTGATCCCTAAAGAATAAACTCAGTCCTGATCTAGGAAACAGAAGCCACTAGTCATTTCAGATTGAAATTAATTTCCTCTTCACACAGGTGAAAACATTTAATTGATTAAAGATAAGTATATTTATACCAGACAATGTCTCAAAGAATCTTCAGTAGAAGTCTAACTTTCATTAGTTCTAAATTTCTGGTGGTTTTTATTTTATGCTAAACTTTTGGGTTGCCACTAACAATGGATTATTTGCAAAATTAAAACCATTCAAAATGAGACAAAATGAAGTCCTTGTGATGTGGTAGCCTTTTCATTCCTGTGGCCCACCCACCGCGTGCTGTCAGTTGTGGCACCATTTCTCCATGTCTACATGGTTTTGCCTGGACTACTGCTCGTCTAGCGCCAGTGGTCTCCTAACTAGATACTCTTTCCCAGTCTTGCCTTCCTCCTATCCAGTTCCCACAATGATACCAGAGTACTCATTCTGAACATGTAAATCTGTTTGTGCCTTTCCTTTGCTTCTTAGCATGGCATATAGCCCTCCACAACCTCACCCCCTGCCACTGTTCATCCATCACAACCCAAGCCCCAACATTCACATCCTTTATATCATAGCACACACCCACTGCACTCCAAGCAGACCATGCTGTTTCACAATTTCCTTCTTTTTCCATATGCTATTCCCTGGAATTTCTGATCAGTATCCTCCTATTCCACCGTCAGATCTCATCTGTATTAACTGCTTCTTTGCTAAGACTCCCTGACAGTGATGCCCTCTCATCCTCCCCCAACCTTGATCATCATTGATTCAGGCCTATTCTCAGCACTTCATGCAAAATTAACTCTGTGGGAGCATTATTCATATTGTGTTATCATTGTTTGTTTGCTTATCTGTCTCCTCACTAGATCCTGAGTCTTTTATTTTCCCAAGCCCTGATATCTAGGACAGTCGAGCCCAATAAATACTTGTTAAATGAAGAAATAGAGTAGCTATAGGTCCTGACTTTAGCAAGTACTCCACAAGTCTTAACTCTCTTTCACCTTTTCTCCTATCCCCTA
This sequence comes from Rhinopithecus roxellana, assembly GCF_007565055.1. Lineage (NCBI taxonomy): Eukaryota > Metazoa > Chordata > Mammalia > Primates > Cercopithecidae > Rhinopithecus > Rhinopithecus roxellana. The sequence goes on along the minus strand of NC_044562.1, from coordinate 115,018,824 downwards.
TTCTATTTATTTCCTAAGAACTCCAATTTCCATTTCAGCTCAACTCATATGGGGACCCCATCCACAAATGTCTACTTTTAGAGAATCACTTTACCAATTGAGTGGAAGAGGTCATTTTCTGTTTTCAAGCAACATTCATCTAGAGTAAATGAAAAATCCTCACATTCAGCAACTATATTTCACTCTCTTGCATGAGTCAAGCTTTCAGTTATACATACATTTTGAAGAGAAATGAGTTTGCTATATTCATTCCTACCCTTGCCTTTTAAAACAGGATTTTATCCAACATAAGTAATGACAGAAAAGAAAAATAGAGATGATATCCCAACCAATTTAAACCAGAAATTTAGTCGAATATTTGATGCCCTTTCTGTGCCAGGCTAGGTGTGAGGCTAGATTTTTGCACATGTTCTTCTGTTCTTCTCTTTGGCTGGAATCATTTACCTGGTTGAGGTTTCTCAACCTTGGTGCAGTTGAAATATGCGGCCACATAATGCTTTGTCATTGTGGGGGATCTCCAGTGTTTCTTACAATGTTAACAGAATCCCTTGCCTCTACCCACTAGATGCCAGTAGCATCCCCAAGTTGTGACAACCATAAATATCTCCAGACATTGTCAAATGTACCCTGAGGGACAAAAATCACAACTGGCTGAGAATCACTGACCTAGCTGATTCTTGCCCGTCTTTCATATTTTAACTAATATGTCATCACCTGCTGGTAGCCTTCCTTGACCCCTCAGAATAAATCTAATGTCTCATTGTGTGTGTGTGTGTGTGTGGTGTGTGTGTGTGTGTGTGTGTGTGTGTGTGTGTTTTGTTTTTATTTGTTTTTTTTGTTTTTATTTGTTTGGTTTTTTTTAGACAGAATCTCTCTCACTCAGGCTGGAGTACAGTGGTGTGATTTTGACTCACTGTAACCTCCTATTGGGCTCAAGCGATCCTTCCACCTCAGCACTCCAGGTAGCTGGGACGACAGGTACATGCCACCACCCCTGGCTATTTTGTTTGTTTGTTTTTTGTTTTGTAGAAATGGATTCTCACCACATTACACAGACTGGTCTTGAACTCTTGAGCTCAAGCAATCCGCCTAAACTATTGAGCTCAAGCAATCCACCAACCTCAGCCCCCCAAAAGTGCTGGGATCTCATAAATGTTTTTAATAACATCATACAACATTTCCTCATAGCATGTATCAAGGTTTGCAATTATGCAGTTATTAACATGCTTACTGTTTTTCTCCTAAGCTATAAGCTCCATGAAAGTAGAAACTGGCTCTGTTTTGCTCACTATTGTATGTTTTGTCCCTAGCACAGTATCTGGCTTATATTAGGTACTCCATAAACAAGTGGTATAATCTCTTCCCTCAGTAGCAAAACTTTAAAAACTTCAGAGAAAACATAGGTGTGAGCCACGGGCCAGACGTATCTAAGAAGCAATACCATTTGAAAGGGATGGGTGCTTTTGATAATATTCTTTCTATGTAATTGGGAGAGAGTGGAAAGCAGCTATGAACCTAATGTGGGAGGAAAGTCTATGAGAGACACTGTAGGGAAACGAAGAGACAGACAGAGATAGATGTTTGCATCTGCAAGAATTGTGCCATGGAGGCTACCACCCACAAGGAGCTGAGGCTCATGTAATGCCTAGACTACAGGAAGGACTTTCCAATACCACGTTTAGATGGCAGGACTCTACCTGCATGAAAAAATGACAGCAACAGTAGCTGTGGCCCTTAAGGGAACCCAGCACAAGCTAGGGGAGCACGTGTGGGATCTACTCCTGGTTTTTGATACATTCTGTATCTGAGGCTAAATCTGAAACAAAATCAACAGTTTATCTTTCCTTTAATGAATGAATAACAGATGATTTTCCTTTATGAAGATGTAAACAAGACAGGAACTAAAGTATTTCCACTTATCTATCTGCTGTCAAGACCTTCTAAATCAAGGGTCTTAAATTGTTCACATTTTCTTGCTCTAAATTTTTGTTTGTTTGTTTTGATTTGTTTATTTATTTCAGGGCTGGGTCTGGGCAGGAAAAAGATAGGCTTGATATGGTTTTGTTTAGGGAGTGTGTCGAGAAACCTCAAGGATTGTGCCATATCGAGGGTCCGGTAACAGTGAGGCCAACACTAGGCCTGTCAGGGTGTAGTGGAGAGGGAGAGAGTGAGAGGGAGAGAGAGAGACAGGGAGAGAGAGAGAGGGAAAGAGAGGGAGAGAGGGAGGGAGAGAGAGAGAGGGAAAGAGAGGGAGAGAGGGAGAGAGGGGAGAGAGAGAGAGAACTATATAGATAAAGGGGGTCGCCTGCAATGAGCTGTGTCCTTCCGAAGAGGGATGCAGTGAACAGGCAGTCAGACAGCACAGAAAATAAATCAACACCCAACTTCTTCACTGTCTCCGGCCCCCATATCTGCTGTTTCTCCTCATTGGTAGCAATCGAACCCTAAAGCAGGCAAAACTGCCTGCTGATTCAGTCCACAAAGATGAGTCCCTTGGGGGCCCAAGGAAAGGAGAAGAAGGATGGAAACAGGAGAGGGGAGGGTGGCAGAAAATATCCAGCACAGTGTCTCACTGTGTACCACTTCCAGAGGGTGGACCATAACCTTATTTCAGGCTTGACACCAACAATTTGTAAAATAGCATTGAATTTGGGACATAGAGTTTTTACTGGGAGATGGTATATATGTTAAAAGTAGATATGACATAAAGAAATCCTACATGTCTGTCTCAGAGAGTTGATAATTTAGTCTGAGCCAATACAATGGCTCAGACTAAAAAGTAGGCTAGCACCCACCTCCAAGCCCCCTGTGACACTCTTAAGCATGGCTGCAGGAAAGAGACTGAAGGAACAAAACTTAACTATACCACCACCTCTCTCCTTTAGGGGTGTGATAGGATCACACAATACTATCATAAATCTTCTCTTTCATTTTGCTATGAAGGAAGTAGAAGAGGCAGAAGTAAAGAAAAGCCACGGCCTGAGATATGAGTGAAAGTTTGAGCTTTTTTTTTTTTTTTTTGCAGGGAGAGAGGGAGTAAGAGAAGCAGTTGCTGTTAGGATGAGAGGGACCTCAGGGCAGCAGATGAGTAAAAAGGAATGTTAGGTTGTTTGACGTGTGTCATTCAATATTACATTCTTTTCCCTTTAGAATTTTCTAAAACACCTAAGAAAAGATTTAAATTGCATCCCAGGTTTTTATTTGAAGAAGAAACTGGATAGAGACCCCAAGTTATCCCAGCCTTAATTTAGGCTACAGAAGCAAAGAACAGATGGCCATCTGGACAGAGAGCCTTTTCTAGGAGGAAAGTACAAAAAGCATGGGAACTCAGAGATGCCAGCCTCCACGTAGGGCTAGGTGAACTCTTTTACCCTCATTCCCATTTTCCAGGAAGAGAAAACACTTTCATCAAGTGCAATATGAAGGGTTTATGGGTGAAGAAGTACAGCTCAGCTCAACATACTAATAGACTCAAATATTTAAGGAATGGGTTGGCAGCCACACTTACAAATAGACTCCCTTTCAAGATAACAAAGACTACTAGGGATGACTGTACTTGCTGTCTGAGATCAAGCCTTGGCTTCTGCCTGTCCCATCATCTCTTGAGTCCTGATCTGGGCCTGTTGCCCATGCTCCCATCTGTCCTGCTCACTGCTTGGCACTCTTTCCCATTCATAACCTCAGCCTCCACGTGTTTGTGCCTTTGATGAGCCCCTTCTGCAAACTCTAGCCCTAGCATGGGTGTGAATTGCAAGTTGTGAGAACTGCTTTTCTCAACAATATATTTCTTCCAGTCTTGTTCAAAATTCTTGACACTATCTTGGCTCTACATATATACTATTCCTATATCATTACCAGAAGCGACTGGGGTCTGATGCTAAACCAAGTTAAGAGCACATCAGCCTGGCCAAGGCCAACTATCTCAAATTGCTGCAAACCAATATTGTATCACTGATATTTATTAGATTTTTTTCCTATAAGCGCAGCACTTTGCATGAATTATCTCACGCAATCTGGAGGAAATACCTATATGTAAGAGAAAACCACCTTTCCTGTTTTATAGATGAAAATACCAAGAACGACAAGGGTTGAGTGACTTTCATAAGGTCAGGCAGCCCGCTGGTGGAGCTGGGGTTGGAACCCAGGCATTCAGACTTCCGAGCCTGTAATTCAACCACTATGCTATATGTTCCCAAAATGTGTCACACCCTCCAGAAAGGAGATGACCCAGCACCTTCACATAAGCCATGCCTTCTGGTCTGGAGCACCTTCCCTCATGCTGTATATGGTGGGCTCCTTCTCGCCCTTCAAGTCTGTTTCCATGTGTCCTACTCATAGAGGCCTAGACTGTCTCTCCTGTTTGTATACATCCTGTTCTTCTCCTTCATTGCATTTATCTCAATAAATATTCCTTTGCATGTTTACTGTCTAATGTCTTATCTTGCTCTGCAAGTGATGGGACTGGGTATGTTTTGCTCAGCACCATATTCCAACACTCATCTCAGCAACTGACCCATAGTAGACATCACACCTTTCAAATAGAGGAATAAATGAATAGACTCCCTTCTGGTATTCTCATCTTAGAACCTTCCAAAGTTCCATATACTACCTAAATTATTTAGTCTGTGGCAAATGCTTTTTACTGTTTGCTTACTGCTGAGAAGTAAGTACCCTCTTTTCCTATGAGGGTAGGTTTTACTTATTTATAGATAAAAGTCTTTTGAGGTCCAATTTGCAATGAGCAAGTTTGCCACAATCAGATAACCTAATATCAGTTCAAAATGCCTTGTGATTATAAAGTGGTGAGATTGCGTGTGTGTGGCCTACAGAAGAGGGGTGCTGATGGCTGCCTAATGTCAGCAGTCCTAAGCAGTGTACAGTCTACAGGGCACAACTCAATTGGTTGCATAAGTTCTAGCACATCTGTTTAAAATAACTTTATTGCTTTCTAATTAGGGTTTCCATGTGCCTGTTTAGCCTAGAGTCCTCAAACCTTTTGAACTTAGGATCCCTTTATAATTTTAAAAATTATTGAGGGCTGGGCACAGTGACTCATGCCTGTAATCCCAGCACTTTGGGAGGCTGAGGTGGGTGAATCTCCTGAGGTCAGGAGTTCAAGACCGGCCTGGCCAACATTTGAAATCCTATCTCTACTAAAAATACAAAAATTAGCCGGGCATGGTGGTGGATGCCTGTAGTCCCAGCTACTCGGGAGGATGAGGCAGGAGAATCGCTTGAACCTGGGAGGCGGAGGTTGCAGTGAGCCAAGACTGTGCCACTGCACTCTAGCCTGGGCAACAGAGCAAGAGTCTGTCTCCAAAAAAAAAAAATTATTGACGACCCTCAAAGAGTTTGTAATAAGAATTATATCTATTGATATTTACTATACTGAAAGTTAAAAATGAGAATCTTAAAACATTTATTGTTTTGGTTGAAGTATATATATTATACATATATACCTATAGCATACATATGTGTATATACTTGCTACATGTATATACACACATGTATGTATATATACCCACATACAGCATATACATATAGTATTGGTATATGTGGGTGGAAAAAGAAGAAGTATTTTTTAATAGCCGTTTTAGATGATTGTGGATATTCTGATACTATACCAAAATTCAACAATTGGTAGTTCTTAAAGGCTAGTTCAATATAAAATATGGAACCCTATCAAGAAAATTTTGTACTGTTACATTAAAGTTAATTCCTCTCTCTTGCACTTTGAATGGACCTAGGAGTAATTTTGTAATGTCATGTATTTGGTCACTTGGAAAATACTGTTGACTGAGTTAGGCACATCTTCTAGTATCATGTGACCAGATAATGCCCCTGTAAAACAGTATAAGTCTGAGACTGGAAAATGGTTTCAGAACTAGGAGAGGAAAAATAATGTGGGAGAGGAGAGACTCAGTTATAGACAAGATAAGCAATTTTTATTACAATGTATCTGATATGGTTTTGTTACAATGTACTTATATGGTTTGGGTGTCCCCACCCAAATCTCATCTTGAATTGTAGTTCCCATAATCTCCATGTGTCGTGGGAGGGACACGGTGGGAGGTAATTGAATCATGGGGGTGGTTTCCCCCATGCTATTCTCATGATAGTAAGTTTTCACGAGATCTCATGGTTTTATAAGTGGCTTCCCCCTTCCTTTAGCTGTCATTCTTCTCTCTCCTGCCACCATGTGAAGAAGGACTTGTTTGCTTCCCCTTCTACTATGATTGTAAGTTTCCTGAGGCCACCCCAGCCATGCTGAATTGTGAGTCAATTAAATCTCTTTTCTTTATAAATTACCCAGTCTCAGGTATGTCTTTATTAGCAGCATGAGAATGATGAGGTTTATTAGCAGATGATGTCTTTATTAGCAGATGAGAATGATAAACTCTGCCTTAGTTTGCCTATGATATGCTTCAGTAACAATCTTCATGGTCAGTATGTCTTGCTGCCTTCTGCAAATTCCTGTTTCTCAGAATATACAGAAATATGAGTTTGCTTTTTAGTGGAAAAAGGAGGAGGAGGAGGGAGGAATTCAGGGAGGAGATGTCTTATAGGCCAGAATTTGCCTTTTGGCAGAAATTTGGCTACTCCTTACCAGTCTGATTTAAGCTCTTACCTCTGGCTAATTACACTACATCTCTCTCTCTCTGTAGTATTCCATGGCTATTAATAAATGCCTCATGACATTTGGGAGAGGACTACTTTGTGAGTGAGGACAGCTTTATTAATTTGGGGGGCAAGACTTTATGTTTAAAATGAAAAGCACCTTTAAAGAATGTTGCAGTCATAGAGTTGTTCTCAGGGTGGAGCACAGTTCTCTATAAGCATATTGTGTTCACAGTCAAGAGCAGTGAATAGAGAAGTAAGCCCATCTTTCAATGTGTAATGTTGAACAAACCAGGATGTTGCATTTTCACAGCTGGTGCTAGGCTTGGGGAGCCTGGCTGAGGGGGCCATGGAGGTAGAATCTGGATGAAATGGGAGACAGAGGATAACAGGCTATATTAATTATTACATCCATGCACCTTGGCTGTTGTCAGGGAAAACAACATTTTCTGGGTTTCTTTGGCATCTTCTCTGACTCTAAATGGTGCAGGCAGAGTTCTGCTGGGCAGAACTTACTCCACCCTGAGAATTTTAGGTATCCACCAAAAACTCACAGTAGCACCAGGCCAGTGAGCCTGAAACACTGACAAATGTCACTGACTGGCAGGCCTTACTCTGAAACTGTGAAGGCAGATCATTGGGGGTGACATGGTGATGGAATTTCAGAAATGGGTCAGCAGCTACCTCACGTTCCTGCACTATGATGGATGATATGGACGCTGCTGGAAGCCCTGTCTGGTGAGTTGGAATCAAGAGAATGTGACTAATCTGCTGTGTCAATGGCCAAGAGAGAAAAGATTATGAAACAGGAGAAAGGGAAAGAGAACCAGAATGTTTTTCTTCTCATGAGGAGAGGCTCATTGAAGAAAGCTCAACCTAAACCAAGGCTGTTCATTATAACAAAAAGAATGGTGCCTTGTATTTTACAAAGCACTTTACCATTATGGAGCATTTTCACATTTTACATTACCATAGTTGCAACTCACTACAACCAAATGAGGAAGGCAAAGGGAAAAGTGAGCCTCACAGCTTGAAGGAATGCTTGGAAATATTTTTTCTTTTTGAGACAGACTCTCGCTCTGTCGCCAGACTGGAGTGCAATGGCGTGATCTCGGCTCACTGCAACCTCCACCTCCCGGGTTCAAGCGATTCTCCTGCCTCAGCCTCCTGAGTAGCTGGGACTACAGGTGCCCACCACTATGCCCAGCTAATTTTTGTATTTGTAGTAGAGATGGAATTTCACCATGTTGGCCAGTATGATCTTGATCTCTTAACCTCGTGATCCGCCTGCCTTGGCCTTCCAAAGTGCTGGGATTATAGGCATGAGCCACCCGGACCGGCCGGGAAATAGTTTTAAAATAAGGAAATACACAAGTTGTAAAAGCTGCCCATATATTGAAGCCACAAGGCTTTTCCTTGGTGTAAAGCTAAAGATAGCAATGAATGCCAATATGAATGCTTTTTGGAAATTTTCTTTTTGATGTCATGAAAAACAAGAAGGCTCTACCTTTCTTTCAAATGTAGAACATTCACCATGTGAACAGAAGGTATTCTGTTTTGGATATTTCTGATGAGATCTTTACATTTTTCTTTTCTTTTTTCTTCAAAACAAGAAAAAAGCCTTCTGGTGACTTTCCCTTTGCCTTTGTCTTTATTACTCCAAGGTCATTAATAGTTGACAGTACACACCACTCTAGTAATAAATATTTGTTTGATACTTGGGTAAAATTGCTAGCATCTGGGGCTGTCTCAGCCTTAAGCTGCCACTGGCTTCCTCTATACCTAGAGTCAATAGAACTGGGTTGTAATCTGTGACGACTAGCAAAAGATTCAACTTCTTTGAACCCAGGTTTCCTATCTGTAAAATGTGATAGTACCTACTTCATAAGTGTTGTAAGAGCTGGAATAAAGGAGACATCACACAGACAAAAGTATACAGAACAAGTGCACAGTATGTTAGTATCCAGTAGACTCACTCAATGCTGTGCTGGAGTTGATTAGTATGAGTGCACAAGAGCTGATTATTATATTTCCAGGAATTCTGCTAGCCAACTGCTAAACCATTGGCAGCTTGAAACTGACTGTGGTGGGAAGATTTACACCACAAAAATCAACAGCCACAAATCAGGGTTCGTCCCCAGCTAGTGGCTAAAGATTTATAAGCACACTACCACTGCTCATGATAATATATGTTTTGCTCTTGGTTTTCAATTTCCTATTTGGTATTGTTCTAAAAATATGATGAACTAAATATTTTGGGGATATACATGTCTTTAAAAATATAAGAAATGTTCTTTCACTGGGGCAGAGCCTCTGTTGAGTTAAAGCATCAGTGAAAAAAATTATGGGATTGGATTCCAGGTATCAGCAAGCTTGATGGTTATGGGAGACATTTTTGGCTGCCTACTCAACAACCATTCCTCATTCCCCCCAACCCACCTTTACCCCTTTTCCCTCATGAAAGAATTAGATCCCTTGATTTCAAGCAAGGTAGGGCCCAACCCTAATTTCCAGCCCCAGGGATGGATAGTGATTGCTCTAGTCAGTCACAGGAATGTGAGTATCCTCCACCAGTGACTGGTCTAGCAATGGACGTATGACTGAGTTCTGGCTTTCATTCTCAAATGAAAGAAACAGACTCCTATTAGAAGAAAGCTCTTGAGCCCTTTTCTGTCTGTTCACTTTGGTTTGAGGATATGATGCCATGTGACCATTAGGCAACAGGCAGGCAGGAAGGAAAAAAACCCAACTCCCTGAGGACATCTGAGCAGAAGAGTAGAGAGTGTCTATTTCTGTGACATCACTGAGCCACTGATTGAACTCTGGACTTGCCTGTCTTTAATAATAATGGTTTAAACTGCAATTATATCTCTGTGATTTGTATTCAAAAGCATTCCTATCTAATATAGGGAGGGCAATATATTGCAAATGTAGTTGTCTTTTCAAAGTTTCCCAGATTATAATTTGTAGTTGATGAAAAAAAAAACCCCATCTTTTTGGGTTCTTTTTCAAATAAGCCTACTTATGAAGCCCATCCTAGCTCTAATCTCAAAGACCACAGAGATCCGAGATTGGGGGCCATATTATGGGGAAGAGAAGACAGGCAAAGAATGGGGACTTCCCTCTGGATTTGTGTGGATTTGTTCAGCTATTATAATTGAGTCAAGCAGGGATGGACATTACTGAAGTTCTGAAAGAGATTTGTGCACTGACATCTTGAGATCCCACTTTTAGGATATTTTTCTAGGTATAATATCATTAGGATCTTTTTAGGATTACTCTTAGGATCATTTTGTCCTGAGTTATTTTGCAAGCTTGCCAAAAAGGTTATCTGGGGAATTCACTCAGAGCTGGCAGAACAACAAAAGAAGTTTTGGTGGATATGGTGGTGGGACACTGCAGAAGCTATACCTATTACCCTTTCAAAGAGAGAAACGAAATTTGAAAAGAATACGCCATCATACCTGTGAGAAAATAGGCACCTGAAGAGGATGAGGATTTTCTAGCAGAGGAAATAGTAAACTAGCATGTGGAATACTGGCCAGGTATCAGAATCTGCCTCTGATCCCCTAAAAGACAGGATTCTTGAAGCCAAGCCAGTGCCATGCTAGCAGCAACAGAGCATGAGGAGGATATTTTGAAGAAGCAGCAGGCTAGGTAGGTCTTGTTTCTGGAGGCAGATGTAGAGAAATCTGCGCATGTCTGGATGGTTTCTGAGTGCCCTCACCCCAGGGGCTTTTGCAGACTTGCTATAGGAGCAGCAGGCACGGGAAACAGGAAATGGGATACAGGAGGGTGTGAAAATAGCCCTATGTTCTTCATCTTCCCACTGCCCTAGTTCCTGGCTCATCTCTTCTCTGTGTAGCCTGTGATCGTGTCTGTTGGTAACTCCTTCCCATACCCCAAAGCCTATAAGCTTCAGAGAGCTCAGCTGCCAGGCTAGTGCCCAAAAGGGACAATAACGATAGTGAGAAGCTACATTCAGGGCCCTTAGCAATGGGAAATGGCAGAGAATGGTAGGAAGTCTATGAATGACCTCCAAGGCTGTTTAGAGCTTATGAAGTCCTCCTTTCTCCGTTTGCTGAAAACTCCCATGGAAGTGAAAGGAACCTCTGTCTGGTTTATTTCAAAGGGAGGCTTGTAAAAAGAAAAAAAAAAAAAAATACTCAACATTATCCAAGTAGCCTCTTACTGGCTAATTTTTAGAGCTAAATATCTTGACTGCTTTAAAACATTTCTTTTTCATATTACACAAAAGAACTGAGGATGGGGTCTGACAATTAGATGCATGTTCCATTTATACATTCTGTTTCTTGCTAGGGAGGTAGCCACTGTGTAAGCCTTTTCAGAAACTATTTTTAGGGAAAAACCACTCACTGATAAGAGTTCATCAGAATAAAATCAACTTAGGAGGACAGTTACTGCAAAGTATTCTTGTTATTTGGGATCAATGAACTCCAAATCCCTTGAAGCTGTTGCAGACCCACAAAATAAGTCTGTTCACCTGTTCACTTGCTAGTGAGAAAAGTAAACAAGAATGTGCCAGGGGCACTTTTGAGGCATGGCCTGTATTTGAGGGGTATGAGTGGAATTCCAGAAGTTATGTGTAAATGAATAAGCATAACACCACCTCACTTCCCTCACATGCAGGAAGCAGGCACAAAAAAAAGGAGTGTCTGTCTGTGTGTGTGTGTTTAAGCAATAATCCTGCTACAATTACATCATTCAAAACAACACTATAAATAGTTTCAGTGACAGAGACACATGCAAGTTATCTCAAAAAATGTGTGCTGAGAGCAGTTCTTCTCCTACTCCTGCTGTTGGTGATTTAAAACATTTGGGAACCCAGGAAAACCACATATCCTAGCCACAGGAAGAACAGGAACTGGAGTAGAGTCAGGTAAAAGGGAGAAGAGGAATTTGTCCAACTCCGCACAGGTGGGCTGCCATCCATGTGACAACCAGCTACGCTTGGTGGGCCTGAGCTTCCACCTCATTATCTTTGCTTTCTCATAGTTTTTGCTTCCTCATCTTACTCAGAGTTTCTGTTGCCACATGTTGGTCTAGCTTCTCTAGCCACGTGTTGATCCACTGTGCATTACAATTTCTCTCAATATACCCTTTCAGCCCCAGAACTTGCTTCTCCTTGCCTCATTCACCAAGTGTCTTAATTCATTTGCATTGCTATAAAGGAATACCTGAGGCTGGGTCATTTATAAAAAGCAGATGTTTATTTGCCTCATGGTTCTGCAGACTGTACAAGAAGCACAGGGCCAGCATCTGCTTCTGGTGAGGACTTCAGACTGTTTCATGGCAGAAGGCAAAGGGGAGCTGGTGTGTCATGTGGCAAGAGAGAGGGAGCAAGAGAGAGGTGCAGAAGGTACCAGGCTCCTTTTAACAATCAGTGCCGGCAGGAATCAAGAGCAAGAATTTACTCATTACCAAGCCATTCATGAGGGTTCAGCCCCCATGACCCAAACACTTCCCATCAGGCCTCACCTCTAATATTGGGGATCAAATTTCACCATGGGACTTGGCAGAACCAAACAAACAATCTCCAACCATAGCACCAAGTATCTTCTCATCCTTTTTCTTGGGAGAGAATTTGATGGTCCTGTTTATCTTTTTCTATACTGCTGGCCATCCTGAGGATTGATTGCCCTTGGGTACAGCCAGTTGTAAACTAGGAATAAGGTCATGTGGTTCAAAGCATGACAGTCGTTTTTGTTTGTTTGTTTGTTTGTTTGTTTTTAACAACCAGACTCTTTCTGTAGCTCAGGCTGGAGGGCAGTAGCAAGCTCATAGCTCACTGTAAGCTCCAACTCCTGGGCTCAAGTGATAGTCTCTCTTAAACCTCCCTAGTAGCTGGAATGACAGGTGTACACCACCACACATGGCTAATTTTTAAAAACATTTTTCAGTAGAGATAGGGTCTCAGTATGTTGCCCAGGTTGGTCTTGAACTCCTGGCCTCAAGAGATCCTCTTGCCTTGGCCTCCAAAAGTGCTGGGATTGCAGGTGTGACCTACCATGCCCAACCCATGGCAGTTTTGGGCAGTCTCCTACTTAGAGTCAATGAAGGGGGTAGTTCCTATTAATAATGGTAGGCACCATGGTTGACATGTCTAATGTACATGGGTGAGTATGTAGTTAAAATATCCTCTTGGCCAGGTGCAGTGGCTCACGCCTGTAGTCCCAGCACCTTGGGAGGCCAAGGCAGGCAGATCACCTGAGGTCAGGAGTTGGTCACCTGGCCAACTTGGTGAAACCCCACCTCTTCTAAAAATCCAAAAACTAGCTGAGCATGGTAGTAGATGTCTGTAATCCAAGCTACTCAGGAGGCTGAGGCAGGAGAATTGCTTGAATCTGGGAGGTGGAGGTTGTAGTAAGCCAAGGTCACACCACTGCACTCCAGGCTGGGCAAAAGAGAAAGACTCCATCTCAAAAAAAAAAAAAAAAAAAAAAAAAAAAATTCCTGAGGTGGCGCTGAGATGGCCAAATAGGAACAGCTCCAGCCTCCAGCTCCCAGCGTTAGCGACACAGAAGATGGGTGACTTCTCCATTTCCAACTGAGGTACCGGGTTCATCTCACTGGGACGTCTTGGACAGTGGGTGCAGGACAGTGGGTGCAGCCCAGTGAGCGAGAGCTGAAGCAGGGTGAGGCATTGCTTCACCCAGGAAGTGCAAGGGGGAAGGGAATTCCCTTTCCTAGCCAGGGGAAACCATGACACAAAACACCTGGAAAATTGGGTCACTGCCACCCTAATACTGCGCTTTACCAAGGGTCTTAGCAAACGGTGCACCAGGAGATTATATCCCACACCTGGCTCAGAGGGTCCCATCCCCATGGAGCCTTGCTCATTGCTAGTACAGCAGTGTGAGATCTAACTGCAAGGTGGCAGCAAGGCTGGGGGAGAGGCGCCCACCATTGCTGAGGCTTAAGTAGGTAAACAAAGGAGCTGGGAAGCTTGAACTGGGTGGAGCTCATCGCAGCTCAAGGAGGCCTGCCTGCCTCTGTAGACTCCACCTCTGGGGACAGGGCATAGACAAACAAAAGGCAGCAGAAACCTCTGCAGATGTAAATGTCCCTGTCTGACAGCTTTGAAGAGACTAGTGGTTCTCCCAGCATGGAGTTTGAGATCTGAGAACAGACAGACTGCCTGCTCAAGTGGGTCCCTGACCCCCGAGTAGCCTAATTGGGAGACATCCCCCACTAGGAGCAGACTGACACCTCACACCTCACATGGCCGGGTACACCTCTGAGACGAAGCTTCCAGAGGAATGATCAGACAGCAACATTTGCTGCTCAGCAATATTCACTCTTCTGCAGCCTCCGCTGCTGATACCCAGGCAAGTAGGGTCTAGAGTGGACCTCAAGCAAACTCCGACAGACCTGCAGATGAGGGTCCTGACTGTTAGAAGGAAAACTAACAAACAGAAAGGACATCCACACCAAAACCCCATCTGTACGTCACCATCATCAAAGACCAAAGGTAGATAAAACCACAAAGATGGGGAAAAAGCAGTGCAGAAAAGCTGAAAATTCTAAAAATCAGAGCACCTCTCCCCATCCAAAGGAACACAGCTCCTCACCAGCAGTGGAACAAAGCTGGATGGAGAATGACTTTGATGAGTTCAGAGAAGGCTTCAGACAATCAAACTTCTCCAAGCTAAAGGAGGAACTATGAACCAAGCACAAAGAAACTAAAAACCTTGAAAAAATATTTGACAAATGGCTAACTAGAATAACCAATGTAGAGAAGTCCTTAAACGACCTGATAGAGATGAAAACCATGACATGAGAACTATGTGACAAATGCACAAGCTTCAGTAACTGACTTGATCAACTGGAAGAAAGGGGTATCAGTGACTGAAGATCAAACAAATGAAATGAAACAAGAAGAGAAGTTTAGAGAAAAAAGAGTAAAAAGAAATGAACAAAGCCTCCAAGAAATATGAGACTATGTGAAAAGATCAAATCTACGTCTGATTGGTGTACCTGAAAGTGATGGGGAGAATGGAACCAAGTTGGAAAACATTCTTCAGGATATTACCCAGGAGACCTTCCCCAACCTAGCAAGGCAGGACAACATTCAAATTCAGGAAATACAGAGAACGCCACAAAGATACTCCTCGAGAAGAGCAACTCCAAGACACATAATTGTCAGATTCACCAAAGTTGAAATGAAGGAAAAAATCTTAAGGGCAGCCAGAGAGAAAGGTCAGATTACCCACAAAGGGAAGCCCATCAGACTAAGAGCAGATCTCTCGGCAGAAACTCTACAAGCCAGAAGAGAGTGGGGGCCAATATTCCACATTCTTAAAGAAAAGAACTTTCAGCCCAGAATTTCATATCCAGCCAAACTAAGTTTCATAAGTGAAGGAGAAATAAAATCCCTTACAGACAAGCAAATGCTGAGAGATTTTGTCACCACCAGGCCTGCCCTACAAGAGCTCCTGAAGGAAGCACTAAACATGGAAAGGAACAACTGGTACAAGCCACTGCAAAAACATGCCAAAATGTAAAGACCATCGATGCTAGGAAGAAACTACATCAACTAATGGGCAAAATAACCCACTAACGTCATAATGACAGGATTAAATTCACATATTACAATATTAACCTTAAATGTAAATGGGCTAAATGCTCCAATTAAAAGACACAGACTGTGGCAAGTTGGATAAAGAGTCAAGACACATCAGATTGCTGCATTCAGGAGACCCACCTCATGGGCAGAGACACACATAGGCTCAAAATAAAGGGATGGAAGAAGATCTACCAAGCAAATGGAAAACAAAAAAAGCAGGGGTTGCAATCCTAGTCTCTGATAAAACAGACTTTAAACCAACAAAGAGCAAAAGAGACAAAGAAGGCCATTACATAATGGTAAAGGGATCAATTCAACAAGAAGAGCTAACTACCCTAAATATATATGCACCCAATACAGGAGCATCCAGATTCATAAAGCAAGTCCTTAGAGACCTACAAAGAGACTTAGACTCCCACACAATAATAATGGGAGACTTTAACACCCCACTGTCAACATTAGACAGATCAATGAGACAGAAAGTTAACAAGGATATCCAGGAATTGAACTCAACTCTGCACCAAGCAGACCTAATAGACATCTACAGAACTCTCCACCCCAAAACAACAGAATATACATTCTTCTCAGCACCACATCACACTTATTCCAAAATTGACCACATAGTTGGAATTAAAGCACTCCTCAGAACTGTAAAAGAACAGAAATTATAACAAACTGTCTCTCAGACCACAGTGCAATCAAACTAGAACTCAGGACTAAGAAACTCAATCAAAACCGCTCAACTACATGGAAACTGAACAACCTGCTCCTGAATGATTACTGGGTACATAATGAAATGACAGCAGAAATAAAGATGTTCTTTAAACCAATGAGAACAAAGATACAACATACCAGAATCTCTGCAACACATTTAAAGCAGTATGTAGAGGGAGATTCACAGCACTAAATACTCACAAGAGAAAGCAGGAAAGATCTAAAATTGACACCCTAACATCACAATGAAAAGAACTAGAGAAGCAAGAGCAAACACATTCAAAAGCTAGCAGAAGGCAAGAAATAACTAAGATCAGAGCAGAAATGAAGGAGATAGAGACACAAAAAACCCTTCAAAAAATCAATGAATCCAGGAGCTGTTTTTTTGAAAAAATCAACAAAATTGACAGGCCACTAGCAAGACTAATAAGAAAAGAAAAGAGAGAAGAATCAAACAGACACAATAAAAAATGATAAAGGGGATGTCACCACCAACCCCACAGAAATACAAACTACCATCAGAGAATACTATAAACACTTCTACGCAAATAAACTAGAAAACCTAGAAGAAATGGATAAATTCCTGGACACATACACTCTCCCAAGACTAAACCAGGAAGAAGTTGAATCCCTGAAGAGACCAATAACAGGCTCTGAAATTGAGGCAATAATTAATAGCCTACCAACCAAATAAAGTCCAGGATCAGATGGTTTCACAGCCAAAGTCTACCACAGGTACAAGGAGGAGGTGGTACTATTCCTTCTGAAATTATCTCAATCAATAGAAAAAGAGGGAATCCTCCCTAACTCATTTTATGAGGCTATCCTGATACCAAAGCTTGGCAGAGACACAACAAAAAAAGAGAATTTTAGACCAATATCCCTGATGAACATTGATGCAAAAATCTTCAATAAAATACTGGCAAACTGAATCCAGCAGCACATCAAAAAGCTTATCCACCATGATCAAGTGGGCTTCATCCCTTGGATGCAAGGCTGGTTCAACATATGCAAATCAATCAACGTAAACCAGCATATAAACAGAACCAAAGACAAAAACCACATGATTATCTCAATAGATGCAGAAAAGGCCTTTGACAAAATTCAACAGCTCTTTATGCTAAAAACTCTCAATAAATCTGGTATTGATGGAACGTATCTCAAAGTAATAAGAGCTATTTACGACAAACCCACAGTCAATATCATACTGAATGGGCAAAAACTGGAAGCATTCCCCTTGAAAACTAGTGGCTTATGCTCTGATTTTCCTTTGGGGTACGGTTTCTTTCTTACTTGAGAAACTTCTAGGGAAACAATTTATTTTTATTGTCTGGAGCAAGTCTTAGATGGAATCTTCAGCACTTTTCAAATTGTACTTGAATTATCAGCCACAGAGTAAGAGTTGTTGCTTTTATCAGTTAGCTGTATTTTAAAATTCTCAGGTGAATATTTGTGGTCATTTCAGCACATCAGCAAATATGGTGGTTAATCTCCACCCTTCCTCCATCTGCTCTCCACCCCTCACTGCCCTTCTCTGCACACTGGATAGGGGGGAGGTACACCCATATACACTGCCTCATGAAGCCCATTTTGTCCTATACTTTCTTGATGGAAAGGATCTACAGGAGATCAGAGTCAGATAATAGAGAAGTTGGAGTATTTCTTACCCCACATTCTCCCTGCCCTTGATACTGTGGTCAGCCAGTGGCTTTACCTTCAGGATTATAGCTCCTATCAGTTTGCTCTCTTTCATTGGTTCAGCTGTCACTATTTCCTTTCCTTGGCCTTCAGGCCAAGCTGGGAGTGATAACATCATACCACGCTTGCTAGGCCCTGGGTGCCTCAATGTGGCAGATTGTTTTTCCGAAAGGACAATCACAGAATTTCCTCTCCTACTTGCTCCTAAAGAACCTTGACATTCCTGCATCAAAAGATGGAATCTCTATCCCCTCTGCACCCCCTTGAACCTGGGATGGATTTTGTGTTGGCCTTGACAAATAGAATCAATAGCAGAGCCAGGCGCTGTGGCTCACGCCTGTAATCCCAGCACTTTGGGAGGCCGAGGTGGGCGGATCATGAGGTCAGGAGATCGAGACCATCTTGGCTAACATGGTGAAACCCCATCTCTACTAAAAATACAAAAAATAGTTGGGTGCAGTGGCAGGTGCCTGTAGTCCCAGCTATCTGGGAGGCTGAGGCAGGAAAATGGCGGGAACCTGGGAGGCGGAGCTTGCAGTGAGCCGAGATCCGGCCACTGCACTCCAGCCTGGGTGACAGAGCGAGACTCCGCCTCAAAAAAAAAAAAAAAAAAAGAAAAGAAAAGAATCAATAGCAGGGACATAATGTAGCTTCCAAGGCTAGGTCATCTCCTTTAGGTAAACCTTCCTCCTAGCTTTCTCGAAACATGCACAGTTAGAGCCTTCAACCACCACGTAAGAAATCTAGTTACCCTGAGGAGAGACCGTATGGAGAGACCACATAGAGACAGAGCTCTGTCTGAGGACGCTGGTTGTTCCAGCCCCACCCGTGTGAGCCTCCCCGTCTAGGTGCAGATATGTGAATAGGTGATCTTCAGATGATTCTTGTTCTAGCCAACATTTGACTACAAATGCATGAGACACCCTGGTGAGAACCACCCTGCTGAGCCCATTCAACCTCCTGAACCATGAGAAGTAATATACCACTAAGTTTTGGTGTAGTTGGTTAGGTAGCTGTAGATAACTGATACACTCAACATCCTTTGCTAGTTGCCTTAACTATACCTACATCTCTTCAAACCCCCAGCTGAGCATGCCTTCTGTTTCCTGTGGGACCCTGACTGCCATGCTGAGAAAGATAGCATCATATATATTAGAACTCAAAAGAACCTCAGAAATCTTAGAGTGAGATCCACCCCTTTAGGTTACAAGTGAGGAAACTGAAGAACCAATTGAGTAAAAAACAAATAGAGTTTTATAGGTAGGGAACTAAGGTCCTGACCCGTGCAGTGACCCACAGCTCATTAGGGCTCAGATTAGAACACAGCCTCTATCCACAGCTTTCCTCACCTAGAGCTTTGTGATTGTTAATTTATCTTACAAATATATTATGCAACTTAAGTCACTTTGGGTCTTGGTGCAGTTTTTAGTCCCAAGACCTCCGATTTTTGGGGTGTCAAGAGAGCCCCATTATTTTTTACTGTATTATGTGCTGCGATGTCCATATCTGTGTGGCCCTGATTCCAAAGCTAAGCAGATTTTTTTTAATGAGGACAGGCAGCTTCTCTTTGGAGAATGGCAGAAATGGCTTCTTGGTCATGCCAGCCATCTCCTGGAAGACTTTTCTCTTTCCTTCAAGTCGCTGTCACAGAAACTTGCCATTTGTCACTCTTGAGGCCCAAGGGACCATTATAAGGTTGTGTGTGCTTCAGCTATGCTGAAGCTAGGTAATTATCTTAGGTGTGCATAGACCCTAAACAAAGATGAATAAAGAACGCAGTAATTTCCTTGTCATTCTCATTTATTCGGTTGTTCATGCTAGAGTCTGCTAATTCAGATTTGGATGCATTTGTGTGCGTGTGTGTGTGTGTGTGTGTGTGTGTGTGTGTTTATCACACATGCTTTCTGTTGATTAGCCAATCTATGCTAAAATAATATTCTTATTATTTTACTCTTTTAATGTAATTGTATTTTAAATTTAAAAAAATTTTTTTGATTTCTTTCTTTTTTCTTTTCTTTTCTTGCTCCACGAGGCTGGAATGCAGTGGCATGGCCTTAGCTCACTGCAGTCTTGACTTCCTGAGCTCAGGCAATCCTCCCACCTCAGCCTCCTGAGTGGCTGGGACTAAGGTGCACACCACCAAGCCCATAAGGTAATTGTAATTTAAGAGGCACTTCCTAGAGAGATAATGTTTAATAAAAAAGTGCAGGAATTGGGAGGAGTAGGATTGGGACTTCAGATACTACCTTAGGACTTTTTCGTTTTCAGAAGACTGCAATACAATTCAAACCAGCAGAAGCAGAAAAGAAAATATATTAGTCTCATATGATGAAGTCCAGTTAGAGTACAACTAAATCAAGGTGCTTAAATAATATCATCAGGAATGTGTCTCTTTCAGTCTCTTAGGTGTTCTTTCTTTAACATTGGCTTCAGTCCCAGGTAGGCTCTCAGCTCAAGGCAGTAAAATGGTCACCAACAGTTCCAGACTTAGCTATCCCAGTGGAAAAATCATGTGTCTTTCCTTGTAGTCCCAGCACAAATCCCAAGGTTGGCTCGCATTGCATCTCTCTGACTACAGATAAGAGTTTCTAGATTACCCAAAGTTGGGCTATAAACCTACCCCTGAAACCATAAGACCTAAAAGTAGAAGGAGATGCTTCCTTAGAGGAAAACTGAACGGCATTTACTGGAAGAAAGAGGTATAGATGCTGGGCAAGAATAAACAACAAATGTCCACCACAAAAACATGGCAAGACAGCTGGGCGCGGTGGCTCATGCCTGTAATCCCAGCACTTTGAGAGGCTAAGGAGGGTACATCACCTGAGGTCGGGAGTTCGAGACCAGCCTGACCAACATGGAGAAACCCCATCTCTACTAAAAATACAAAATTAGCCGGGTATGGTGGCACATGCCTGTAATCCCAGCTTCTCAGAAGGCTGAGGCAGGAGAATTGCTTGAACCCTGGAGGCAGAGGTTGCGGTCAGCCGAGATAGCACCATTGCACTCCAGCCATGGCAACAAGAGTGAAATTCCGTCACAACAACAACAACAACAACAACAACAAACTTGGCAAGATAGCATCACTCCCAATTCCTTTGTGTGGCTATGACCTGCTCCCTGCTGACACACCCAGCCACCCTGTCTCTGCTAACCAGTTTCGGTATTTAACAGCAGACATGCTGGCCTTCTGGCAGTTTGCCCCAGGCTACCATGCTCTTCGTCACCTCATCTCTGGGCAGTGGTATGTTCTTAAGTGTTTATCAACTCGCTCTTCAGGGGCAAAAAAATGCCCTGACAATGTGTAAATACTCTCATCATGACTGATTCCCAGCTAGTAATGTGACATCCATGAATGTGGAGGTGGGAGGAAAGGCCACAATCCCCTTTCCCCATCAGTGCGAACAGGCTCCAGCACACCTCTTCCTCTGGAGTCGTTACCCATTCTGTTCTTTCTGCGTAGGAGGACCTCTCTAAGGCCCTCCACTCCCCACAGACACTTCCAGGTAATTCACACAGGTCTTCAACCCCTGGCCCAGCTGTTGGCACCTTACCTGGAAGCAGTCCTGTATCTGGGACCCTTATGTTTCCCTTTAGTATAGACACTTATGAGTGCTTCTATTAAATGATAAGCTCATGGCATCTACCACATTTTGCTTAGTATCTACTACATAATAAGTCCTCATAGTTATTGAATGAAGAATGAATGAATGAATGAATGAATGAATGCACTCCTTGTGTCTCACGAAATCTCTTTCTGTGGGCAGCTTTACCTGGCACAGGATAGAACACATTTACTAAAGAGGTAGACAATACAGCTTGGAAATGACTTCCCAAGGGTTGGGCTCATTGCTTGTTCTCACTTCACTAAGATGCTTGTGCCCAAGTGATCAATAATTCACTTTTTGGTCCCCAGGCCTATGTTTGCCTTTATAACCCATGAAGCCCCAGGGAGGCATTCATTAGTGAATGAGAACCTCATGCAAGGATGGAAGATGTTGTGTGAACTGAGTGCTTTGCTTATTTTTGTTTGTAAGAAATGCTTCCCAGAGGGGCAATAAAGCCATCAGAATGGGGTGCGTAGGGCATGGCAGGGGATGCCGGATGGTGGTAGGAGGGAGGGAGGAAAAAAGAGTGCCCAGGAGGAAAAATTGAGGGAAACTAATTCATTCCCAACATCTTTCTTGAGCTTGAAGGGAGTGAACATTCTATACTCAAAAGTGCTTTGAAGCTTGGTTTAATATTGCATGCTTTTCCTAGGAAGTTATACATAATGATAGATCATTCTGATTCTCAACAATATAAAAAAATTCTGACATCAAAAATGGCCAGCAGCTCAAATAAGGGGTCAGTTTCTATTTATATAGGAGGTAGAAAATAGCTTTTAAGCCTCCTGGGTACCCCATGGAACAGACCCAAATGCACATGTTCCTGTCCTTCCTTGTGCCTCTAACTCCAAGAGAGGTTCGGGTTGGAGTGCATGCATGGGTACACATTCATGTGCTCACAAGCTGTGGTAGCAACACAGACAAGAAGGGGAGCACTGACAGCTACTGCCTCATGAGTGTCCTTTATAATTACATGGCTCTGTTGAAAGGGAAGAAAACTATTAATATCATTTCTTGAGCCTTATGATGTTCCATAGCATCCTTATTATTGGAAGGGTTTTCTCTTCCTTCCTCTCTGCTTCACTGGCTCCTTACATTCCCTCCAACAGTTTCTAAGGCACCTGAACATAAGGTCTAGACTTTGTCTTTAGGAACTCTACAGCCAAAAGAAATGATTCTTTACCTGGGTCTGTGATCCCCAAGGGGGTCTAGGTTTAGATTTTGGGGTCTTGTGCGTGCCTTAATATGGAACGCAAAATTCCAGTTGTCTAGAGAGGGGTCCATAACTTTCATTTGTGTCTCAAAAAGGTTCCTGAAGCTCACAATGTTAAGAGATGAGCCTGTTACTGAACAGAATCAGGCAGCAATCAAAGTGTCAGGAAGGTACCATGGCCTTACAATAACGCTGCGTGGTGGTCTGAACTCACAGGTGATGCCCTCAGGGAGAAAGCAGGTGAGCTTGGGCCTCAGATATGTGAAGTTTCAATCATGGTTCTGCTACTGAGTCTTTGGGAGACCTTGGGCAACTTGTATAACCTCCCTGACCTCAGCAACCATACTTGCTTTGAGGGTTAAATGGAGAATGTACAGGGTGTTTGAAAAGTTGGACCACATAGGACAAACTTATGTTTAAACAGTATGTCAGTTATATTTTCCAATACGGTGCTCAATCTACTTTTCTTCATTCTCCAGACACCTTTTCAAGTGAAGAACTTCTCAACTTAAAGCAATGAGTCCAACTTAAAGCAATGAGTCCATATTTGAAAAATACAGTAAGTACTTGTTTTCTCTGTGTCCAGACTTTTGTGAACCCTCTGTAGTATATAGTGAAATTCAGAAGAATTTTACTTGAAAAGCTGTCTGGAGATTGGGAAAAGAGACTGTTGAGCATGTAAACCTATATAAATAGGTTTACATCCCTACACATTTTGGACACCCTCCATCTACAGGTTGTTGAGACACTGATAGTTTATTTTTTCCTGTGGAAGAGGCAGAGGTATGCAACCCCAGAGAAATCAACTAGCAGTACAGCTAGGGCTCTCCTGATTCTTGCTCTACATCCTATCAACTGTTCACCACAGGCTGGTCATATGCCCCTGTCCTCCTGTTCGTCCGATCCTCCATCTTTCTCACCGCAGTTGCAGCCAGGGATTGAGCAGTCCTCCCGAATGTTTCATCCTAGATGGGTAGCTTCCTTGGATCTGGCCTGAGGGGAAAAGACTTAATCAGAGAGGAATGCACGAATGTCTATTCATATGAATGTGTTTTTAACAAAACGAAGGTTAGAGAATAAGAATCCTGGGCCGAGCACGGTGGCTCACGCCTGTAATCCCAGCACTTTGGGAGGCTGAGGCGGGCGGATCACAAGATCAGGAGATCAAGACCATCCTGGCTAATATGGTGAAACCCTGTCTCTACTGAAAATACAAAAAAAAAAAAAAAAAAAAAAACCCAAAAAACAAAAAAAAAAAAAACAAAAAAACTAGCTGGGCGTGGTGGCGGGCACCTATAGTCCTAGCTACTTGGGAGACTGAGGAAGGAGAATGGCGTGAACCCGGGAGGCAGAGCTTGCAGTGAGCTGAGATCGCACCACTGCACTCCAGCCTGGGTGACAGAGCGAGACTCTGTCTCAAAAAAAGAAAAGAAAAAAAAATCCTGGGCGAATCTTGATCACTCCCCCATCAGGTTAAGTGTCCCTGCTGTGTGCCTCCAGAAAGCTCTGCACCCAGCACCCTGGGTTGCAATTGCTTGGTTTATTGTCTGTCTTCTTTCTGGGCTTCCACCTAGTGCTCACATCATGTCACAGGGCCTGATAGTCACATAATATGTACTCAACAAGTATTTTTCTATGAATTACTTCTTAAAGAAATTTAATGTCTTCCTGAAAATTGAAAGGGAATGTGACTTGCAATGATTGAGTTACCTTGGGAGATGAAAATAAGAAATATAAGTCTTATTAGCAAAGCGAAACACCTGTGCTGTAATTCCCCCAACTTCTTTTCTCCCACGAAGTTGTGTCATTAACATAAGAAGAAACAAATAAGCAAATAAGCACTAATATACAAAGGATGTTATTAAGGAAGCCCTACATCTTTGAATAAGCAATCTGACTTTTAAGAAATTATCCTATGCACATCGGCATAAAAGAAAATGTTTGAAGCTATTGGCTGCAGCATTGTTATCAAGAATAAAAAACTGGAAACAGTTTAATTTTAAAAATGGTCTCTGTACAATGGTTCAACTTACAATTTTTCAATGTTGCAAGCAGGGACAGCTGTGGTGCCATTGCAGGGTCCTAGCCCCACTTTATGGACATTTTATCTGTGTAAGGAGCACACTAGAGACACTTTTGGGTCTTGAAGCAGTGAAGGCAATGGTTCTAAGCTCCAGCAGTTCAAATAATCACCTTGAGGGTTTTTGGAAAATAGATTCCCAATTTATCCTCCTGGAGATACTCATTCAGGAGGTCTGGAATAGGCCCCAGAATCCATATTCTTAACAAATGCTCCCTGTGAGTCAGGTTGATCAGTTAGGTTTGGGGACTGACTTCTGAGGGACCCATAGCAAGAGCTGAGTAGTCTTGGGCAGTTTCTCTATGACTCACTTCTACAAAGCAGTGGTGGAGGATGTGAAGGAAGCACCCACAGAGCATATTAAAAATGCAGATTTCACATCAGTAGAAAGTGGCTAAAATGACAAAGACAGACAACAGCAAATATTGGTGAAGATGTGGAGCAGCTGAGACGTTTATTCCATTGCTGATACGGGTATGAAACTGTACAACCTTTTTGAAAAACGGTTTGGCATTTTCTCACAAAGTTACACATACGCCTACCCTGTGATCAAGCAATTCCATTCCTAGGTGTTTACCCAAAATAAGTAAAAGCATATGTTAACACAAAGAGTTGTGTGCTAATATTCATAATTGCTGAGAATGCAAAACATCTTCCGGTGGACACACCATAAGGTGGCCTCCCAAAAATCCACAGCCTTGTATAATGCCCTCGAGTGTGGGTGGAACTTGTGACTTGCTCCTAACCAATATAGCAAAGGTGATGAAATGTCATATGCCTATGATTATGTTACATGTGTAAGACTCCATTTTAGCAGGCTGGAGAGAGAGACTTTCCTGCTGGCCTCAAAGAAGTAAACAGCTATATTGTAAGCTGCCCTTGGAAAAGGCCATGTGGCAGGGAACTGCAGAGGGCAGCCTCCAGCTGACAGCCAGTACAAAGCCAAGATCTACAGTCCTACAACTGAAAAGACCTGAATTCTGCCAACAACCATGTGAACTTGGAAGAGGACTTCCAGCTCCAGACAGTAATGGAGCCTGCTGACACTGTGGTTGCAGCTTTGCGAGACCCTGGCAGAAGACCAGACTAAGCCATGCCTCAGCTCCAAGCCATGGAAATTGTGAGCTAATATAGACTGGACGTCCTAAGTCTGAAAATCCAATCTGAAATGCTCCAAAATCCAAAACTTTTTGAGTACCGACAAGATGCTCAAAGGAAATGCTCATTGGAGCATTTTGTATTTTGGATTTGGGATGTTTAACCAGTGAGTATAATGCAAATATTCCTAAATCTGAAAAAAATCAAAAATTCAAAACACTTCTGGTCCCAGACATTTCAGATAAGGGAGACTCAACCTGCAAATGTATGTTGTTTTAAGCTGCTATGTTTGTGGTAACTGGTTATACAGCCTAAAAAACTAACACACACCCAAATGCCCCTCAGCAGGTGGTTGTACGAACAAATTGTAGCATATTCCATATGTAGCACAGTGGAATATTACTTAGCAATGAAAAAGAACAATTAATATCTATAACAACATGGATGACTCTCAAAACCATCATGTTTAGTGAGAGGCCTGGCTCAAAAGAGTATACACATGTGATAGAAATCAGAACAGTGGTCACTTCTGGGAGGGTGGGTGACTGGCTGGAAAGTGGCCTATGGAAACTTTCTAGAGTGACAGAAGTTTTGGTTGAGGTGGTGGAGTACATACATTTGTTGAATCCCATGGAAAAGTGCACTTAAAATCTCTGCATTTAGTTGTATGTAAATTATGCTTTAATTTTAGAAAAAGGCAAATACCCCTCTCTTCCAGATTCAGTGGGTCTAGGGAAGTAGGGTATAGAATTCTTTATTTTTAGCAAGCATCTCCAGACAATTGTAATGCAGAAGTCTTTTAGCCACACTTTGAAAAAAACCCCAGGGCTGTAGGTCATTTAAGCCAGAAGGATGGAGGAATCAGGAACATATGGTTTCTTCCAACTCAAACTAGCTTTCTCCCAAAGGACTTGTATTCTAATTAGAACAACAATGATTTTATTCGTTATTCAGCCAGTCAACAGGCAATTTCATTCAGTTCAATTAATTGAGAGTTTCTGAGAACAGGCTATTTATCTTATTCAAAGAAATCATAAGACGTAACCATTCTTCCAAAAGTGCTAAAATGTAATTGAGGAAAATATCCCTGTATGTATGAAATTGGAAATGGTTCAATTGCAATACAAAGCAAGCAATATAATTACTCACTTCCTAGTTATGGAATCTAGTTTTTTTGTTTTTGTTTGTTTGTTTGTTTGGTCACTTTCCAAAGTATTCCCAATAGCCATGACTTCCTTATGTCTGCGTATCTTTAAAGTCACTTTTTATGGCATACTCAGTAATTTTAATGAAGACTCAAATGTTCTTCCCCCTGTTAGTTTTCCTCCCATTATAAGGCTGTTGCTTCTCTTTTTGTCCATTTTTGTTCTAGTCAGTCATGAATCATGCTGCTGGAAGCTTTCAGGAGCTCTTAGTTGAGGATCATGGCAATAATCGGCCCCACCTGCCTTCCCTGATATCTTGGCAAAGCCTTTGGTCCTGCCCCATGTTCCAAGAACCAACCAAGGAAACTGATTCTAATCAGAAGCCCAGCTGGACAGATGGAATACAATCTCTTAATTCCCAGATGCTGCTGCTTTTTGCTGAGCTCATTTCACTCGGCAAAATTTCTTTAACTTCCTAAGCACCGAATTTTAATCCTCATTAAGTATCACAACCTATAATAATGTTCACACAGATTCATACTTGTGAAAGCTTCCTGACAATTTTCTACTTCATTTTCCTCAATTTCAGGTCATTCTAAATGATGCTTTTCTACTATGGACAATAGAATGGTTGATGATCCAGAAAACGATGTTTCTCTTTGGTGATAAAGATAGAAAATTTCTTCTTTGTAATGCAAGAGTAAGACACCTCAGAGTAGTAAGGACTTTCTGAAAACTTATTTGTCATTAGAGTAAATTCCCCATTATCTAGAATATATATCCAGGGACCTAAACAAGACAAAATACATTACCAGAAAAGTAACCAGGGTGGAGAATGCACAGGGAATCTTTAGTTCAAAGAGGAGAAGGCTCAGATATAGCCTTCAGTCTATAGCAGTGTCAGTCTACATGGCTACAAGAAATAAAATTAGGTCTGATGGTGGAAGGAACAGAGTGAAAATCTTCACGTAATAAATAAGGAGACATTCCCTTACAAGGAGGTAACAGCCATTTATTAAATCACAGTTCTGTGGGTTGGAAGTCCAGGTACAGCATGGTTCTGCTGGTTCCTCTGCTTAGACCCTCATGAGGCTGAAATCAAGGTGTTGGCAGGTCTGGATTCCATTCTAGGGTCTCTGGGGATGAATCTGCTTCCAAGCTCATTCACACTGTTGGCCAGATTCAGTTCCTTGTGGGTGTAGGACTGAAGTGCTTGGTTCCTTGCTGGCTGCCAGTACGGACTGATCTTTTCTCCTAGAGGCTGCCACCTTCCTTCTCATGCTTTCCATATGCATCTCCTGTTCAGCAACGGCAGGTTGAGTCCTTCTCATGCTTCAAGTGTCCCTGACTTCCCCGTCTGCCTCATCTCTCTGACTGACTCTTCTGCCTTCTGCGTCTGCTTTTAAGGACTCACGTGATTACACTGGGTCCACTCAGATAATCCAGGATAATCTCCCTATTTTAAATTCAGCTGGCTAGTCACCTTAATTGCAACCACAAGTCCAAAGCAGAACCTAGATTAAATGTTTGATTTAATAACCAGGAGATAGGAATCTTTAGAATTCTACCTACTGCATGAGTTTCTTATTCTCAAAGATAAAAATAATGCTGAGGAGAGGAGCACAATAGTAGCCAAAGAGAAGTCATCCTGGAGCTGCTCTACTTGGACCAGGACGGTGTAGGGAAGTACAGGGTAGGTACCAGTTGTCACAATGATTGATGGGTGAAACTAGTGTTTTGGTGGGAGTGTGATAGGGATATTAAGTATCCTGTAGTGTTTGGGACAGTCTTGCACAATGAAGAACTGTCTTGCCCAAAATGCTAATAGAGCCCCCACTGAGAAACATCAGGCTAGACAGAGCAGCTCTGTGGATCGACACAGATCTCTGAGTACATGCCCCAAACCATCAGCATTGAATGTTGGTTGCACAGCCTCACAGAAGCCAAGATGCCCATGTGCCTTGTTCACATCATCCTGTTTTTGATAAGATACCGGAAAAGGAGGAACACAATGCAGCTGTTAGAGTAACCAAGCCTACACACATCCCCTTGCTGGATCTGGCTCCTTCCAGAAAGGCTGAAGGGTTGAAAGGCAGATAGGTGACATAGGCACATAGCAGGCAAGCCCTGGGGTGTTGGACCACAGACATGACTCTGGTTATGAAGGTTAGCTGCTGTAGAGGCCAGCCCTGCTCTTCCTGTCCTCTGTCATGCTGGTCTCTGTGGTGTTGGAATTTTTCCAAAGTTAGAAGGTTCCTATGACTGGTTCCAAAGGGACTTTGGTGGATATATTTTGTCAGGGAGTGCTATGCAGAGGAAAGTCCTTGAAGGTACAGCCTGCCATGATGGTGGCAGGTGCAGTGACATCAATGAAAACATGTCATTCTAGTTAAGAATATCCCAGTATGCTCCACTGAGAAAAGTGTAAAGAGCAAACAGGAATGACTGGTGCAAATAAAAAGAGTGGAGGTAAAATGAGCCAGAGACCCTGGGGAGAAAGGGACAGAAAAAGGAAGTAGAAGGGAGGCTAAAATAGAGAGGACCTCTGTTGTTTGTGCAAGAACTAGACACTGACCAGAAGGTAACACAAGGAGAAGATTGCACAGTCTTCTGGATTCTGACTCCTAATCAGCTAGGATAAGACTGGGTCCTTTTAGAAGCTAGGCTGAGGCTATATAATTTGCAGCTAATACAGTCATAACGGTTGTGTGACATTAGAAACTACAAGAAGCAAGCCAGGCGGGTGGCTCATGCCTGCAATCCCAGAACTTTGAGAGGCTGAGGTGGGCGGATCAGGAGGTCAGGAGATCGAGACCATCCTAGCTAACGTGGTGAAACCCCGTCTCTACTAAAAAAAAAATACAAAAAATTAGCGGGGCATGGTGGCGGGCGCCTGTAGTCCCAGCTACTCGGGAGGCTGACGCAGGAGATTGGCGTGAACCCGGGAGGTGGAGCTTGCAATGAGCGGAGATCACGCCACTGCACTCCAGCCTGGGTGACAGAGTGAGACCCTGTCTTTAAAAAAAAAAAAAAAAAAAAGGACGAAAGAAACTACAGGAAGCATTGTGGAGTATAACATAAGGGGACTGATTTGCACGAGTGCATCATGGAACTTTTTTTTTTTTTTTTTTTTTTTGAGATGGAGTCTTACTCTGTCACCCAGGCCGGAGTGCAATGGCATGATCTCGGCTCACTGTAACCTCCACCTCCTCCTGGGTTCAAGCAATTCTCCTGCCTCAGCCTCCCGAGTAGCTGGGACTGCAGGCATGTGCCACCACACCCAGCTAATTTTTTTGTATTTTAGTAGAGACAGGGTTTCACCATGTTAGCCAGGATGGTTTTGATCTCCTGACCTTGTGATCCTTCCGCCTCAGCCTCCCAAAGTGTTAGGATTACAGGCGTGAGCCACGGTGTCCGGCCATGGAACTATTCTTATTCCTTTTTAATCATATCATGTATTTCTTTTCTTGTGCCTCCTCATCTTCTTGACATCCAAATGTTGGAGAGCCTCTTTTCATTTTTATGTATACTCACTGCCCTGGTGAATTTATCCCAATTGAAATTTTGTTACCCATACACCAAAAACTCCAAAATTTATACATCTAGTCCAGGTGTTTTCTCTGAACCCATGTTTTGCACATTAAGTTGTACACTTGAAATTTCTACTTGTAGTTCAACAGACATCTCATACTTAACATAACTAAATCATCACTTAATATTCCTCACTAAACTTGTTTCTACTCTAGTTTTCCTCATCTCAGTAAATGACACTCCATTCATTCATGGTTAGATGATTTAGGTGGCAGGATTTTGAATCAATGATATAAAGGTATGAGACTTCTGGAAGGGTCTGGACAGGAGGAAATATATTATGCATGTTGGGGACATGAACAAGTGGGGCTCTGGGGACATGCTGTGATAGCCAGCCTTCAAGGTGGCCACCAGTAGTCCCTGTTCTTCTCTTTTTTGTCCCATCTCATACTGAATATGCCTACCTATGTAACTAATAGGACTTGTATAAATTATGGTATGTGATTTCTGAGATTAGATCTTTTGTGTTTTCTTGAGATGGAGTCTCACTCTGTTGCCCAGTCTGGAGTGCAGTGGCATGATCTCGGCTCACTGCAACCTCTGCCTCCCGGGTTCAAGCAATTCTCCTGCCTCAGCCTCCTGAGTAGCTGGGATTACAAGAATGCGCCACCATGCCCAGCTAATTTTTTTTTGTATTTTTAGTAGAGATGGGGTTTCACCATACTGGACAGGCTGGCCTCAAACTCCTGACCTTGTGATCCTCCTGCCTTGGCCTCCCAAAGTGCTGGGATTACAGGCGTGAGCCACCCTGCCCAGCCAATCTTTTTTCAAGTATATGGTTAGTTTACAGTATATTTAAAGAGTGGTGCAACCATTACCAAAGTCTAATTTTAGAACATTTTCATCAACCCTCAAAGAAACCCCATACCCATTAACAGTCATTCCCAAGCCCCTTCTCCTCTCCTAGCCCTAGAAAACCAATGATCTACTCTCTACCTCTAGATTTGCCTATTCTGGACACTTCATATAAATGAAATCATATAATACGTGGGGTTTATTGTCTGGCTTCTTTCACTTAGCATAATGTTTTCAAGGTTCATCCATGTTGTACATGACTCGTTTTTGTTTCATCTTTTAATTGTGGAATAATTTTCCAATATATAGATATATTACATATTGTTTATCTGTTCTCTGTGATTGTCTTGATCATCCCCTCACAGTAGCATTGTCTTAAACTGCATTCAATGCAGCTAATGAGAAGCAGACCTCTCACCATCTCTTCTTTTTTTTTTTTTAATTATACTTTAGGTTCTGGGATACATGTGTAGAACATGCAGGTTTGTTACGTAGGTATACACGTGCCACGGTGGTTTGCTGCATTCATCAACCCGTTATCTACATTAGTTATTTCTCCTAATGCCATCCCTCCCCTAGTCCCCCATTCCCTGACAGGCCCTGGTATATGATATTCCCCTCCCTGTGTCGGTGTGTTCTCATTGTTCAACTCTCACTTATGAGTGAGAACATGCAGTGTTTGGTTTTCTGTTCCTGTGTTAGTTTGCGGAGAATGATGACTTCCAGTTTCATCCATGTCCCTGCAAAGGACATGAACTCATCCTTTTTTATGGCTGCATAGTATTCCATGGTATATATGTGCCACATTTTCCTTATCCAGTCTATCACTGATGGGCATTTGGGTTGGTTCCAAGTCTTTGCTATTGTGAATTGTGAATTGAGACAGAGTCTCACCCTGTCACCCAGGCTGGAGTGCAATAGCGCAATTTCAGCTCACTGCAACCTCCGCCTCCCAGGTTCAAGTGATTCTCCTGCATCAGTCTCCTGAGTAGATGGGATTACAGGCATGTGCCACCACACCCAGCTAATTTTTTGTATCTTTAGTAGACACGGGGTTTCACCATGTTGACCAAGCTGGTCTTGAACTCCTGACCTTGTGATCTGCCTGCCTCAGCCTCCCCAAGTGCTGGGATTACAGGTGTGAGCTATCACGCCTGGCTGAGACTAGATCTTAAAAGACACAGTTGCACTCACCTTGCTCTTTTTTGGAACACTTGTTCTGGGAAAGCCAGCTGTCATGTCATGAGGACACACAAACAGCCCTAAGGGGAAGTTCATATGGGAAGAAACTGAGGTGCTTACCCACAGCCAACACCAACTAACCACACATATGAGTGTGCTATCTTGGAAGTGGGTCCTACAACTCCAGTCAGGCTTTCGGATGACTGTAGCCCTGCCCAACATCTGGACTGCAATATCATGAATGAACCACCAGCTAAGCCACTTCCAAAGTCTTTACCCACTGAAACTGTGAGAGACTACAATATTGTTTTAAGATACTAAGTTTTATGCTAATTTTGATGGAGCAATAGAGACTTACTACACATAGCTTTATCCTTAATGTCTTTTTCTCACATTCCATGTTTAATTCATCAGAAAATCATGTTGGCTTTACATTTCAGTATATCCAGAATCTGATCATCCCTTATTGTCTCCACTGCTACACTCTAGCCCATCATCTCTCATGAGAATTTTCACAACAGCTTCCTTACTGGTTTCCTTGTTTCCACTCCTGTCCTACCTCAGTCTATTCTTAAAGGAGCATCCATGATCCTTGTAATACATTAGTTAGATCATGCCACCGTCCTCCTCAAAACCCTGCACATTTTCCTTATTTCACTCATATAAAGGCCCAAATTCTTAGAGTGGCTCAATATCTCAACTACCATCCCCAGGGTCTAGAACAGGCCATGTGCACAAAAGATATTTTCTAAGCCAAACTGAACTGAAGGTGTGGAGAGAAAGGAGCAGAAAGATGCCCATCGTCATCACGCATAGGGGTTGGGGGAAATGAGAGATGGGAGAAGAATACTGAAAATAGGAATAAGCATAAAGTCTTTTAATAGAATTTCATTATTTATTTATTTTTTCAAATGTTTATTTTATGTACAAAGAACTATCATGGTTTTTCATTGAAGATGCCTTGGAGAATCCTTTGAAGGAAGACCATTTAGTCCAACTTAATGAAACCGATATCCTTCGCTTACTGACAGAAACACTGGCTGGCATATATTGAGGCCATATTTCCGGATCAGACCGTGCCCATTTGAACAGACGCAACAATAGCGAGAACCCTGGCTGAATTTTCACAGGTGGCTCCAGTTATAGCTGCTGGTGACCCATCTTGCTGTCAGGAGTGCAAAGAGGCAAAAGGTGAATTTCACTATTTTTTAATTTTTGTAGAGATGGGGTCTTGCTATGTTCCCCAGGCTTGTCTGAAAATCCTGGCCTCAAGTAATCGCCCCAGCTTGGCCTCCCAAAGTGCTGGAATTATAGGCATGTGCAACGGTACCTGGCCTTTTAATAGGATTTCAAAGTGTTCCCTCCCTGCCTTCCTCACCACACCTGTAAAATCTAGATAGGAAGACAAGACTGAGAGGTCAGAGAAGAGTGACAAGAGGGAGATGGACAACGAGGAATGACAAAGGCAAGTTCCATCCAGTCTCTGTTTTCTAGAGCTGAGCCCTGACCCCTGAACTGCAAGGGGAGGAGTGTGAAGCTGTCCTGGATCTGAAAAATATACTGAGCATTGGAGCTTTTGTCCTCTAATCACAGTGAACTTTTTTTTTTCTTTTTTAAAGCCAGCCATGGTCTAGTCTACCTTAATACTTGGCTGAGTTATACCAGGAGGCTGCTATTTGAAATTGTCACACTTTTCAAATACCTCAGCTGGTGACAAACATGGCTATAATGCAAATGGCCCAGAGTCCCTTCAAAATTGCCAAACGTGAGGTTTCAGGCTGGGACTTGCAGTTACTTTAAATTCTCTCTTTGCTCTGAATTCTGCTCAGTTCAAATGAAATGCATGCATCACACATCAAGAACGACAGGGAGCCATCTGAAATTTCCTGAAACACCTGGTGCCAGGCAGGTTGAGGCAGGCAATCCTGTCATGCTGCCCTTGACAGGTTTGTGATAGCATCTTTTTTTGGTCTTTATGTTATTTACTGACAAATTCCAAGTAACGTCAGAGCTGATGAATACAAAACAGCCACTGTGACTGCAATCCTGCCACTACCAAGAGCACAGACTTCAATGGATCCACAGCAGGGCTTTCCAACCAGAAGTGGCATGACCCATGGTGGGTTGGAGAAACAAGTCAATGGATCACGACAGCATTTCACAATAAAAGCAAGGAGGATGAAAATGAGAATACCAGAGTTTACAGTTCAGAGAAAACATAAGAACTGTTTTATGAAACTTCAGCTTTAATTACATATGTGCATGTGTGTTTATGTATGTTCCAGGTTTAATATAAAATTAAATTCTTTGCTTACAGTTATGGTCAAAGGAGTTCACAAACCACTGATTTTTGCCAGAGTCGAGGCTGGCAAAATACTGTCTTCAAGCCAAAATCAGCTCACTGCCTATTGTCTGTATGGCCTGAAAGATAAGAAAGACTTTAACACTTTGGAATGTTTGGAAAAATTCAAAAAGCAAGATATTTCATGATGTGTGAAAATGATGTGAAATTCAAATTTCAGTGTCCATAAAGTACTATTGGAACACAGCCACACCCATTTGTTTATATATTGTCTGTGGCGCTTTTGGCAAAGTTGAGTAGTTGCAGCAGACACTTTATGGTCCACAAAGCCTAAAATATTTTCTATCTTTATGGGCAAAGTTTACCGACCTCTGATCTAGAGGCCTCATTGTTATGATGCATTTTTTTTTCAAGTCTATATATCTGTTTAATTTGGTTTATAGAAGAAACAGGTAAAGGTTCTGACAGAAGATTGCACTGTGGGATTCTGGGCGTGTCGTGGACACTGCCACTCCTCCCCACATCCCCTGTCCTGTTTTGTGTGCCCCTCCCCTGGCCCCTGTGCCTTCTGTGGCCTGCACCTGTGGCTTTCTGCAGAGGCCTGCCCTCAGGCTCTCAGAGCAGCTTTGCCTGCCTGTGCAGCAGCTGGAGGTACCCAGGAGTTTAAGCTACCGCAGGCAGGCCTTTGGTCAAGACAGTGGGGTATGAAATGTAATTCTCTTGCTCAAGTCGTGAGGACAGAACTCTGAAGTCGTGAGGACAGAACTCTGAAGTGTAACTTTCAATCCAGATGTCCACTATGGGATCAGGCTAGTTCCCTTTCTCTAGACTTTGCCTGAATCACACCCTTGCTTGAATTCTCTCCCTTCCCCATCCTGCTTGCCTCATTCCTTTTGGGTTTCCTGAAGCACTTGCTTTGATACTGGGGTTGCACATGCAACTGACTCTGTCAGAGTCCTCTTTTGGGGAGCCCAGCCTGAGAGAGGGGAAGCAGTGGGGAGGTTCATAAAAGGCAACTCTTTCTGACAAAACTTTGGCTTAATGGGTGCTCCCTACAATGTCTTGCTGAATATGGACACTTCCCACATTGTTTTTGTTTTTCTGAAAGGGAGAAGGTGGTTATCTCATTTAAGATGATTTTGCAATGCATTGTAATTTCAAAGAGTTCTGAGATGAGTCAAGATAATTGGATTCTATTTCCAATGGATCCACTGGGCAAGTAATAAGCACCATTAAAGTCGTATTCTCCCATTTGTAGGAGGTAGAGTAGCTAATGTTTAAGCTTTCCCCTATCTTTCCGAGTCTCCTTGTAAAGTGGGTGCTTTAAACCATCTTCTAGATGCTAACTAATCCCGATCAGGGCACCTAACCTGCAAACCTGGTTGGGCTCCAGAATTCAGGTATATCACTCACACAGCAGAGGTGTTGGACCCGGCATTGTGGGTGGACACCAGAGGTACACTGGAGACCCTCCAGAGGACTCAGTGCTCCCCAACCTCAAGCCTTGACACTGGTTGCCAATCAGCAGCACTCAGAGACTTTGCTTTCCAATATGGAGCCAATACCTGCAGTTTTAGGCTTTAAAACCCCGGGCTCCCTCTCACCTCTTGATCCTAGCTGGGACTGTGCATATTGGGCTTCCTGTGTGGCACCCAATCTTTGGTCTGTTCCTTTCTGTCTTGGACATGCTGCATAGCTGGCTGTTTCTGTAGCAGTCCTGTCCATGTATCAAAGCACTTTTTGGTGAGACAAGAGCAACTGAAAGGAGCCAGGAGAGGTTCTAGGTAGACATGCAAGGGGAGGGAACCCTGTAATGAAAACGGGAGAGCAGGTAAGAAGGTTGGGGACTAGAAGACAGCACACTTTATTTATATCTTGCTTACCATAAAAATTTTAAGTGACACATAAGGATATAAAGTATTATTTTGGCCAGGTCTAAGGATCCCTGGGAATTCTGAACATATTGTCTGAGGCCCACAAGTTCTTTACACAAATAATAATAATAATTATTATTATTTTGAGACGGCGTCTCACTCTGTCGCCCAGGCTGGAGTGCATGGTGCGATCTCGGCTCACTGCAACCTCCGCCTCCCAGGTTCAAGCGATTCTCCTGCCTCAGCCTCCTGAGTAGTTGGTATTACAGCTACCACGCCAGGCTACTTTTTGTATTTTTAGTAGAGACCAGGCCAGGCTGGTTTCAAATTCCTGAACTCAGTTGATCTGCCAGCCCTGGTCTCCCAAAGTGCTGGGATTACAGACATGAGCCACAGTGCCCTGCCCACCAAATTATTTTTAATTTTATCTATTCATTTGGATAGCCATCTCAATGATTAAATATGAAAATGTTCACCATCTGGATACCAGAAGATGACCACATTCAACTTAAGGCTAGACCCCAATTCTATCACCCTCATTTTCATTTGTGTTTAAAATCTTTGGGAGTCAACGAAAACTTACAATGATAACATGTTATCTTTTTATTTTTTCCACAATGAAATTAGATTTATCATTTACTTTTAAGTTTATGTAAACAATCACTATCACATGCAAAGTTTCAGATACTACATGAAAGGATAATGCCACCACTCATGCCATAAACGCTTTGACCATCCTTCTCTGGTTTTTAATCATTTGTGAGTCAGAAAGCAAGCCTGACTGCCACAAGGTTGGCAGGCCTCAGCATCAAAATGATAACTGTCACCCTTACGTTGAATTCTTCTCTCGTTATCAAGACAAAGCCTCCCTTTGGCTGTGATAATTTACAGTTGAGTGACATTTTCAGATACAAAGACTTCAGTTTTAAGAATTATTTAATAAGTTGAGGATTCAAATTAACATGCTGAAAATTAACATAATTAAAATGAGTAATGCACTACTTTAATTAATGAGGAGTAATGAGAAAAGTCCAGAAGCAGAATTAATATGAAGAGGATACATTTGGCCTATCTGAAAGCCACAGGACATCATGCTGATACTAGCTTGAACATTTCAATTATAGAAAAGATAGAAACAATAATATTTGAATTTTGGTTATTTTCTAAATGATATAAATGATTCATTTCCAGCTTTTAGCATTTTCTTTCTACACGTTGACTATGAGCTAACTCTGTGTTGAAACTATGCATTTTTTTTCAACATCTACAAAAAATAGAGCAGATTCAGATATTATTTTCTGTTCCCCCAGAATATTTAATGATTGAAAAAACAATCACAACATTAACCTTGCTTTTTATTTTATTTACTTTTCGAGACAGAGTTTCACTTTTGTTGCCTAGGCTGGAGTGCTGTGGTACGATCTCAGCTCACTGCAACCTCTGC
Source organism: Rhinopithecus roxellana (assembly GCF_007565055.1). Classification (NCBI taxonomy): domain Eukaryota; kingdom Metazoa; phylum Chordata; class Mammalia; order Primates; family Cercopithecidae; genus Rhinopithecus; species Rhinopithecus roxellana. The sequence goes on along the minus strand of NC_044562.1, from coordinate 114,980,878 downwards.
CTCTCGGGTTCAAGCGATTCTCCTGCCTCAGCCTCGAGAGTAGATAGGATTACAGACACCTGCCACCACGCCCAGCTAGTTTTTGTATTTTTGGTGGAGATGGGGTTCACCATGTTGGCCAGGCTGGTCTCCAACTCCCGACCTCAGGTGATCTGCCCACCTCGGTCTCCCAAAGTGCTGGGATTACAGGCATGAGCCATCGCGCCTGACAAACATTAACCTTACTTTTAAGAGGCCAAAACCAATGTGGAGTTATCAAGTGTCATATCATTAAAACTGCTCTACAGTTTTGGTTCAGTGTGGTCTGATTATCTTGAATTTTAAACATAGATTTCAAGTTTTTTCATAGTTTTTCTAGCATAATAACAATACAAAGAATACTGGCATAGCCAAATGGAAAAAGATTTATGATAGACTTGTACATCTTTCTACAATTGTAACTTCATCAGAAACCTCATTTTTAGCACATCATCTGCGAATTTGGGTTTTTATGACACAGATTCCTAAGGCATTTAATTTGTAAATGATCTTTGGATTTACATTTCTGTGAGTGCTAAAACATAAAGAGAACACTGGTTTCTAGTACTTACACCTAGTTAAGTAAAATTTAGGATTGAAAATTTTAAGCCAATAGTAAGTATCCAAAGAACTGTTTCCCTTTGTGGGATCAATACATTACCCAAATTTGAGAAATCCTAGTGCAAATAAGCTAAAAAAAAAAAGTCTCTTGTGTCTATGTAGGCTTTTAGACTAAATATAGGAATATATTTTATATTAATGGGACTATCCCGTTTGTGTTGTTCTATAACTTAAATTCTCTCTTAATAATATGTCACAGACCTTTGTTTTTTTTAAGTGAAAGTGAAATAGCTGAGTCAAAGAGAATGCACATTTAAATTTAAATTTTTGATAGATATTGTCTAATTGCTTTCCAAAAAGCAATCTATCCCACCCAGGGCACAGAAGTTTGCCACACTCTCACTAACACAGAGTATCAGAGAACTTTTAAATTTTTGGAAATCTGATGGTTAAGAAGAATTGTGTGTAAACTGAGTAAATGCTATTCTATGTTTCAAGTGTATACAGATGCTGTTGTGATTGTCGAAATATACAATCTTGTCAAAGTATTACTACATTCATTTGACCTACTTATTATGTATTTTCTCAATCAATAGCTACTTAAACCACTATCATGTAGAAGTTTGTTATTTTATTTTAAAAATGGGGTGCTCATATTAAAAAATGTTTGGAAGCTTGCAATACTTGAGAGCTCTTTTCTGCATGAGAATACTATCTAACATCATACTACCCAGAAGAAATGGCAGAGTGGACCTCAGACAGAGTGGCCCAAGCAGCTGTCCCTTCCCTCAGAACTGACACAATATCATCCCAGGGATTCATAGAGGCCCCAAGGAAAGACCAGATTCCTCTTTGAGAGGAGTTTTTTCCTAAGTAATGAATAAAGATATCTTTTCTCTTTTTTATTTCCAAGTCCAGGGCCTTAATTTCCATTATTATAGAATCAGTATAAGATAATACCTTAAACAAACTAACAAAATGCAGCCCGACCATATACCCAGATGACATAAGAAGCATGCTCAGTTGTGCTACTGCTCTTGAAGTTGTCTGGCAGCAGGTGATATGTCCAATTCACCCTTGTATTCCCCACTGCCTGGCAGAATGCATGGCACACAGATGAATGAATGAGCTGAGAGCATCCTTGTATGTATTCTAAATCTGTGCAGGATGATGTACTTTCTATTACTTTTCTAATTCTTTGTATGGTTTGGATATTTGTCCCTGTCCAAATCTCATGCTGAAACGTAATCCCAGTGTTGGACGTGAGGCCTAATGAGAGATGTTTGGATCATGGGCCAGCTCCTTGGTGATAAATGAGCTCTTGCTCTGAATTCACATGATATCTGGTCGTTTATGAGTGTGATATGCCTGCTCCTGTTTTGCCTTCTGCTATGAGTAAAAGCTCCCTGAGGTCTTCCAGAAGGTGAGCAACGCTGGTGCCATGCTTATACAGCCTGCAGAACTATGAGCCAATTAAATCTTTTTTCTTTATAAATCACCCAGTCTCAGGTATTTCTTTATAGCAATGCAAGAATGGCTTAATATATTACTCTCAATTGAGTTTTAGCCTTTAAAGAAATCCTTTAGAAATTACTGATTTAGACTTTTGCTAGAATTGATGACAAAATATTTTAAAAGACAAGTATGGATTCTCTCCGAAAATACAACTGACTGATTTCTTTAAAATGAAGCTTCCTATTACAAGAACAGAATATAATCTCCTACCCTGGTTCAGTCTACACTATTCCAAAGAGGAAGTTTACACTTCTGATAATGCTGTGCTAAGCAGACTGAATTAACCATGATCGCAATGACCAATTCTACTGGTTATCTTTAGCCAGAGAAGAAAGCTGTGATTACTATTAGCAACCCTGTTACTAAATGAATCCATCACATCAAATGCCACATTACTGATGAACTAGAAAACTCTACAATTTAGGGGACAAAAATAAAAATGAAATTCTAGCAAAGACATGGAATCAACCTAAATGTCCATCAATGATAGACTGGATAAAAAAAATTTGGTACATATACACCATGGAACACTATACAGCCATAAAAAAGAACGAGATTATGTCCTTTGCAAGGACACGGATGGAGTTGGAAGCCATTATCCTCAGCAAACTAATGAAGGAACAGAAAACCAAACACCGTATGCTCTCACTCAGAAGTAGGAGCTGAATGATGAGAACACACGGACACATAGAGGGGAACAACACACAGTAGAGCTGACTGGGGGTTGAAGGTCAGTGGAAGGAGAGCATCAGGAAGAACAGTTAAGGCTGCTGGGCTTAATACCTAGGTGAGAGGATGATCTGTGCAGCAAATCACCATGGCGTACTTTTTACTATAAACAAACCTGCACATCGTGCATGTGACCCCTAAACTTAAAAGTTGAAAAAAAAAAAAAAAGAAATCCAACAATGACCAATAAGATAAGTCTTTCTGAAGTGTTATTTCACCTCTCTTGTTATTAATTTCTTTTTAAAAAAATTTTAATTGATATGATTCAATAAAATGTATCCATTTGAATGTACAATTCAGTGGTTTTTAGTACATTCAAAAGGTTGTGCAACTATCACCACTATCTAATTCCAGAATGCTTTCATTACTCCTAAAGAAACTCCCTACCACTAGCTCCTGGCAGCTACTAATCTACCTTCATTTCCTCCTACTTTCCTCTAGTTAATAATGCCTCTAGCCTTGGGAGGTGGTGGCCGTTAGCATCACAGGCCTTGAGAGAGTTCTGTTTCTAAGATACTTTTCTTGCTCTGCCACCACCGCTAAATGCTATTGACCAAGCAAAGAAATCCCAGGGAAGTCTCAGTAGGGCAATTACTCCTTGTCATGTAAAAAGAGAGGGTGTGTGTGAGACGGCTGGGGAAGGATGAACTGATGAGCACGCAGATTATTGCCTTTACTGAAGTAGAGTATTGATTGTCATGGATGGCTGAAGATCACAATCTCTAGAAGAGATAAAATAGCAGGGCCATTACTTTCAGTTAAACAAAGGCATTTGCCATCACAAAGTCCAAGTCTGGGTCTTCCATTTGTTAGCATTATACGAAACTCTTAACTTGCTGACAGTTTGCATCTGACATTTTGTTTTCATTTAAATTTTTAAAAATATTTAAGTGTTTAATTTTTGTGGGTACATAGTAACTGTATATATTTATGGGGCACATGAGACGTTCTGATACAGGCATGCAATGTGAAATAAGCATGTCATGGAGAATGGGGTATCCATCCCCTCAAGCATTTATCCTTTGTGTTACAAACAATTACATTTGTTTAGTTATTTTAAAATGTACAATTAAGTTATCAAATATTAGGTCTTATTCTTTCTTTTTTTTTTGTACCCATTAACCATCTCCACCTCCCCACCCCAAGCCCCCACTACCCTTCCAAGCCTCTGGTAACCATCCTTCTGCTAAATGGAGCAAGACATTTTAGGAGAGAGCTGCCTGGGTGTGAGAAGGAAGAGCAGCTCTGACATCCAGGGGTTGACATGGCACTCACAGCCAGGTCTCATTCTGTTGAACATAAACAATTTCATAGAACATTAACATCAGATAAGGCCACTCTGTGATCCTGATGGCTCAACACAAAGATGAGACCACTCTCTTATGTCTGAATATGGACAAAAACATGAACATTGTCCAAACCACCAAAATAGCCAAACGTCCCTTTGCCCTGGCTAATAGGAATGAATGCTGTTTCCTTACTAATCCCAGCTTTAGGTTTTCTGCATTTCTCTCACCCTCTAGCAAAGATTTATTAGGACGCCAAATCACAGAATTGCCTTGGCTACCTGACAGCATCTATTCCAGACCAAGGCCCAGCTTCCTCAAACCCTTTTCAAAATCACGTAATTCAAGCCCAAATCTTACCATATGTCCTTTCAAACACTTCTAGCTGAGATGCTTCACAGTTCTCCCTCACTGCAATGAGTAGTAAACCCAACTTGTTCATTTACAGCTGTGTTCCCGGTGATATTTGGCTGGAGGACACTGACAGGAGAACAGGCAGCTTCTACAAGGATGACTTCAGGGGACCTTGGAAGGGCTGTTGCCCGAACTGTTTCACCACAGGCAATGCCTGAAATTCCATCCTGAAAATGTTATTCCTTTGGGTGAACACTTATCACCTATTAAAGTAGAAAGGTTCTTAGAGAAGAAATTACCCTTTAAATACTCTTAATCCAGTCAGGTGTGGTGGGTCATGCCTATAATCACAGCACTTTGAGAGACCAAGGTGGGTAGATTGCTTGAGTCCAGGAGTTTGAGACCAGCCTAGGCAAAAATTAGCCAGGCGTGGTGTCATGCACCTGTAGTCCCAGCTGCTTGAGGGGCTGAGGCAGGAGGATCGCTTGAACCTGGGAGGTGGAGGTTGCCGTGAGCCACTGCACTCCAGCCTGGGTGACGGAGTGAGACCCTGGCTCAAAAACTAATAATAAATAAAAATAAATAAATACCCTTAGTCTTAGATGTCTGACTTTGAGTAACCTACTTTCACTATTTCATTTATTCTTGAAATTTCCTCATATTTTACCATCTCAGAAATTAAGGCACATCCTATGATCCACGGCATCTTAAATTATCTGAAACATGGTGATTCTTCTGAGCTTGTTTCCTCAGTTGTGAGTTTTAGTGGTGTATTAAATACTATTTCCCAAACCTCAGTTATTTGCAAATAACTCTCACCACCTTTGCTATTTGTATGTGCTATAATAATGACATTCAGATCATATTTGTTCTCTACAGCAACCCCCTTTTAAAAGATAAGTTAATGTGGCATTTTCCTCATAATCATATCCATGAAATCCTGGGCAAGATGCGCTAGCTCTCCCTAAAAATCTAGTTGTAACTTTCCCTAACATATAATATATATTATATGTATTACGATACATACATAATGATAAAAACTTATAAGATATTTTTTCATGTTACACCTAAAATCATCTCTCTCACCCACAGTGGGAGCCATGTCATGTTGAGATGACATGGAACTAGCTGGCCCCTAGAAATATTCTTAGCTCCTGTGTTTGGTGTTTCTGTGGTTATAAGTCAGATATACACCATCTGTGCCCCAAAATTCAAAATCTAAGGGTCAAGACTGACATAGACAGTGACACATATTCTTTAAGCACAAAAATAAATCCTATTAACCATTTACATGGCAAAGTAAGGATAATTGTGTTGAAAGTACTGGAGCTTGAAGTTTAATTAGCTTTATGTTGGCAAAAAGCTTCAAATCTCTTGATACTTGGAAACACATATGATCTTTGCTTCAAAAAAGTTTGCTTTTGAATTTTGTTAGGAAATAAGGAAAACAGGTTTGTTCTGATTAATCTGGGAAAGCCTCTTAGAGAAGAAAAGATTTTAGAAACTACTCGAGCTCTTTCCTTTATGATAACCAGCCAGAGGTCCTCTAAGCCCTTTCTACTCAAAGAATGATTGGTGGACACGAGCATGGCCCGGAGCTTGTTAGAAATGTAGGCTCTTGGGTACTAATGGCAGACCGGCTGAATTGGAATCTGGCCCAATTGGCCATTTTTCCTGGCCCCAAGTGATTTGTATGCATAATAAAGTTTGAGAAGCACTGCTCTAAGCCGTCTAAGCCTACCTTAACCGTGGCTTATCTAAAAATAGTCCTTCATAGACATATCCCAGGGTAGATAAGCAAGGAAAGCAGTGGATCCTGATGGATTAAAAACTTGAGATTTTCAAGTGTTTCCTCTCCACCGTCTTTGAGGAACACCACATTACACAGAAGACTTAGGAAGTGAAAGTTTATTTCATTTAGGGGAAAAAATAAACACCAATTTAAACCAAAATCAAAACCCCAAACCATAACTTGTGGTCCTTCTGAGACACTGAGGTTAACATAAAAATAGCACTCATTTTCCTCCTCTTCCCACCAGATCTCACCAACTCACACCCCAGCACTCATGGGCCTGAAACACACCTGTCGCATGTTGTCAAAATGCAAGCTTCCAAATGAACACCTGAAGTGCAAACATCCAAATGAAGTAAAACATGTATGGGTTAATTTATTCACATAAAAAAGGAAATGTCTACCTCTACATGGAGAAGACATGGGCGTTCTTATGAGGAAACACTTTTCTGGAAAACATTGCCCAGAAGGCTTGCTTGTTGATCTCAGAACTCCTGTTCCTTCCTTAATTCATTCATTTAGTCAACATTCAACACATATTTGTTAAAGAAATGAATGAGTGAATCATTTCCCCTCATGGGCAATAACCCAGATAGCCCCCTTTTCCTCTCAGCCCCTGTGGAATCTCTGGAATTTTGCCAAAGTCTATTTGATACAGTTTTCTGCCATCCTAACAACAAAATAAAATCAAAACCATTTCTTAAAATTTCCAATGACTAAGCAGAAATTAGTTATTAGGATGGCCACATGAAATGAGCCAATCAGAAAACAAACAAACAAACAAACAAACAAAAAGCCAGGGGACTGCTCCTAACCATGGAGATTCTATCCTCTTGCACGAGCCATACTCTAATATTTAGATATAAGAGGAAATTCTTCTATTTTTAGCCTGAACTCGAAACATTCTAGGCTCCAGTGTTGCCACCATTTCATTTCTGTGTCATATTTCTTCAGCATATTCAAAAACTTTCCCAACTAGCTTCTCAACATTTGCTGTTGGGGATGATAAAGGTTATTGTTAGAACATTATCAGCCGGGCCTGGTGGCTCACACCTGTAATCCCAGCATTTTGGGAGGTCAAGGTGGGCAGATCACTTGAGGTCAGGAGTTTGAGACCAGCCTGACCAACAAGGTGAAACCCCGTCCCTAGTAAAAATACAACTATTAGCCGGGCGTGGTGGTACACACCTGTAATCCCAGCTACCTGGGAGGCTGAGGCAGGAGAATTGCTTGAACCCAGGAGGCAGAGGTTGCAGTGAGCCGAGATAACACCACTGCACTCCAGCCTGGGTAACAGAGCAAGACTCCGTCTCAAAAAAAAAAAACAAAAACAAAACAAACAAACATGAAGAACATTATCTCATGTAATTATATATAATCAAGGACTTTGGTAAGTCCATACAAATAAGAGTAACATCATTTATCTGAGAGGAAGCATTCCTCAACATGTACATTTTGACAAGCACATTTCAAATCCCAAATATTCACGTGCTTCAGTTTTCTCCAAGTACTGTCTAGCAAGGAGGAAGAATGGAAAGGAGTGGCCAGTTACTGTGCCCCTACTCTGTGCCAGGCATTCTGCTGGGTACCTGCTAAGAGTCGGGTAAAGCAGTAGATTAAAATACATCACAGATGAGCCCACTATGTGCTTGGTACTGTTTCCGGCTCTAAGGATCTAAAACAGAAATTCTGATGTAGTCGTTCTTAACCCTGGCAGTGTAGTAGAATCACTTGACTTGAAATCTTTAAAAATTTATACTAATGCCTGGACCCCATTCCCAGAGATTTTGATTCAACTGGTTGAAGTGGGGCAGTGGACATCAGGGTTTTTAAGAAGTTCTCTATTTGATCAGCCTGTGGGCCAAGGTTGAGACCTACTACTTTGAAATATATGTTTTTATCATATTGTATTAAAATCATGCATATATAAGTCAGAGTAGTAAGTTTATTGAGATTTCAGTGTAATAGAAAGAATATTTTTTTTTGTGCTTATTGAGAACATGGGCCAGGTCTTATATTTCCAGTACTTATCTTCAATGTGTATTGAAGATCTTAATGATGACTATTGGGAAGCTTCTCAGCATCATACCCATGCCGCCTAGCCCATCGCATGTGGTTAATATATGTCTATTAAGTAGGAAAAAAGAGGCCAGCTATGGTAGCTCATGTCTATAATTCCAGCACTTTGGGAGTCTGAGGCAGGAGAACTGCTTGAGGTCAGGAGTTTAAGACCAGCCTGGGCAACATGGCGAGACCCCATCTCTACAAAAAATAAAAATAAAAAATAAATGGAAAAAGCTGGGCACAGTGACTCATGCCTATAATCCCAACACTTTGGGAGGCTGGGGCAGGCGGATCACCTGAGGCCAGGAGTTCAAGACCAGCCTGGCCAACATGGTGAAACCCTGTCTCTACTAAAAATACAAAAATTAACGGGGCATGGTGGCGTGTACCTGTAATCCCAGCCACTTGGGAGGCTGAGGCAGGAGAATCACTTGAACCCGGGAGGCGGAGGTTGCAGTGAGACGAGATTGCGCCATTGCTCTCCAGCCTGGTTGACAAGGGCAAAATTCCACCTCATAAATAAATAAATAAATAGGTTTCAATTAATGAAGGAATGACGATGTGGTACCACAGTACCACATTACTTCCTTGAGTCAAGGAAGGCAAAGAAATTAGCCTTCCTGAGTCAAAGAAGGCATAGTGAACTAGCTCCACGAACCTATCTCTGTGGCAGCTGTAGAAGTCCTTGGACCCTCCCCTGCTTCATCCGGGGCTTGTCATTGTCAGGGTCGAGGTGTGATTAGGCAAGGAGTGCCTTCCGTGGGAGAATCAGACATGACATTAGCACCATGGGAGAAGAAAGAGTTCCATAGGCTTGGGTAGCCAGCGACTGAATTCTGTGAGAGTAACTCTCCTTTATTTTCTTAGAGTCAACCATTTGACCTTTGAAAAATTCTGCCCTCTTTGATACAACTGACTATGGTGGGACTGGGCTGTCAGATATTGAACAAAATTCCTATGATCAAGGCATATTACGCATGTGTAGGTGTTTTTGTAAGTCTAAGTTGTATTTAAATGTCACCTTCTATGAAAGAATTCGTTTGAACAATTTGGGAGACCAGAATCTATGTAGCATATCCTGCTGCCTTGGTACATCCTATACAAGATGTATTACATTGTGTTCTTATCATGGTAGCTTCCCATGACAATAGACCTTTTATTACACATATTTGGATATATTAGAGACCAGCTTATTTTGTGAAGCTTATACTAATATAACATTATAAGCTATTTTTATACTATGCCATGTTCTGTCATGGTCCACCTGTTTGATAGATACTAGTCTCATCCTCCAATACTTGCATGACAAATAAGTCTTCACTATTTGACATTAATCTATGTAGCTGGTGTGTAAGGCTCTATGCAGGTTATTCTAGGAGGATGCCACCTGCTGCAGCACTAGCCATTGCAAATGTAATTAGAGTGTCCAAGAGTGTCACCTGAGTAGATGCTGGCTCAAGTGGAAGCACCCACTATTTGTTACTGGGACATGCAAAGAGCCTTGTGTGCTCTGATGAGGCAGCACAAGTTACTCAGAATTCTGGGGGACTGAGATGCACGCAGATCCATTCCACAATATCATTTGGAAATTGGGACATTGGCAGGGAGAGGGTTCACTTCTGTGCAATGGCATCTTTGCAGGAAGAAGATTTTACAAAAAAATTACCCTCCTCCTCACTTGGTCTCTCTCTCATGAATGCTCTTACTCACACTTTCACTTTGTGATCTTGATCAGATTTTATTTCTTTCTCTCTCTTTTTTTTTGAGATGGAGTCTCACTCTGTCACCCAGGCTGGAGTGCAATGGCACGATCTCGGCTAACTTCAACCTCCATCTTCTGGGTTCAAGCGATTCTCCTGCCTCAGCCTCCTGAGTATCTGGAAATACAGGCGTCACCACCATGCCTGGCTATTTTTTGTATTTTTAGTAGAGATGGAGTTTCGCTATGTTGGCCAGGCTGGTCTCAAACCCCCGACTTCAGGTGATCCACCTGCCTCGGCTTCCCAGCGTGCTAGGATTACAGGCATGAGCCACCATGCCTGGCCTATCACTTTAAAAAATACACCTGATTTCTAGAATGAGAAGGTAAGAAATAAACATATATCTATATGATACAACATATAAAATACATAGATTCAAGCATCTCATTCTTTTTGTTACATTTTTATCATAACTTGCCCCATTTCACCTGCTGCCAAATTGCCTCTTTATCAACTTATTTTCCATCCTATTTCTTTACTCCTTCCTCTTGTAATTTTGCAATAGTCTTTCTCTTATTGTTCCAGCATCTCTAAAGCTTTTAACCACCGATTTGTCAAGCCAACTCTTTCCCTGTATTGATATTTAACTGACAGGGAATAATTATTAGACAGAAAATTAGATGAGGTGCTAACCATATTGTCTTCATTTTCCTGACACAAAATTTTCCTGGCGTTTTGTTTATAAAAGATTGACTGCATTGTTCATAATTTGATGTATTTTTTTCCTTTCACATTCTTCAATTTCTCCTTTTCTTTACTGAAAGGAAACAGTTACAATTATGTAGGGAAGTACGTTTGAGAATTAGTGCTGGATACCGAAGGTGATATAATAGTTAGCTAGAGCTGCATGACAATGTACTACACACTGGGTGGCTTAAACAACCAGAAATGTATTGTTTCACCGTTCTGGAGGCTGCAAACCCAAGATCAAGGTGTCGGCAGGGTTGGTTCCTTGCAAGGGCTGTGTGGAAGAATCCGTTTTGTGCCTCTCCCCTGGTTTCTGGAGGATGAGTGGTCATCTTTTGTGTTCCTTGGCTTGAAGAAGCATCACCCTGATCTCTGCCTTTATCTTCACTTGGCATTCTTCCTATGAGTGTGTCTGTGGACAAATATCCTCATTTCCTAAAGCTACTAGTCATATTGTATTACAGCCTACCCTAACGACCTCATTTTAACCTGATTACTTCTGTAAAGACCCTATCACCAAACAAGATTATATTCTGAGATACTGGGGGTTAGGACTTTGGCTTTGGGGAGACATAGTTCCATCTGTAACAGGGATGCCTTTTTCTGTGCTGTATATATATGACTGGACTGAGAAATGTCTTCCTTCCTCAATAGCTGGCTTGCTTAGACAATGGGCCGTTCCTCCCAGTTTCATTCTGTCTTTTGACCACTTGACATTGGTCTCACTTGGTATCATCATTCTTCAAAGGAAATAGCTATTGCTAGAGAGAGAAAGCAGTGACTTGGTTTCAAAGAACCTGCCCATCATCTCTATGGGAAAACAAAATCTCACTCATACTCTCCATATCTTTGTTCCCGTTTCTCCTCATCCCTCCCCACTGCCCACTCCCCACCTCTTCTCCCAAGCTGTCACCCCCTTTGACATTTCCTTCTGACCCTTCTCAGAAGTCACTCTGGCTTAAGTCACTACCTGCTGCTTTCCAGAAAGCCAAAGAAGCCACCTATCTAGGACTCTTTCTCAAACAGGCAAGATGCCAGCCTTCCTGTTGTGAACTCTTTGTCTCTCTCAGCAGCCCCTACTGAGGAGACAATCACTGACCCATAAGCAATAAGCTCATCTGTGAGTAAAGAGGTCAGTGGGATGAGCTGAAAATGCCACACCTGGGGGTGGGGAAATGAGTTGAAATGAAGCGGAAAATAAATGGAAGAGTCAACATAGCCTTCCAGAAAACTCGGCTTGAAGCCTCAGGTTCTCTCTTCTGACCTGCTCATGATGTTTCTTGTTGGCTCCCTCGCTACAGAGAGCACACCCTTTACCCTGTCCCAGACAGGGGAATAGAGCTGCAAAGGTGAGTGGTGGTTTAGCTGCCTCCTTTGTTTTTTTGGTTTGTTTGCTTGCAACTAAAGCAAACAAACTAGTAACAATCACTGTGTCCTCATAATGCTCTGACATCAACAAAAATAAAAGGGAATTTTGCCTCTGGGAAACTTTTGTAAGCTGTTTTCCCAGAGATTGGGAAAAGCTTATCCCAAATCATCTCCCAATACATCTGGGTATTAGAATTTCCAAACGGGTTATTTCCCAGGAGAACCAGGGACACCAAGAAGGTATCGAAGTGAGGAAGCACATTTTGTTTGAGAAGTATCTGGCAAGGAGCATAATCCAATGGGTGTGGTGGACAGGGAATCCATTTTGGAGTAAAAACACCTCTTACTGCCAGGCTGGTAGTCCACACCATAGCCCCAGCTGGGAGTGGGAGGGCCTCGAGAAGCTGAGGGAGATGGATCGCTGGAGCCCAGGAATTCAAGTCTAGCCTGGGTAACGTAGCAAGACCCAGTCTCAAACAAACAAACAAACAAACAAACAAAAAAAGAAGTCTCTTACTAATTACGTGACTTAAGTGCTCTCAACCTCAATGTTTGCTTTTCAAATCTGTCAAACAGGGAAAATGATTCCTACCTCAAAAGTGACTATTAAGTCACCGAATATAGGCTGGATTACAATGTTTTTGACTTTACAGGTCACTTGGAGGCAAATTCTCTTGCCTATTTCAATAGAAATATCTAAGGCAAGAAAGGAATGAACGGGCAAAGAGAGACAACCAAAGCAAGAAAAGGAAACTAGCTGCTTAATGTGGGAGCACCTGTCTGCACCTAGAACTTCACTGCAAGGCAGATCTTACTCAGATGCATCAGACTGGCCAAAGCAAGGCTGGGACAACATGCATGGTCTTAATTTGAAGCTACTCTGGCCTCACGCTCTCCAGTCCAGACCCAGTCCCTCCTTCCAAATGTGCATTTCTGTGCACAGGAGCATATCTACCTGCATACACATCTTCACAAATTGACAGGGAGACTTTACTATTGTTTTGGATTAGGAGTTGAGGAACAAAGAAACTTTCTTTACTTACGATGGCTCACTCTAGTGTTGCATTTCTCACCTAATTATGTACTCTTTGTAGTATGCTATAATTATTCTGGATATTGTCTTATCTCCCCAAATGAATGCAGATCAGGAATGAGTTTTTATCTCTTTTATATGCACTGAAGCTCCACAATGCTGAGCAGATAGTAAATGTTCAAGAAATGCTACATGAGCTAGATTTCTACTCTGGCTCCAAAAGTTTAACTTGTATTAGAGCAACTCTCCATTGAAAACAAGTAGAATGGCTAAATTTTTTTAAAAAGATCCATCTCTTTGAAGTCATCAAACAGATGGAGTGACCAAGGCAGGCATAAATTAGGGGCAAGGTCCAGGAAAGAAAGGAAATGCATTGAGGCAGACCCGAGTGGACCCACACCCCTCACCCCCCATCCCACCCAGGCATTTGATTCATAGGAGATGGGGCTGAGAGGCTGAGAATGCAATCAGAAAGAGATGGCTAAGGGATAGAGAGACTGAATGGAGTTTCTAGTAGTCTCACAGGATTGAAGAAATAAAAGTTGGAGCCAAGTAGAAGGGGCATGGGTAAGTACCTCAGGTTCTCAGTTGGGATCCCTGAAGGGCCACACCATAGGAATAAAAAAGAACCAGAACTACCTCTGTCTCAGGAAGAGTGAAACCTAACCTCAGATCAGATCAATTCAAGGTTGGATTAAGACAAACAGCCCTATTCTAATTGCCCTAGAGAAGCAAAAGTCAGTCTACTCTGGAGGAAGATAACATCATCTAGAACATCTATAATTTTCATGCCATTATTCAGTGGCACTTACCTTTATATATACATCTCTCCTGCCCTTAGCTTTCAAATCTTCTTCTTGAGACGCGGAAGAGGCATAGACAATCAGAAACTCTGCCCTTTAGGTCTGTTTTCTTATCTACAGTGTGAGACCAGCTCTCTGGCTTTGAAATTCTTTGCCTCTATATGTGGAACTAGCCTCAGCCTCACCCCAACTATGTTACATCCTGTTTTAATCACTTGCCATCCACCCTGTCAGTGAGGGGGCTGGGGAGATTCCTGCCCTATGGTTGTGGGGATGGCCAAAGAAAGGACAGCTGGCAGTGGACCTATACGATGTATACACGAGTCACATGTACTCACAGCTTGCGGGAGGAGACACTGCATACCATGCAGGGTTACACAGGATTTGCACTTGGGAACAGAGTGAACCACCATGAGCTGGGCAGTGTCAAGAGGGTGAGGTGACCCCTGGTTCCCATGCAAAGATGTGATTGTCATGTTTGACATGTTCCATGGGCTGGCAGGGAACCGAGACCTGGTGTTCAGGGCTAGCAGGAACTGTATCTGGGGTCTTTGATAATGCAGGGAGTTTGACTGGAGGACCTTATCCATGGGAGTTGAGTGGGGATGGGAAGTTGGAATTAGGCCACTTGCAGCTCTCCCAATTTTACCAGTTGTCAAGGCAGCCTTCTAAAACGGTGGAGCCTTCATTTTAGGTATTATGCCACATCCCCCAATGGAGAAGGCCTTACATCTACATCCAGTGACCAACACCTTCTCCCCATGAACGTCTGGACTTTTCATTTATCCTCACAGCTCACAGTCCTTTCTTATAGTCCTCTGGTTCTCACTAAAGTTTGCATCTTTTTCACCTCACATCTTTGCAATAACATCATGCAATGGGTCTCCCTGCCTCCATTTCTCCCCTGGCTGAATCTACTCTCATCACAGCTGACATATTAATCTTCACAAAATACCACTTGAAGCTCATTGCTTCCCAGTGGCTCCTTGCAGCCGTTTGATTGCTCCCTGTGTGTGCTCTGGCTTCCGTAAGATCCAGGAACATGCACCAGCAACCAGCACAATCAAGAGCTGAGAAAGCCAACTGTAATCCTCCAAGCTTCAACAGCCAGTTCTCTGACTTCAGGATAAAAAAGTAGATACCCACCTCCATGTTCCTACTTTCTAAACATGACCAGATAATAAAAATTAAAAAGTAAAATCAGCTTCACTTTTCTTCTTTATCTTTCTCTCCTTTCTTCTCTCTGTCTCTCTCTCTCTCTGTCTCTTTCTTTCCGACAAGGTTTTGCTCTGATACCCAGGCTGAAGTGCAGTGTTGCAATCACAGCTCACTGCAGCCTTAAACTCCTGGGCTCAAGCGATCCTCCTGCCTCAGCCTCCCGAAGTGCTGGGATCACAGGCATAAGTCACTGTGGCAGGCTAACACTAATTTTCTTTTTGACATTTTTTTCAATAAAATAGGTAATCTTGGGTGTAAGAAAATGCTTCTTATCAGAGTCAAAAAGAGCTATTTTCATTTTGAATAATTAAAAAGAGATGTGGCCATAACTATTATTTTTCCTGAATTGGTCCTTTCCAAGAAAAGATGAGGGAAGATAGCCAGTCATAAAGGCTTTCATGTTCCCTGCGAACTCCCACGATGCATGGTCCATCACAGAGACCACACAGAATCCCCATCACATAATTCCACACTTATTCATCTGGCAGGCTTTTTTATTTTCAATAGAATTTTTCTTTTTCTTTTTCTTTTTTGCCAGAGTAGTTTTAGGTTAAAAGTAAAATTAAGAGGAAAGTACAGAAAATTCCCATTTATCCCCTTTCCCTACATGCACAACCTCCCCCACTATCAACACCCCACACCAGATTACACCAGACTGGTACTTTTTTTTACAATTAACAAACCTGCCTGAACACATCATTATTACCCAAAGTCTATAGTTTACATCAGGGTTCACTCTTGGTGTTGTACTTTCCATGTTTTTTGATAAATGTACAATAACATATATCCATAATTGTAGTATTGTACAGAATATTTTCACTGCCCTAAAAATCCTCGTGTTCTATGCATCTCACTCTGCCCCTAACCCCTGGCAACCACTGCTCTTTTTACCGTCCCCATACTTTTAGCTTTTGTGGAACGTCAAACAGTTGGAATCATACAGTATGCAGACTTTTCATATTGGCTTCTTTCACTTAGCAATATGCATTTAAGGTACTGCCATGTCTTTTCATGGCTTGATCGCTCATTTCCTTTTAGCACTGAATAATATTCCTTCATCTGGATCAACCCCAGTTTATTCATCTGTTCACCTACTGAAGGACACCTGAGTTCCTTCCAAGGCTGTGCAATATTGAATAAAGATGCATCGGGTGAATTTTTGCATCATAAACAAACCTACCTGGCCTGGCCAGGCCAAATGAGACTGTGATGGAAATCCAAACCAACAGCATCATTATGAAGTGCTGCTGTGTGGGGGCTGTGCTTGATTAAGAGACCTGATGCCTACACCAAGACATGGGCTGCAGTAGAAAAATCAGTAGGAATGCAAGAGACTTATTGGGAAAAACAAATCAGGCCTGGGCACTTTTACAGGGATCCCACATTTTCCAGATGGAAACTCTTCTGTTAGCCTCCAAAGCATTCATTGAGCATATTCAAAGTTCAGGGGGATAATGAGGTGACTAAGACAGCTGCCTGCCCTCAGGAAGGCTTGAAAGGAGTGCAAAGATCATCACAGGTTGCACATCCCTAATCCTCAAATCCAAAACGTTCCAAAACCCAAAACATTCTGAGTGCTGACACGACACCACAGGTGGATAATTCCATACCTGATCTCATGTGATGGGTTGCAGTCAAAACGCAGGCGCACAACACGCACTTTATTCAGCATCTCCAATGGCAAAATGAAATTACCCCCAGGCTATGTGTATGACGGTGTATAAGAAACATAAATACATTTCCTGTTTAGACTTGGATCTCATCCCCAAGATATCTCATTATGTACATGAAATATTCTAAAATCCAAAAGTATTCAAAATCTGAAACACTTCTGGTCCCAAGCATTTCAAATAAGGAATACCTTATCTGTACTACCCATTACAATGAACATTTACTGAGCAAGGACTGAGTGTTAAGCTCTGTGCTAGGCATTTTGTTTAATCCACACGGTAACCAGTGAGGGCATTTTACAGAGCAGAGAACTGACGCTGAAGCAGGTTAAAAGAAAGCCCTCCCCAGCTGAGCTGCAGAAACTTAAAGTATGTTGAGGGCAACCTGGAGCTGCCCCTGTCAATTTGGTGGTGTTCACAGGAAGGGCTGCGCCTTGGAGCCCAAGGTCTAACGTTTTGGTTTCCATTGCTTTCCTTCCAAGCCAAGGGCAGGATCAAAGATACAAAGGAAAAATTTCTCCTTAGGTTCGAGAAAAAAAAAAATCACAAAAAGTACAACAGGCTTCTTACCCTAGCAAGGAACCTGGATGCCTTCCTAACAAAGTGTTTGGTCTCCCTAAATTAGAGCAAGATGAAGACAGGCCACCTGGGAGAGTACTAACCTCAGAGGGGTGGGGAGGAGGGATGAACTTCGGAGCCTTTGGGACAGTGGACTCTGCAGTACTTTGGCTGACTCCCAACCCAAGATCCTTCTGTGACATTCAAGAGATGAGCTGGGGAAAAAATAAGGGTAGGCAGGGGAGGTCAGAAAAAGAAAAACAAAACGAAACAAAACAAAACAAAAAAAAAAGAAAAAAGAGAAACGACAACAACAACCAAAAAAAAACTAGGCCGGGAGCGGTGGCTCACACATATAACCCCAGCACTTTGGGAGGCCGAGATGGGCGAATCACCTGAGGTCAGAAGTTCAAGACCAGTCTGGCCAGCATAGAAACCCTGTCTCTACTAAAAATACAAAACTTAGCTGGGCATGGTGGTGCGTGCCTGTAATCCCAGCTACTTGGGAGGCTGAGGCAGCAGAGTCGCTTCAATCCAGGAGGCAGAGGTTGCAATGAGCTGAAATTGCACCACTGCACTCCAGCCTGGGCAACAAAGAAAGACTCTGTCACAAAAAACTAAATAAACAAAGAAAAAACAAAACAAAACAAAAACTAGAGGAAGCAAGAAGAAGTAAATAAAAATAAAAGAAAAACTTAACTGAAAACAGTACAATTAATCTAAATAAATCCAAAAGCTGATTATTTACAAGTAATACAACAGATAATCGGTGCTCCCACTCACTAGAGCTGCCACTGCGAAATGACCGAAGTCCTGGCAACAGAAACCAACACCAAGTCCCCTATAAAGCACCAACCCTCATGAAGACCAATGAACCAACTGCTGGCAAGCTGAGAACATTGGACTCCTCCCACCCCATGAGGGTCACTGATTCCTCTTGACTGGAAAGAATACATGTGACATGTTTTGATTCACCTTTTCTGCCCACAGGGTCTCAGCCAGCACCACTATCCAAGGGCTTCTAGAATGTTCCATCCACTAACATAGACTCCTGCAAACTATCACAAAGATCAAGGGACTTACTCTCTAGCTAGGGAGGTATGCTGTGCGACACCAGGGGTGGACGGCAGCGGACACAAGAATCCCGGTCCAGGACTGAGGCACTCGTTCCTCCAGTTGATACGTACAGGAGTGGGCTTGCTGATGGCTTTGTTCTTGGTCAAGCCTTCTCCACAAACAGTCCTTGGCTGAAGGGAGCTACCTCAGCCAAGGCTATGCCCTTTGCTAGGTAAGCCAGGGTCTAGTTGAAGTGGAGGCCCAAAGGCCTGTACCCCATTGCTTCAATTTGAGACACCTCTGAGGGCCACCCCAGCTTCAGAACTGAGGCCTTGTTGTAACTGCATTGTGGTTCGAGTTCTCCTTTCATCCACCCTGCTTCTGCCACTCCCTTACAGTATTGTTCCTGAGCGTACTCCCCAACAACCCCCCTGCATGCAAACATCCATCTCAGAGTCTGTTTCCCAGGAAACCCAAACTACAATAGTGCTGATTAGACATTTGAGAAGCTGACTCCACCTGCTTCTTTGTGGATACCAATCACTGCATCCCCAAGAGGCAAAAGTGACACTGAGGGTGAAGAGTGCAGTAAGGTGGCAGAGAAATTCCAGGAATCCCCCCGCCCCTTGCATGTGTGGCTGATGGGTGGCTCTTTTGAACAACTGCAGCAGCAGGAGAGAAGCCAGGAGTTCTACAGACTCGGCCATTTTCCTTTTCCCTCAAGGCTTCTCCCAGAGCTGGACTCCAGAGAACCCTGCTTCTCATTGCTCTTTTGGGGCAGATTCCATTCTACCTGTAGTGGCATCGAGACACCTCCTGTTAACTAGTGACGGAGCTAAGGACAGCCAGGCATGAAAATAAAAGTGCTCCTTCCAGCCTGCTTGTCAATGTCTCCTCAAAGAGAAGCTAAGGGATATTTTCCAGGCAGGACATGGCTTTTTAAATATATTTTTTGCAGCCTACTGGAAAAGGTAGTTTTATCTGAAAGGAAGCATTACCAACCCCAAAACCATTTCTTTGCATTTCAATTGATATAGTTAGGTTTTGCATTCCCACCCAAAATCTCATCTTGAATCGTAATCCCCCAAATCCCCATCATCCCCACATGTCAAGGGAGAGACTAGGTGGAGGTAACTGAATCATGGGGGCAGTTTCCCCCATGCTGTTCTTGTGATAGTAAGTGAGTTTTCACAAGATCTGATGGTTTTATAAGGGGCTTTTCCCCACCTTCATTCAGCACTTCTTCTTGCTGCCTTGTGAAGAAGGTTCTCTTTTCCCCTTCACCTTGTGCCATGATTATAAGTTTCCTGAGACCTCCCTAGCCATGCTGAACTGTGAGTCGATTAAACCTTTTCTTTATATAATAAATGACCCAGTCTTGGGCAGTTATTTTGTTTCTTTGTTTGTTTGTTTTGAGATGGAGTCTCATTCTGTCACCAGCTTGGAGTGCAGTGGAGTGATCTTGGCTCACTGCAACTTCTGCCTCCCGGGTTCAAACGATTCTCTTGCCTCAGCCTCCTGAGTAGCTGGGACTATAGGTGTGCACCATCATGCCCAGGTAATTTTTGTATTTTTAGTAAAGACGGGGTTTCACCATGTTGGCCAGGATGGTCTCGATCTCTTGACCTCCTGATCTGCCTGCCTTGGCCTCCCAAAGTGCTGGGATTACAGGTGTGAGCCACAGAGCCCCTCTGGGCAGTTCTTTATAGCAGTGTGAGAATGGACTAATACATCAATGTTCACCTTTTAAAATGTGTCCTAACCAAAATCCATGAGTTGGTCACCAAAAAGACATTGAGAGCAGACCAGAAACAAAGTCAAAGAGGCAATGAATGAATCAGATGGTGTCCCCTTGTGGTCCTCGGTCCCAGCACAAAGCCAGAATGTGACTGTGTACATTCTAGCCAGATTCTCCAGTCTCAAATGTTTAAGTCTCCATGTTTGAATGTCAGAATTGGAGGAGGACCCAAAGGGCAAGAAGAATAAACAAGAAGTGGTAGAGGAAGGATTGCAGCTGCTTCTTCCCCACCCTTGTACCATCCTACAAAGGGAGGTGGGGAGAAAGGCCGCATCTCACAGTGGGTTCAGAGATGTGGGGTTGCATGCTGCATCGTCTGCCTCCTCCCTGCACCCAGTGCCTTCTCTGGTGCCCACTCCCTACGCCAAGGATGCGATGACAGGAGGCTGCCATCGATTTGGCATTGATTTGGGTTATGATCTCTCCTCTCCCCTCCCTCCACCCTCAGCCTGGCTTCTCCTGGGCAGAAGGTGGGGGGCATTGTGAGATCCAAGTGGGCGTTGAAGGAGTGGCTACTTCAGCCATTCCCTGGCTGTGGGGCACACAGGGCCAGGACTGATCTGGAGGATGGAAGCTGCTGTGTTACCTGAGGATCTTCAGGTCACTAAAGGGACAGTTTGCCACAAGACGCACTGATGCAGCAGCCTGTTGGCAGCATGGTTGACGTCCTAATGGCCAGGCTCTCCTTTTCTCTTTCCTGACCATTCCCCGGGCAGAGCCATCTAGCCCACTTTCCTCCAGCAGATGCCTTCACATCTCAAGACTGGAACTCAGTTACAGGAACAGGCACACGCAGAGCACAGCCCTACCCTGTTCCGCTGTCCCCTCTTCTCCCTCTGGGCTTGGGGAGCGGGTCACCAGCCCCTACTCATTTTTCTCCCTGACATTATTCTCTGACTCCTTTTTCAAGACCTGGTGTGGGGGGTTTTAGAAGGCCCAGGAGCCTCCTTTGATCAAGCTAGCCCCACAGAAGCGCCATATTACACCTACGGGCACCAGCCGAGCCAGGATATGGTGACACTGAGTAACCCCACGGCACACTGTGGAGTGGTGCAGGGTGGCATGTGGCCAAGGTGACACGCTCGCACACACCCACGCTGCTGTCTCCCACTCACTCCCAGGTCTGGGCAGTACTGGCCCCACAGGGAACGTTTTCTACTACAGTGCAGAGAGCTCTTATTTCATTTTCATTTAGAAACTGTTTAATCAATGAGGACAGCCTGTGGTCAGGCAAACATACCCGCTCTCAGGCTCGGAAGCCTTCTGGTTTAACAGAAGGGCAATGATGACTGTGGTTTGCCGCGGGCTCAGATATTTTTCTTGAACATTTTGCTGCACTTTTACCTCAATTGCTAGGTCCTTCCATCAGAAGCCTTGTACCATCTGCAGGCTCAGCCATCTGCTTCAGTCCTGTGGCTTTGACCAGCTGACCTACAGAAGAGATGAAAAAAGACCATTGCAGTGGTGGCATGAGCTGGTGACTATGGCTCTGCGACTAGGCTGCTTCTAGAAAAATATCTTCACCCAGACAAATTTCTGTGCACTAAGCTCTTAGGATAGAAAGATGGCCAAAAAGGCATAGTTCTAAAGTCCTACCACGGAGTTGTGGCACATGCAATAATAAAAGCATGGACAGAAACAGCATATAGGAAGAAATGCTATTGGTTTATTTTCTCTATTCTTAAAATTGTTTTCTTTGAAGGAGAGGTGGTCAAGAAGCCCCAGGGAGTAGACACTTTTGTGGGATGTTGAGACACAGCTTGCAAAACTGGTGCAGGACTCAGTGTGGGTGCCACAGCCAGACATCAAGGTCAAATTTGGCCTATGCTCCTTGCTAGCTGTGGGGCCCTGAGCAAGTGACTTAACCTCTCTGGGTCATGGTTTCCTCATCTATAAAAGTGGAGGAAACACAAATTCCTGTCTGGCAAGCTTATTGTGAGGATTGAATGAGTTAACAGGTGTGAAGCTGTTAGCACAGTTTCTGGTATATATTAAGTGCTGAATTAGCTAGTAGACAACTTCAGAACATCTGCTTTTACCCTTCCTGGGATGAGAATCTTTTCATTTTGCCCAACGGGGATAAAAGTGGAAGAAAAAGCAAAACCCAAGAGATAGAGAATGGGGAGAAGAGAAAAGATGGGTCTGGAAGAGTGAAGAGAAGGGGAGAAACGGGTGGCAAATCCCTGGGTGGATGGGGAGTCTCCCAGGCACCTCCATGCCTCCATGTGCCAAGTCGGAATCTCCTTGCAGAAGAACTGAGTTACACAGTCCAAAAAGACGCATTGCCCAGGGGCTCACGGGAAACAAAATGGCAGTATCTTGATTTCTGAGAAAGGCCATAACTTTGGAGGATAAATACTCCAAAGTTTCACATGCCAGCCCAGGAAGTGAATGCAGTGTTAACAGCAGGGGGGAAACACGGATGGCACCCAAGGAAGTCAGTCATGTACATAATATTGAGTGTTATAGGTGCTAGCTGTGTTGTTATGTTATACAAATTTTTTTTTTTTTTTTTTTTTTTTTTTTTGTGGAGTCTCGCTCTGTCACCCAGTCTGGAGTGCAGTGCATGATCTCGGTTCACTGCAAGCTCCACCTCCTGGGTTCACGCCATTCTCCTGCCTCAGCCTCCCGAGTAGCTGGGACTACAGGTGCCCGCCACCACACCTGGCTAATTCTTTTGTATTTTTAGTAGAGACAGGGTTTCACCATGTTAGCCAGGATGGTCTCGATCTCCTGACCTCGTGATCTGCCTGCCTTAGCCTCCCAAAATGCTGGGATTACAGGTGTGAGCCACCACGCCCGGCCTATATTTCTTTTTCTTTTTCTTTTTTTTTTGACAAGAATCTTGCTCTGTTGCCCAAGATGGAGTATAGTGGTGCGATCTCAGTTCATTGCAACCTCCGCCTCCTGGGTGCAAGTGATTTTTGTTCCTCAGCCTCCCAAATAGCTGGGATTACAGGCGCCCACCGCCACATCCGGCTAACATCTTGTATTTTTAGTAGACGGGGTTTCCCCATTTGGCCAGGCTGGTCTCAAACTCCCGACCTCAGATGATCCACCCGCCTCGGCCTCCCAAAGTGCTGAGATTACAGGCTTGAGCCACCGTGCCCAGCCTGATTATATTTCTTAATGTAAATATGAAGATAATTTACCCAGTACTTCATATATTCTCAGGAACATTAGGGTAAAAGGCGGGAACACATGTCATTCGACTATATTCCTGCTATTGATAATCTGGCATGCCTTGATGTGAGTGCCGCTGAGTGATGAAGAAGAAGTTCCAAGCAGACAAGCAGGGAACAGACAGACATAACACTCAGTGGGGAGAACGCGTCTAGCGGTCCAAGTACAAGGCACAGCATGGTAAGTCCAGAATACACAGGCACTAGAGCATGACCTGAGCCTAAAGTACAAGGAGAGGCAGATAAGGCTGGAGGTTGAGGGTTGCATCAGCACACCAGGTGTCTTGTCTGGGCACTTGAACTTGATTTTTCCGAGCTGTAAGAAATCACCAGAGGGTGTTGAGCAGGGGAATGCCACTTAGAAACACAGTGTAGAATGGTTTTGAAGGGACAATGCTTAGACAGTGGGGAAAATGTTACGGATCTCCTGCAGTGGTTCAAGCAGGACAGATGAAAGCCTGAGCTAAAGCAGAAGAATCCAGGAATCCAGGTATGGAAGCAAAATCAGTGGAGCTTGAAGAACTTATTGATAGAAGGAGGGATGACTCCCTGGTTTCTGGTTTGGGTAACTGGAGTGGATCATGGTGATTCAGGAGACAAGGGGTAACTTTCTTACTTGATGCAGGATGAAGATGAGGGACTGAGTGTAGGGAAATATGTGTACATATGAGTGGAAGGAGTGAAGTTAGTGAAAGGCTCCTTGCAAAGCTAAATGGAAAAGACGTTTAGCTTTTCTGCTATTTTATATTATCTTTGCCACCTCTTCTCTTCTTTAGAGTGAGAATAAAGATACTCCAAAGCAGAACAAAGAACTAACATTTACTATGTGCTTCCTTTGTGACTTCTTTGGATGGGTAAAGTCTTTACCTATATTACTGCATTTGACCCTCAAAACAGTAGTGAAATGAATATATTGTCTGGTTTATAGATGCACAAATTGAGATTCAAAAGGATTAAGTAATGTGCTAAAAGTCTTATAACTAATAAATGGCAGAGCTGATACCGCTTTATCAGAAAAAGAGAATTTCAGGAAACAAAAAAGAATTTTACATTGTTCCTATTTCTGGTTGGGAGAAAACAGGTTGATACATGTGGATAAACAAATGCACATTGGCAGTTTTATTAACACCTTACATTTATTATATTTTTATGCTTTCATTATCTCAGATTACTCTCAAAATATCGGTATAAGGCAGCCAGTGTAGATGCTAGTATCTCTATCAGTCAATCAACAAACAACTGGGCACCACACTGAGCAAGTCACTGTTCATGTGAAGTTTTCCTTATGGTCCTGCTTACAAGAATTTTACTGTCTAATAAAGAGTCATTATAGGGGCTACATGGCAACATGGGGTGCATATTCAGTGCTAAATGAAGGCTGTAAACTATTTTCAAAACTGCGTTCCCTGGAAACCCCAGATCCTAGTTCCTACAGAGTAATGGTTCTCAAAGGGTGGAATAATTTTGCCCCCTAGGGGACATTTGGTGATGTCTGGAGACATTTTTCATTCTCACAACCTTGGAGGGTGTGCACTGCTGACATCTATTAGGCACAGGGCAGGGATGCTGCTGAGCATCCTGCAATGCATAGGACAGAACCCACAGTAAAGAATTATCCAGCCCAAAATTGCAACAGTCTTTTTGAGAGGTTGAGAAAGCTGCTCTAGGGTAATACAATTACTTGATTTTATTTTTAAAACTATACTTTATTTAAAAATAGTAATAAAACAACAGATATGCTGAAAATGCTTACATACTACTTAAAAAAAATTTTTTATTATACTTCAAGTTCTAGGGTACATGTGCACAACGTGCAGGTTTGTTACATATGTATACATGTGCCATGTTGGTGTGCTGCACCCATTAACTCATCATTTACGTTAGGTATATCTCTTAATGCTATCCCTCCCCGCTCCCCACCACAGGCCCCAGTGTGTGATGTTCCCCACCCTGTGTCCAAGTGTTCTCATTGTTAAATTCCCACCTAGTGAGTGAGAACATGAAGTGTTTGGTTTTCTGTCCTTGCGATAGTTTTCTCAGAATGATGGTTTCCAGCTGCATCCATGTCCCTACAAAGGACATGAACTCATCCTTTTTTATGGATGCATAGTATTCCATGGTGTATATGTGACACATTTTCTCAATCCAGTCTATCATTGATGGACATTTGGGTTGGTTCTAAGTCTTTGCTATTGTGAATAGTGCCGCAATAAACTTACGTGTGCATATGTCTTTATAGCAGCATGATTTATAATCCTTTGGGTATATACCCAGTAATAGGATGGCTGGGTCAAATGGTATTTCTAGTTCTAGATCCTTGAGGAATCGCCACAATGTCTTCCACAATGATTGAACTAGTTTACACTCCCACCAACAGTGTAAAACTGTTCCTATTTCTCCACATCCTCTCCAATACCTGTTTTCTGACTTTTTAATGATTGCCATTCTAACTGGTGTGAGATGGTATCTCATTGTGGTCTTGATTTGCATTTCTCTGATGGCCAGTGATGATGAGCATTTTTTCATGTGTCTGTTGACTGCATAAATGTCTTCTTTTGAGAAGTGTCTGTTCATATCCTTTGCCAACTTTTTGATGGGGTTGATTTTTTCTTATAAATTGGTTTAAGTTCTTTGTAGATTCTGGATAGTAGCCCTTTGTCAGATGGGTAGATTGTAAAACTTTTCTCCCATTCTGTAGGTTGCCTGTTCATTCTGATGGTAGTTTCTTTTGCTGTGCAGAAGCTCTTTAGTTTAAGTAGATCCCATTTGTCAATTTTGGCTTTTGTTGCCATTGCTTTTGATGTTTTAGTCATGAAGTCCTTGCCCATGCCTATGTCCTGAATGGTATTGCCTAGGTTTTCTTCTAGGGTTTTTATGGTTTTAGGTCTAACATTTAAGTCTCTAATCCATCTTGAATTAATTTTTGTATAAGGTGTAAGGAAGGGATCCAGTTTCAGCTGTCTGCTTATGGCTAGCCAATTTTCCCAGCACCATTTATTAAATAGGAAATCCTTTCCCCATTTCTTGTTTTGGTCAGGTTTGTCAAACATCAGATGGCTGTAGATGTGTGGTATTATTTCTGAGGGCTCTGTTCTGTTCCATTGGTCTATATCTCTGTTTTGGTACCAGTAGCATGCTGTTTTTGTTACTGCAGCCTTGTAGTATAGTTTGAAGTCAGGTAGCGTGATGCCTCCAGCTTTGTTCTTTTGACTTAGTATTGTCTTGGCAATGCGGGCTCTTTTTTGGTTCCATATGAACTTTAAAGTAGTTTTTTTCCAATTCTGTGAAGAAAGTCATTGGTAGTTTGATGGGGATGGCATTGAATCTATAAATTACCTCGGGCGGTATGGCCATTTTCACGATGTTGATTCTTCCTATCCATGGACATGGAATGTTCTTCCATCTGTTTGTGTCCTCTTTTATTTCATTGAGCAGTGGTTTGTAGTTCTCTTTGAAGAGTCCCTCACATCCCTTGTAAGTTGGATTCCTAGGTATTTTATTCTCTTTGAAGCAGTTGTGAATGGGAGTTCACTCATGACTTGGCTCTCTGTCTGTTATTGGTGTATAGGAATGCTTGTGACTTTTGCACATTGATTTTGTATCCTGAGACTTTACTGAAGTTGCTTATCGGCTTACGAAGATTTTGGGCTGAGACGATGGAGTTTTCTAAATATACAATCATGTCATCTGCAAACTGGGACAATTTGACTTCCTCTTTTCCTAATTGAATACCCTTTCTTTCTTCCTCCTGCCTGAATGCCCTGGCCAGAACTTCCAACACTATGTTGAATAGGAGTGGTGAGAGAGGGCATCCCTGTCATGTGCCAGTTTTCAAAGGGAATGCTTCCAGTTTTTGCCCATTCAGTATGATATTGGCTGTGGGTTTGTCGTAAATAGCTCTTATTATTTTGAGATACATCCCATCAATACCCAGTTTATTGAGAGTTTTTAGCATGAAGCGCTGTTGAATTTTTTCGAAGGCCTTTTCTGCATCTATTGAGATAATCATGTGGTTTTTGTCTTTGATTCTGTTTCTGTGATGGATTATGTTTATTGATTTGCGTAGATTACATACTAAATTTTAACACATTCTACTCACCAAAGGATTAAACGCTGCTGCCAGATTAAATGGTTTTGTGGAGAACCCGGACTAAATCTTGCTGGCACAGCAATTGTAAAGGAGAAGAGTTTCGAACAAGATTACCTACTCTGAAGAATCTCCTCAAATTTCCAGATGAGCTGTTATTTAAAAAAACAAAGCAAAAAAAAAACAAAAACAAAAACAAAAAAAACAAAAAAAAAACACATTATTTCCAACTATTTGTGTGCACCAGGTTTAAGAGATAAAATGCAAAAATAGGCTGGGCGCGGTGGCTCAAGCCTGTAATCCCAGCACTTTGGGAGACCGAGGCGGGCAGATCACGAGGTCAGGAGATCGAGACCATCCTGGCTAACACGGTGAAACCCCGTCTCTACTAAAAATACAAAAAAATTTAGCCGGGCGTGGTGGCGGGCGCCTGTAGTCCCAGCTACTCGGAGGCTGAGGCAGGAGAATGGCATGAACCCGGGAGGCGGAGCTTGCAGTGAGCCGAGATCGCGCCACTGCACTCCAGCCTGGGCGACACAGCGAGACTCTGTCTCAAAAAAAAAAAAAAAAAAAAAATTACAAAAAAAAAAAGCAAAAATAAATTTGGAAGCTGAAGCTGATGAAAGACTACTGTCATCTACAGCACTGAATTTCATATTTTTGTATCTATTGAACAGTCTAATTGATTTTACAAGTAAATGTTAAATTTAAACTTATAAATTTGAATGAAATACTGATTTTCATTTGGGGGAAATGAAAAGGCCTGTACTACTAACAAATAGGCCTGGGCACTGGAACGGGAAGATCCATGACCTGCCCCTCCAAGTGTTCATGCAAACCAGTAGCATGGAGGGCTTGGCAAAAATGCAGAATCCCCGGCCCCTGCCCAGACTTTCTGAATCAAGATCTGCCTTTCACACACAAGATTCCCCTACACACACGAGTTTGAGAAGTGCCGGTTGATAGGACTTCATAGAAGAGAAAACAAGTAGGGCTGGTATCAACGGTGAAGACTTCTGGCACAGTGGGATTTCTGCAGGGCATGATTCAAATTCAAGAGACAAGGACATATGGAGTGGACATTTCAAGCAAGGAAAGGGACAATAGGAGGGGGCTGGGAATAGACCACCCATGCCAGACAGAGGTTCTAGTAAGTAGCAGGACACGTAGGAACAGCTTGAGGATGTGGGGGAGAGGAAATTTGGGGCTGAGAGAGGCGGCTGGCAGCCAGCCAGGTCCCCACTTCCGGCTGCCCCTTACCTTGTGGACAGAGCAGCGTCCGCCGGAATTCCAGGCCAGGATCGCCAATCGCGTAGCCACCATGAACCAATTAAACCTCCAGCAGCCCCAGGAAGTCGGAGCTCATTATCTCCAATGTCTAGATGGGGAGCCGACCACTTCCGAAGCTGTAATTACCGGAGGTCAGAGGGCACCTGAGGCAGGAAGTCTGGTCTGTCCCAGCACATTCTTGGCGCTCCCAGATTTTCCCTCCGAGGAGAACGGAGGAGGAGCTGCTCTCCTAAGCTGGAAGTCCTTCCACAGTTTAAGGGGCTTCAACGAGCCCTAGCTGGAGAAAAAAGGGCCTTCGACCACCTTCACTCAAGCTAGGCTCTGTGAAAAGAACCTCCCAGACAGTAGCCTCCTGCCTGGGAGGGAGCAGGCTGCTGGACGGGATTGCTGGAGAGATGCCTGCCTGGGGCAGCCTTAGGGAGGAAGGAATTGGAGGCAGCTGTGGAGGCGGCCTGCCGGAGGAGGGCTCCAGCGGGGCTATTCCAGAGAGAGAGGTTGGAACTATTAATTTAATAACCATCCAATCAAGCTGTGAGGGAACTACAATTGAGTCATGAAATTACCTCGTTTTCTTAAGAATACACAGGCCTATGAAAGCTTATCTGTCTCCTGAATTCTCACAGATGCCCTGGGAAAAAGGCTTTGCAGCTTGGCTGTTGGCCTGAAGCACAAGCTCTCACCGACTGAGACCTCTTGACCAGCCCTGATTTTTGCTAGGAGCCTGTCCTAGGGTCCACTTTCTTTTGACTCCTGAGAGGTCCCATGAGGTTTCTAAGTCAAGGCAATGGACTAGATTCCCGTAGAAGGGCAAGTGCCCTAGGCAAGAAGGGGAACGTCAGGGCCAGTTGCTCGGTCCTTTCAGGGCCACCCTACAGTGACCCTGGTCCTAGAGGCTGGGCTGCCCTTCCCCTGCCCAGCACTGCTCAGAGCATATGTTAACATCCATCTGGGGCCCTTATCTCAGCCTGGAGGCAGATTCATCAACTTCTGGAGGCTAAGGGCTAGCTTGAGGCCCTGCCTCCCCGAGATGCTGCCCCTTTGATTCCTACTTAATCACTCCCAGCTGTTCAGGGTCCTGAGCTAGTATAGATTTTCTGGCAAGAAAAGGCTCTGAAACTTGAGCCATTTACTAGGCGGCTGGGACGCTTTTGGGAACACAGCCCGTGCTGTTGGTGCCAGTCAGGGCTGTACCACAGTCCTGGGAATCTCCACGAAGAGTGGGAGAAAAAGGCTGAGGCTGCCTGGGGAGAGAGACCTGGGAAGTCACTCCCATCCCTTGGCCGGGCTCAAGCAAGAGATCTGTCCCTGAGTTTAAGGAATGATCTTTGGGACAGGCCTCAGTGCACAGAGTCTAGGACTTCACCAGAACAGAGGAACGGAGGTGTTTTGTTTCTCCTCCAAACTCCTGAGACTTATTCTTCTGGTATATGAAGAAATTGTTCTGTAATTACAGCTGCAAAAAACCCAGGGAGAGGATAACGTTAAGCTAAGAACATCTTAATATAGGATGCACATTTGGACCTTCTGCAAGGTACTGCTAGCAAGGCGGGGACAGAGGAGGTAGTGATGGTGGGTAGAGGTGTGATGATAAACAGGGAGGCCCCAAGTTCATTGTTATACACTCAGTTAAGGGGTACCACAGGTAGGGTGCTCTTCAGTCAGGAGGCAGTGAGGTACACCAGAATCCCTGGAGGAGCACTTCAGGGGGAAGAGGGGCAGGCTCGAGAAAGGAAGAAAAGGAAGCTCAAAGCTGATGGGTTAGCCCAGCCCAAGCCCAGGTTATTCCTGGCTCTTTTGGAGAGGAAGCCAACCCTGATGGGCTGGACTGGATTTCAAGCTACCGGGCCAGGCATCCAACGGGGCCTATGGAAAGATTGACAGTTGACCTCTCCAGGGATCAAGGGCATGGTGGGGCCTAGGTGATTTCAAACCTGAAGCCCCAGACAAGCATAGTATAGCTATGTAATAGAATACTACGTAGTCATTAAAAATCATGCTATTCTTTAAGAATATTTATATGGGGAAATTATTATATATTTGTTTCTTGTTTTGTTTGTTTATTTATTTTTGTTTTTTGTTTTTGAGATGGGGTCTCAATCTGTCACCCAGTTTGGAGTGCAGTGTCATGATCTTGGCTAGCTGCAACCTCCACCTTCCAGGCTCAAGTGATCCTCCCACTTCAACCTCCTGAGTAGCTAGGACCACAGGTGTGCACCAGCATGCCCAGCTAATTTTTGGTAGTTTGCTAGAAATGGGGTTTTGCCGTGTTGCCCAGGCTGGTCTTGGACTCCTGGGCTCAAGCAATCCACCTGCCTCAGCCTCCCAAAGTGCTGGGATTACAGGGGTGAGTCACCGCACCCAGCCTTCATTATATATTTGTAACTGGAAACAAAAAACAAAAAACAAAGCTAGCATTACTAACAGTAGAAACAGCAGGTACAGATATGGAGTCCAGTTATTTTGCTGAATACACCCACTTCTACTGCTGGCCTTGGAAGGTACTGGTTATCAGCACTGGTTATCTCTGTGTAGCAACATTGTGGGTAACATTTGTTTTCTTCATGTTTTTCTCTGTGTTCCAAACTTTCTGTAATCAACATGCTTTGCTTTTGTAATCAGAGGACAATAATTGCTTATTTAAATGGTAGCACTCGCTCTATTTAAACTAGTTCCATTTAAAGGTCAGAGAGTCAGGGAGCCGTGGGCAAATGAGAAGGGGCTCGGTGGGCTCTGTTACTGGCCTGCCAGCATTCGTTCCCCCTTCTTCCTTCAGTTCTCTCCTTTGCTGTGCTGTGCGACTTCCATGCACGCATCCAGACCCACTCTCCACTTCTCTCTTCCCCACTTTATGTCCTGGAGGGAGGCTGACCTTTATGGACAACATCAGAAGCCTTGGCTGGGTTTGGCTAGTAGGGGACACCAGCGGGAAATCAAAGGGAGCTGGGAATGTGAAACTGGGTGTTGATCCCTCGGGCTTCCTCCCAGCAGGCTGGCTGCGACCCTCTTCAAAAGGCCATGTCTCCCTCTGATGCTTGTCTTCACACAGTTCTCTTTGTCTGTGGTACCCTCATCTTCCTTTGCCAGTCTTGGGGTGGTACAATGGGCTGAGTGTTGGTTCCCCACCCCTCGCCAATCTGTCAACACCCTAACCCCTAGAACCTGGGAATATGACCTTTTTTGGAAAAAGGTCTCTGTCAATGTAATTAAATTAATGATTTTGAGATGAAGAGATTATTCTGGATTATCTAGGTGGGCTCTAAATCTAATAAGTGTCCTTACAAAAAAGAAGCAGAGGGAGATTTGACATACAGCAGAGAAGGAGACAACGTGAGGAGGGAGAGATTGGAGCGATGCAGCCACAAGCCAAGGAGTGCCCACAGCTGCAGGAGGCTGGGGAGGCAGAGTGATTCTTTCCTCAGGCCTCCCGGGGGAGTGTGACCTGGGGCCTCTGGGGACATCTGGCCTCCAGAACTGTGAAAGAATAAATTTCTGTTGTTTTAAGCCACATAATTTGTGTTATTTTGTTATAGTGGCCACAGGAAACCAATATAGATGGTAAGATGGTAACAGTATGCCCTGTTACTGGCCTTCCAGGTGCAGTGGTTTTTTTGTTTTGTTTTGTTTTGTTTTGCTTTCCTTAGACCGTTCATACTGTTGTAGTCTCACTGTTAACCTCTCTTCACATTACTCGGTTTTCGTGAGCCACCTGTTTCCTGCAGGAGCCTGTCTGACATGGGTGTCTGTCTCACCCACAGGTAACCTGTGCCCCAGGGCAAGCTGACCCCACCTTATATCCAGGGGTCATTCCTGGTTTTTCCAAGCAATTATGGTAATCCTGTTCCCTTTGCAAGTGGTCCAAGAATGGACATGTCCAAAATGTGGCCACATCAGAGGGAAATCTGGAGAGTTTCTGGGACAATTCCATCTTCCGTGAGAAAGCCACAGGAAGAGATGGTCCTTCTATCCCTCTTCCTCCCCTGGACATGGCACGTCCGGGTGTGATGCCTGCAGCTGCTGCAATTTGAGCCCATTGGTGAGCCAGTGATTCCACCAGCCCTGAAGGTGGTCCTACCCCAGCCTTCCAGTCACGTGAGATAATACATTTCTATACCGCTTATTTCCATTTGAGTTGGGGTGTTATCAGTGGCTAGAAGCCTAGTAAATGTTGGCGATTTAGATTAGTTCTACATTGCCTTAATGCAAAGATGGTCAAATTGTTTTAAATATCCTAGCATCTTAAAAATACTTTCAAAACTTGAAAAATCTTGATGAAAAAACCTTTCATGATATATATGTGTTCACGCTTTGTCGAAAATAGTAGCAAAACAAAATGCATAAAGATTTATAGTCAACTACCACGTTCAACGGGGAGAGGGTCTGAAATAATGGCAATAAGGTAACAATAGAAATAAGGTGAAACAAAAACAATTCTGTGTAACACAACTGGGATATTCAAATCAGCAAACAACTATGAGAGCTGTTATATGCCAGGCACTCAGCACTGGGGAATAAACGGGAACAAGATCTTGGTCATTTTCCTTGAAGCGCTTACATATTATTTTTAAAACTGGCTGGGCACAGTGGTTTATGCTTGTAATCCCAGCACTTTGGGATGTTGAGGAGGGAGGACCACTTGGGGCTAGGAGTTTGAGATCAGCCTGGCCAACATAGTGAGACCCTGCCTCTACAAAAAACAAAACATAAAAAAAATTAGCCAGGAGTGGTGGCACATGCCTGTTTTGTAGTCCCGGCTACTCAGGAGGCTGACATAGGAGGATCGCGTCAGTCCAGTAGTTTGAGGCTGCCGTGAGCTATGATTGTGCTACAGCAAACCAAAAACCCCAAACCCAAAAAATGTCCAGGTTATATTTCATCCAAGTTGTGGAAAACAAATGCAAAACAGTTCATCCAGTATTCATCTACACTTGTATGTTCACTTTCTGTACTGCTGTTGATTATATACTTGGTGACAAATACAGTTACAAGGTCAAAGTGAGTGCAGTTTAGAGGAAGAAAAATAGGAATTTGATTCAGAAATATCACATAAGCAAAGTGGGGTGGAAAAAATTGATCATTACCCCAAAATGCTGAAAACTATGTTCTACTTGTAAAATAGTGCTTGGAACTGTAGCTGGTATTTCCCAGACACCCTATTGAAAGAGAACTGGTTGAAGGCTTACAGGGCAGCAGTAGCATCCCAGGCCTTCCCATCAAACTCCACAGAATAAAACAGATTGACATAAGAGCCATTTTTTTATCAGCCAAGACCTCTGCCCCTTAATATCAGGAGCAGGAAGAACACATCCCTCAGTAAGTGTAGGCACATTCTTGAAACAAAATCCACTCGCACCAGCC
This sequence comes from Rhinopithecus roxellana, assembly GCF_007565055.1. Taxonomy (NCBI): domain Eukaryota; kingdom Metazoa; phylum Chordata; class Mammalia; order Primates; family Cercopithecidae; genus Rhinopithecus; species Rhinopithecus roxellana. The sequence continues at coordinate 114,946,694 of NC_044562.1, read as the reverse complement.
TGAGAGTCCCATGCAGAGCCATTCCTTTTGGGTCAGATAGGTCCACTCCATAAATCCTCTTTAAAATACTAACACCTTTGGCAGGGGTATCAAATTAACTCACAACAATGGGTGATCCCTTTAGTTCTTCATCAGGGCTCCGAGAGAGATGGGAATATGGGGGAATGAAGAAGACAGGGATTAAGAGAACATTGTTTGGAAAAGCTGGGACAGGTGAGATATTCAAGTTGGGAAATCCCTGGCAAGCAGAAGGCTGAGTGAGGGGCCTGGAGACAAGCCACATACTTTCACCTCTTTCCTTGGTCTTATTTCCCATTTCTCCTTGGCTTTCTTCTTTGAAGCAATGCCTCAGGGGAGGCCAACCTCATTCCACAAGCTTCTAAAGGTTTGCTCCATGAAACACTGGTTCTACATGATACTCTTAGAAAATTCTGCAGTCCAGTAAGTTTGGGAAATGCTGTGTACTGAAAGTCCTCAGAGAGTCATAAGTAAGTTAGCAAATTCATGGCTCCAAGAAGTTGCTCTGCCTGGTGTATATTTAGGCCAGGGGTTTCCCAAATATTTTTGGTCAAAGAGCTCTTTAGTGCATGTTGTCACCTGTTAAGAATACATTCTGAGAAAGGCATATCTGATGCTCATAGTTTTCCATTAGAGTATTTGTTACCAAGTTTTAAGATGATATAGCCTCCAATATTTTCTTCTTTTGCTATCTCTCTACCTAATTGCCAACCCATGGTGTCTGGGCAGGGAAGAGAAGAGACAAAAATGTGTTTTGGACACTCAGCTGTTTCTTGTTGGCTTTCCTAGCAAACAATTTGGATGGAAACAGATTTTAACTATTCCTTACTTTAGAGTTAGCAGATGAGCCACAGATTGTAATTATCTAGGCTCTCTTTTCTTTATTAATCTGGAAACTTGGAAGTTGGTTTCTGCTGAGTTGTTCTCAGCAAAACTTGGCCTCCTTTAAAGCAGTAGCCTCCTTAGTAAGCTCCTTTTCCTTACCCTGTACTCTGGAAAAAGCCCAAACATCATATCTCCCCGAGGAGAGCTGGTTTAGGAAAACTGCTATTCTTCCTAGCTGGAAGGTGTTTCAAATAGAATCATCACAGATGTAACTGCATGTTCAGGATATTGTCTGGAAACCACCAAACTATCAAGTATTTGAGACCACAAGAGGCAGATCCAAGGGCTCACTGTAAAACTTTGCCACTCAGAGTAAACTCTGTGAGCCAGAAGCCAGGTACCACTGAGAACTTGTTAGAAATACAAGAGCTGAGAGCCCACCACACCCCATCCCACCCCCTGCCTCCCAAAGCAGAATCTGCATTTGAACAGACCCCCAAGCCATTTATATGCACAAAGCCTAAGAAATACCAACATTCATTTCATCATATCTCATTCATTTATTAACAAACAATTATCAGGTACCCCACTAGACACCCTGCTGTTCTAAATATTGGGGTCACAGTGGTTAAAAAGGTAGGTAAGGTCCTGATTCTCATGCAGCTTACATTCTAGTGGGGAAGACAGACATAAACACATTTAAAAGTAAAGATGTCAGGAAGTGGCAAGTGCCTGAAGAAGTAAGTTTTCTAATGGATTAGCAAATGAATGGAAGTCAAGGGTGAGATGCAATGGTCAGGCAGCATCAGTCTGAATAGAGACCTGCCCAGGGAGAAAGAGAAGCCACATGGTAGCCTGGGGCAGGAACATTCCAGGCAGATGGCATAGTGAGAGCAAAGGCCCCAGGGAGAGTATGAACTTGAGAACAGAGAGAAAGGAGACAGGTGTGGCTAAAGCTCAGCAAATTAAGAAACTCGGCGGTCAGAGAGTTAGAGAAGGGCCAGATTATGTGCACCAAAGAGTCTAAAATTGAGCGTGCATCAGAATCACTTGGAGGAGGGCTTGTTAAAACATAGGTTGTTGGGTCCTACCCCAGAGTTTCTAACTCAGTAGCTCTGGGGTGGGGCCCAAGAATTGGCATTTCTGACAAGGCCCAGGTGATGGTGATGCTGCAAGTCCAAGGACCGCACTTGGAGAACCACTGATGGAGAGTGTTGCGGGTCCTTGTAAGGAGCTCAGTTATACTCAAAGTGTGATGGAAACCATCAGAAGATTCTAAGCAGGGGAGTGACAAGAGCTGATGTTCATTTTCCTCTGTTATCCCCAGAGGAGCAGACCTCTCCAGTCATCCACTATCACCTAGACTCGCATCCCCTTCCTGCTGTGTTCGTCACCTGATTTGGTCCATTTTCCCACCCATTCTCTTCATTTCCTCCCAAACACGTCCACTGTGCCTTCTGGAAGCCCCACTCCTTGACTCTCTCAATTTTACCTGTCCTCAGCCTACATCAGAGCCTTCCCTCTTTCTTCCTTGCCTTAATTGGAGCCTGGCTGATCCCAAGAATACGACATTCACACAGCTGTTTCTGGCACAGCCTGTCTGATAGCTTACAGTCCGTGAACCTTAGGGCCTGGAAGGAGTGTTGGTGCCTGCTTGTTCTCTACTATTGCTCCTGGAACTTAACCTCTGTTACCTTTTACAAAATATCCTGCCCATTAAAGGCTCTGGCTACCTGACTGTACCACTCGATCACATGTCCTCATTCACGTGATCCATTCACTCATTCACTGTACCACACCTCCTGGCTCCCCATCTTTTTCTCTGCATAGCCCTTCTTGACAATCTCATTGAAGTAACCATACAATGTCCCCTCTAGCAGCCTGGCTTCTCAGTTTCCTGGACCTTCTTATCTCTAATGATGTTTTCTCCCTCCCTCCACCTCAAGGTGATAGCCTTAACCTTGTCACCACCAGAAACTGTTCTGCTGCTGCAAGCCCAACGCCCCACTCTCTCATAAGCTTTCTGTCCTTGACACCTGCTTAAGCATGTACTGTGACAATTCTTCAACTCTGCTGAGATCTCTTTTCTGTTGGCTTCACCACCTTTTACAATTTGTCAGCCACATTTCTGTTCACTCCTCGTGTCCAGCTTAGGGCTTATGGTTCATCACCATAAACACTTCTTTCCAAAATTCTCATCCTCAGAATCCCCTTGCCTTTCCACGGAGTCTCCTACAAAACACTAAGCAAACCCACCCATCTATCTCTCCACTCAAGCAGCTCGACATTACTATGGAAAAGTCAAACAAGCAGGCTGCTTTCACTTTCAGTTCATCGCAGACCTCAAAGGGGTACTTGGAACTCCTAGGCAATATTGCTGTGTTTCTCTGTTAAAACCAGCATTCGTATTCTTCTAGGTTACTTTTTCATTCCTTTTATATCCTTAAAACTCCCACTGCCCTTCCCTACTTTTTAGTCTCAGCTGATGAACTCTCCTCATGTTTGACTGAGGAAAGAGACGCTGTCCAATGGAAATGCTCACATTCCTCCACCTTGAAACCTACAAGCACAGCCACACTTGCTGGCCTCCTCTGCCCCTTCCCTCTACTCAGCTATGTCCAAGTGGCCTCCTATCGTCCATTCAGTCCTTCCCATCAGCGTCTCCCTTGCTACTGGATCATTCTCATTGGCACACACACCTGCTTCAGTATCGCCCATCTGTTTCTTCTGTAATTTATATCTGTACTTCCAAATAATACAGCTATTTTTAGGTTCTTCAATTTTAGACACTTATTGCCTTCTTGCACCCTCCTTGTGCATATTTCCCCTCCACCCACCCTCCCAACGTTGTTACAGCACCATTTTTGGCTAAATCAATGTTCTGTGCTAGCATTACTATAAGTACTCACAGCTGAACCATATAGGCTGTTATTCTTTTATGGGTCAACTTTGGTGTTCTTGGAGTTACTAATTACCTCGTTTTTTCATTGCTTAGTCTTCCAAATATCAATTACTAAGTTTCTGCTAAGCTTTCCAATCAAATTGCAAAAGTCCTCTCCTGAGTCACAGGTAACCATTCAAGACTGCTTCTTCACCCCCAAATCCAGCTACCACCAATGAACAGCTCTGCTGGGACTGTCACCTGTGCATGTGTGTGGCCTCTCCAGTGTGGCCAGGGTAGGGGAGTGGGACTTCTCATGCCGCAGTTCAGGACTCGGAGAGTGAGTATTCCTGAGACAGGGTGGAGGTCTCAAGGCCTTTTATGACCTTGCCTGGAAGTCACATAGGGTTGCTTCTCCCCTGTTGCAATGATGGAAGCAGTCAAAACCTCACCCAGATAATGGGGAAAAAAGCACAAAGCTCTCTTCTCTGTGTAAGGAATGTTCAGGAAGATTTATGGCCATGTTTTAAAGCTGCCACAGAGACAACTTATGTGAGATAATACTAAAATTGTGTTGAAAATAGTCCAAACGTTTCCAAAGAATTTTCTTTTTTTTTCTTTTTTGAGACAATGTCTCACTCTCTTGCCCAGGCTGGCGAGCAGTGGCATGATCTCAGTTCACTGCAACCTCCACCTCCTGGGATCAGGAGATTCTTGTGCCTCAGCCTCTCTGGTTGCTGGAATTACAGGTATGCACAACCACGCCCAGCTAATTTGTGTGTGTGTGTGTGTGTGTGTGTGTGTGTGTGTGTGTGTGTATTCTTAGTAGAGATGGGGTTTTACCATGTTACCCAGGCTGGTCTGGAACTCCTGGCCTCAAGTGATCTGCTTGCCTAGGCTTCCCATAGTATTGGGATTACAGGCGTGAGTCACCGCGCACAGCCAAGAATTTTCATTGTTGTATATAGAAAATACATGGCGATATCAGAAACATAAATACTGTACAGTATTGTCATGAGCTTAAGTAGAATATCTTTGGAGGGAATCCCAAGAAGCTGGTACCGGGAGAAACTGGGTGACTGGAGGCTGGAGCAGGAAGAGACTTTGCCCTGTAGACCGTTTTGCATCTTTTGAATGTTTCGTCATGGGCTTGGACTGCATTTCCAAAAATATTAAATGATCAAATGTCTTTGACGATGTCACAGCTTCTCCTGGCCATGTCAGCTCCCAGGATAGTCTAAACCAGGGCTGTCCAAGAGAACTTTCTGTGACGACGGAACTATTCTGTATCTGACCTGTCCAGTACAGCAGACGCTAGCCTCACGTGTCTGCTTAGCACTTGAAATGTGGCTAGTACGATTAAGGAATTAAATTTTTAACTTAAATTTTAATCGCCATCTGTGGCTAGTGACTACATCCTGGATGTGCCGGGGCAAGGGGCTGGGAGGAGCTTGCACATGTGGGATATGGGGTGGGGAGCACGAGATCCCTTGAGTCATGGTATCCAAACATTTTTGCACATGTGTGCCCTAAAACAGTTTTAAACAACTGTATATCTCTTTGCAGAAATTAAAGTTGACATCTAAATGCTTCCTCCTTAGTTTAAAAGTTTATTTTTGTTAGGAGCTATAAAAGATTAAACATTTCGTAAGATGAAATAAGATGAGGACTAACTATAATTTGAATATGTATTTCATGAGCTGGTTTGATAAAGTAAGTTTTAATTACTGAATAATGCAGACTGAATCTGAAAGAAATCATTTTAAAATGCTTTAACCTATACTGCCTTAGCTGTTCTAAACTTAGATCACCTCAATGTGGGTCACGCTTCACCCTTGACAGAAATAATATACATAAGACAGGGAAAGACAGCGTGCCCTGAGGATGGAAGATGCCTTGATGAATCATTAAAGAAGCCCCCAGAAACCAATTGATCAATCTCCCCTCTTTTGGTTGAAGGAAGTTTTTACACCCCAGAGTAAGGCTGCATGTTGCGATCACGATGGGTGACTACGGCATGGAGACTTCCATGATATGATTTTAGAACTCAGTGCTTTGGACATGAAGACTGTGGAAGTGGATTTCCTCTAAATCACTCATGGACATTTATCCTCCTGAAAGATCTGTACACCCTCAGGTGTACTTGACCCCAGTTTGAAGACCGCTGCTATGACAAGGTGGAAGCTGGGCTTAGCACTCAGTTGCCTACCACTACTGGCTTCAACTGAGACCCGCCACAGAGGAAAGATAAGGGACAGTCCCTGGGGTCCCCTCCAGCTGAGACAGGGTGGCCCTGTCAGCGTCCTTGCCTCAGACCTCTGGCCTGCTCTCCAAGACTCATTCAGCTGGAATTTTTAAGCCTGTTCCAAGTGGAAAGGGGCAAACCCAGGCCTGCCTTCTTCCAGGGCTCAAGGATGAGCAAGGCGAGACTTAATGCCTTTTTCCCAGTACACTCTGCTCCATCACCCCCTCCTCACATCACGCCATCCTCCCTAGACCTGCAGTTACTCCAGATGGAATGCAGAATAGAGGCGGGTTTGGAGAATTGCAGTTCACTAGCATGGGGGCATAGGGCTGCAAGGGGCTGACTCAGTAATGGTAGTCTGAGTAACCTAGGACTGATTAGAGTGCCGTCCTCAGGGCCGTCATGTCTAAACTAGGGGTTGCTCCTAAGATGAAAATTGCATGAGGTCCAAATTACTAGAGGCCAAGGCAGGCAGATCATGAGATCAAGACATCAAGGCCATCCTGGCCAACATGGTGAAACCCACACTAAAAATACAAAAATTAGCTGGGCGTGGTGGCGCACACCTGTAGTCCCAGCTACTTGGGAGGCTGAGGCAGGAGAATCGCTTGAACCCAGGAGGTGGAGGGTGCAGTGAGCCGAGATTGCGCCACTTCACTGCAGCCTGGTGACAGAGCAAGACTCCTTCTCAAAAAAACAAAAAACAAAACAAAACAAAAAAACACCTGAATTCAGCCCACAGAGTTGGTATTTGTGTGCCACACTGGAGACCAAGGCACCATCTGTCAAAATGGCCGATACAGAGTCCACTTTTTTCTTCCGGCTGAGTGAGGACAGATCACTGCTTTGGTCAAGCACTGGATTTGTAGTTGGCTTGCATCTAAGAGCCATATTGTATAAAAAATGTATTTTTTTAAGCTCAAGAATCATATTTGTATGTGGAGGGCTCACACTGAGAGGCTGGTGGGAATTGGGCCCCTGGGGGTGGCAAAGAGCCCCATCCCCAATGACTTCCTCACCTGGGGCAAAAGATCACTGATGGACTGATGGGGACAGACAAGCTGAAAGCATTGCCATTGCTGCTTTGTGACAGGTTCCACACTAAGCAGTCTATGCACATCTTTCAGACAGAAGTTAGCACAAAATCCCCTCCATCTCACCTCACTCCCCATTTAGGTGCATTTGGCCTACTTCCTAACACACGAGGGCCCTGAGACTGCCAAGAAGTGGCAAACGTCCCAGCCATTAAACATCTAATGAGCAAGTGAGTATCTAAATGGTGCTTGTCCTGGGGAAAGTTTGAAGGGACCCAGAGATACAGAGCAGCTGAACCAGTTGAGTTGAAAATGAAGATGGATGAGTTAAGTGTGACATAATGAAGGCACTTCGTTGGACAAGATCTTGATGATCTTCAGGAGAAGAAGCTTAAGTCAGCAACACATTTTCTCTAATTTTCTGCCATGGGGTAACTTTTAAAACATCAATTAATAACTTCTACAGCATGTTATCAATTTGCCTACAATTCTCATTATAAAGAAAAGCAATTGCCTACCATGAACACGGTTGGTTTAAAAGTCTCGAAGGCTTGTATCCACGTATTCCATCATGTTAACCTTGGTGGTAAATGCTCATCTCTTCTTAGAAATTGATTCCATATTAACACTGTCAGAAGATAATTCACACGCTGCCTCTTCTCTTCCCCCATCCCATCCCCTTCATTAAATGTTCACTGTCCATTTCCCAATAGGAAAGCACTCAGCGGGATCCTCCTGGGTCAGCCACCTGAATAGCCCCCCAGCCTCCAGATGCCAGTGGAGAAACAAGGACACACCAGTCAGAGAGCAAGTGAGAGGCCCCTCTACCAGCTCATGGATGATGTCGGCTCCTCGGGGGATTGTATTTCTGGTCCAGCACTGCCAATGACTGCCTTCTGTTATTTTTAAATAATAACTTGGCTGATGCTATATTACCTCTGCCTCTGTATTTTATTTGAAGTTACCAAAATGATCAGGATGTTATTCATCCAAATAGGAAAAAGGCCAATGCTTCCCTCTTTAACTCAGAAAGCAGCCCTTCTGCATCTCTTGGCATCAAGGACACATTTGTTCCTGGGTGGGAAGGTCCAGGTACCATCCATCTTGGCATTGTCTGTTCTGGAGCTATTTGTTTGCTCATGTACAGCCAGGGGCTGACTGTCTTCTAAACGTATCCCCACACCCATGTCTTTGCTGTCCTCCCATGAAATGCCTGCCACTCAAGAAGTTGCCCTTGAAGGGAGGGGGCTTCTAGGGAGGGGGCTTCTAGGGAGGGGACTTCCAGGGAGGGGGCTTCTAGGGAGAAGACTTCTATAAAGGGGGCTTCTAGGGAGGGGGCTTCTATAATGGGGGCTTCTGTGGGGGTCTTTTGGGGAAGGGGCTTCTTGGGCTACTGTCCCTTCAAGGGCTACTTCTGGGTCTCTTGACATCTACCCACCATGCCCTCCACAGCACTGACATCTTCTTTCTCTGAATTCCAGTGGCCCACTGCCCAGTTCGATGGCACTGATTTCTGCCTTAGAGTTGCTAATGCGTGTCTACGGATGAATCTTGGCCATGCCTTGCAGTAGCAGGAGCCTCATAAATGGTAAAGCTTCATTGTGAGCGCAGTACTCAAGCTCAGAGTGTGAGGGAGAGCACTTCAGCCTCCAAACATGCAACACATGCTCCCCACGGCTCCCCCAGGGCTCATGTTCAGCCTCCTTGTTCCAGTCTGGAACCATCAGATGCATTGGTTGTGCTGGCTAGGGTTGCCCTTGGAGATGCCAGGCCGGAGTGCTGGATAGGAACCACCTGGGTGGGCTCTGTCACCCAGGGTGGGCTCACCTGGTTATGCCAAATTGAAAGTCAAGTAGATGAGGTCCTCTAGCAGCAGAGAAATGGTGATCACAAGATGGAAAAGAACCCAGGGAGGACTTGCATTCACTATGGCTCTCACTTGGATTCATTAGACAAATGAAAAATTAGCTTTTATTCATTCTTTGTCACTTGCTCACTGTGTTTACTGTTTCCAGCCCTGCCACTCCCTCTCTTGCCCCTGCCAGGGTGGAGGAGTTTTAGTTCCTCTGTGTAGGCAGTCATTCCTTTATTCAGCTGCCTGTGTCCTCACATGGCTGTCTTCTTACAAGGACACTAATTGCATTGGATTAGGGGTCCATGGTACTCCAGTACAACTCTTAACTATGTCTGCAAAGACCCTGTTTACAGATAACACCACACTTTGAGGTACCAGGGATTAGGATGTCAACATATCTTTTTGAGGGGATATCATTCAACTGTAACATCATTGGATCTGGGAGAAATGGGGGTTAGGGTTAAAGATGGGCATGCCCTCTGAGCTATTAGTCCAGCAGGAAGGAGATCCAGGGATGGCTGCAAAATCCCTTGAGAGTGGAAATATTCTGAGAAAGCAAACAATAAGGGCACGGGTTAGGAAGAAAATAAGAGAAAAGAGTGAGGAAGTAGGGCAAGAATGAGGAGAGGGGAGGTTGAAGGAAGGAGGGGGCACCTGAGCCCAGGGAGACTCATGGGCAGTGAGGAACAAGGAGGAGGATGGCTGGGAGCACCTTCTGGAGGGCAGGAAACCACAGACTCTGTGTAGAAAATCTGGTTATTGCGGGTAACTATTTAGGAGTTCATTAAGCAACTTCCTGCCTGAGGCTGGAAGTGTAGTGGGTGTTCTGCTCAGCCAGCTGATGGTCTTGCTTCACATGGCTTTGAAGTGGATGAGCACATGGGAGAAGCCAGGGTTATGGTATTTTGAGCCACATCCCTGAGCTGTGGACTTAAGTCCAGGCTGACAGACACCCCAGCAAGGGGACTGGTAGAACTGCCTGAGGGGTGTGGAGCTGATTCCTTTGGGAGCTGAGCCCAGGCCCTGGCTAGACAGTGTCTCAGACCCTCTATGGAAAGCAGGTACAGCTTCAAGCTCCCTTGGATCCAGAAGGAAACACCACTCCCAGCAGCCATCTATAGTATAATCCCCAAGACCATCCTACTGATCTCTGCCTGCAGGGGACTCTGCTGTGGGTCCAGTAGAGAATGAATGGGTTGGAGTGGGTGGAGCAGGTTGCTCTGTCTGGGGCTCTAGGGAACCATGTGTCTCCTCCTTCCAGGCACAGTGCTGAGCACTGGCATAAATCCTTGTTCTACACTGGCCCATTCTTCAGGGTCATCCCTTGGCAAATTCGGAAAGAAGGTGAAGGTTCCCCTACAACCCCTGGGCCCCCAGCATTCTGGGATAACACACTAGACTTCCAGGTCCTGGCCATGGGTCTCCACAGCTCTGAACCTCTCATGTCTCCAGCAGTGTTCAGTCAAGTGCCCTGCCTTGGGTTCTATTTTATTTCTTAATAGATGACAATTATTGAACTTGATAAGCCAATCAGAACAATGTTGGAAAAGACCTAACATGTTACTAGATTATTGTTCTCAATGGACTCCTTTAGTCAGAGATGTTGCTTGCCAACTGCAGGAAGTGACTCTAGGCAATTGAAGCAGAAACACCACTTACTGAAAGGACAGGCAGCTCATGGCATGGACAGATGGGAAGGAACCACATTGCCGTGGAAGCAGACAAGGCCAGGCTGAGCAGAGGTGGCTCCTGGGGGACCATCATCTTGGTGCCACCCTGGTGGCTCTGGACGCTCAACACCACTGTCCTGGACTGGCCTTGGCAGAGGCACCCGTGGGTCATCTTCAGTGGCCCCAGGCCTTTGTGTCACTCCTTCAAGCTTGATGATTCCGGCTGCGGCACTTGATTGCAAGCCCCAGACCCAGCATCCCTCTCTAGCTGCCTGGAATGGGAAAAGATTACACATCCATTTGTTTCTGTAGTGAGGGGGGAGCCCTTTCTCCCCCACTGCCCCATCCCACCACCTATTCTAGGATTTCTCCAAAATAGGATGAGTGTTCAATGTGGGCAGCCCAAAAGAACAACTGTCTAGTAAAGTAATATGTGTATACATTCATAAGGGGGGCCTCCCAAGACAACACCCTAACTCAAAAGAGTGACTTTCATGGGGATTTCAGGCACCAAGACAGATGGGCAGGGGAGACTTGCCTAAGGTCATAGGCAGAAACCCTGTGAGTAGAAGCTTAGGTCTTCTAATTACAGATTCCAGTTCTGTTGACCACACTGACCGAATTAAGCACAGAGCTGATGCTCAACTCACATTTGCTAAATGAATGAATAAATTTTTGGGTCTTCCACTGCGTGATGATCTGCCTCAAATACATTAAGAAAAGAGGCAGGATAAAATGATCAATTAAAAGAAATCTAATGGCCTTGGGGCAAGCTATTAAACTTTTTTGGATCTCCGTTTCCTTATTTTGAGAGATAAGAAGGTTGGCCAAGACTGATCTCTAAGAACTTACCTTTGAATGCATTGCAGAAATAAATTTTGTCACATATAAGACAGTTGGAAATTTGAACACTGACCACATAATTTGAAGATGTTAAGAAATTACTTTTAATTAATCACTTTTTAGGTGAGCTATGATTTTGTCTTAAAAAGTGTCTTTGTCCTTTAAAGTTACATGCTGAAATAATTTGGGATGAAATGACATGATGTCTGGGATGTTTGTTTTGTTTTGTTTTGTTTTGAGACAGGGTCTTACTCTGACACCTAGGATGGAGTGCAGTGGTACAATCTTGGCTCACTATAGCCTGGATGTCCTAGGGTCAAGCAGCGATCCTCCCACCTCAGCCTCCCAAGTAGCTGGGACTACAGGTGTGTGCCGCCATGCCCAGCCAAATTTTTTTTTTGTAGACATGGGGTTTTGCCATGTTGCCCAAGCTGCTCTCGAACTCCTGGGCTCAAGAAATCTGCCTGCCTTGGCCTCCCGAAGTTCTGGGATTATAGGCATGAGCCACTGTGTCTGGCTGATATCTGAGATTTTAATAAATTGGAGAGAAAAGTGGTAGCAAAATTGATTTAAAAACCAGGCTCTGAGTTGATAATTATTGAGACTGGATTATGTGTACAGGATGATCTGTTATGTTATTTTGTCCACTTTTTATATGTTTGAAACTTTCCATGATAAAGTGTTTAAAAAACAAAGAAAACAATCTTTTTTCTGCAGCCCTGTAGTGCCCATCGCAGTCAGAGCTTGTGCTGGGCCCTGGGATGGTCACCCAGCATCTCTTGCTCCTTTGCTGTTTCCTAAAATAACTGCTTGATTTCATGCAGGTGTCATCTCACACACAGCCCTGTGACTCAAGGGAAGGTGACCCATTCCCACCTCCAGCCCCGATTAGTCTCAGCCCATCAGAGTGAGCCCAACCTTCCTGCCAATGATTAGTTCCAGAAAGACACGGGATAGAAGGAGAGGTTTGGTGGGTCTCTGAGAAATGTTCTCCCTGCTCTCCTACTCAGCTAAACAGGAGGGAGGAAGGAGGTGGCCTCAGGTACCACCAGCAACCATACTGCAACCTGGAGGAAAACCAGCTTCAGGATGAAGCCAATGTGCTAAGCAGCAGAGCAGAGAGATGGGAGAAGCCCAAGCCCTTGGCAGCAGTCCTGAGATGCCGGATCAACAGCCCTGAAGTCCATCTGATTGCTCAGTTCCCCTTTACATGATATCATAAATTTTCATTCTTTTTTTTTTTTTTTAGGCAGAGTCTCACTCTGTTGCCCAGGCTAGAGTGCAGTGGTGTAATCTCGGCTCACTGCAACCTCCACCTCCCGGATTCAAGCGATTCTCCTGTCTCAGCCTCCTGAGTAGCTGGGACTACAGGCTCCCACCACCACGCCTGGCTAATGTTTGTATTTTTCATAGAGACAGGGTTTTCTCATGTTGGCCAGGCTGATCTCAAACTCCTGACCTCAAGTGATATGCCCGCCTCAGCCTCCCATGACATAAATTTTCATATCCTTCAAGCCACTTTGTTTTTTTTTTTTTTTTTTACAACAAAGAGATAAATCTTTGTAAATAACCAAGACTATTCTAACAAACCCAGGGCTGAGTGACCACTCTCCCTAACTGGTGGAATGAGCTATTAAACCTTTTTGGCTCTCCGTTTCCTTATTTTGAAAGATAAGGGAGGGGATCCCTGATCCTTTAGTCACCCCTGTCGTTTGGAATGCAGGAGGCAGGCAGTGGTACGAGGGGTCTCTCAGAAGGTGGAAACATTGGCATACCCTGGCACCATTTCGACCCAGACAGTTTTTCCTAATGTCACACCATCCTTCTTTGAATGGCATTAACCTGAAGTTCTGGACACAAGATTAAGTGTCACCTTCCAAGGGGCTGATAGGAAAGTTGTGCCCGGCTTTTGCTGCTGTGGATTGCTGTGAGAATATGAGACGAAGGAGGGACACCTCTAGAGGCCTAGCAGCCACCTCACCACTGCCAAAAAGCATGGAAACAAAGGAAACTCCTGGGTTTCTTTAAGGGGAATTCCAGGCCCCTAGCTGGCCCTGAGAAGTAAGTAAGCAACTTGATAAGCAAGAAGGTAAATAGTAGCTTAAAACAATAGCCAGGGAAGCTAGAATCACGGGATGTTCGGTTCCCTCTAGAAATTAAAGAACGCATCTTAACAAGTGTTTTTAGACACCCAGCCTCCTGCCAGACTTTGCACCTGCTGGTACAAAGACCTCAGATAAGGGGGAACTGAGGACTGAACTCTGACTACTGTCAATTTCTTCCTGGGGGCCCTGGAGGAGGTCACAACCCCAGGCCAGAACTAACACTCTTTCCTGCTGATCCCAAATTTATTTTATTATTTTATTATCTTAGATAGAGTCTCACTCTATCATCCAGGCTGGAGGGCAGTGGTGATCATAACTCACTGTAGCCTCCAACTCCTGAGTTCAAGCAATCCTCCTGCCTCAACCTCCTGAAAGCTGGGATTATGAATGTGAGCCATTGCACCAATTTGTGTGTGTGTGTGTGTGTGTGTGTGTGTGTGTAGACAGGGTCTTGCTTTGTTGCCCAGGCTGGTGAGCTCAAATTTTTAGACAAAGCTTTGCCTCCTGAACCACTTACAGATCAGAAAATCTTTGAATCCACCTATGACCCTCTTTGACATGTCAAGCCTTTTTAGGTCAAACCAGTGTATAACCACCATGCACTGATTTATGACTTTGCCTGTAACCTTTGCTTTTCGCTTTTAAAAACCCTTACCTGTAAGCCATCAGGGAGTTCAGGGAGTTAGCTGCCCAGTTCTCCTTGCTTGGTGCCTTGCAATAAATGCCTCACTTTCTCTTGCTGCAATCCTGATACCAGTGTTTGGCTTTTCAGTTCAATAACAAATACTAATGGCACCCTTTCCCTGACAGAATATTCATGATGGAAATGATGCAAATCCATTTTTATTATCACGAGATGCTGAGAAGGTCATTATCAGGAGCGGGAGGCTGTACTGTGGCTTGGCCATTGGACCAGGAGTTCCTGTGGCCGGGGAGGGCACGAAGCTTGTAAAGGGCTCTGGCTTGTCCCCCATATTAGAGATGGAGTTGCTGGTCTTTCGCCTTCTCCAAGTCTCATGCTTAAGTAGACTTGAAATCCAGCGGATGGTATCATTGAACTGAGCCTCAGCAAGGCTGAATTTAGGGGTCATTCATAAAGCAGAGAGCTCTCCTTAGGTTTCCAGTGAGAGCTGGTGTTGAGCATTTCAGGAAGCAATTAATATACAACCTGGGGAAACCTGAGAGCAGGGGTTGTCCTGGACTCTCCTCTCTTTCATGACTACTGCAGGCAGCCAAGCCCCAACTTTTCAGTCTATTAGCTCCTCAGTCTCTGATGAATTGTCCTGTCCTTCCTACCATCGCTGCCACCACCCAGGTGCAAATCATCACTATTTCTCATCTGGACAATTGCAATATTTCCTAATGGTCTCTTTGAATTGATTGCTGCTGCTTGCCTACTCAGTTCTTTCCATAAAAGCCAGAACGATCCTTCAAAAATGCAAATCTCATAGTGTCTTTTCCTTTCCTGGAACCTGCCAATTGCTTCCCACTGCCCACAGTGTTCTCCATGCTGACGCCCTTGTTCCCCCATCACCATTAGACGCCCGGGACATCTTGACTCCCCCCACACACCCCATTCTCCCACCTCAGACTTTCCACATAGGCTGATGCCTCGGTTTGGAGCTGTTAGCTCTCCACCTGCCCCTTCATCCCACAGTCCCAAGTCCTTTCTGTTCTATCTTACATGTTACCTCTTGGAGGAGAAGTTTTCTTCCTCTGTCTCCCAATTCCAGTTAAGTCCCATCCTCTTTACATGTGCCCACCATATCTTTTTTTTTTTTTTTTTTTTTTTGAGACGGAGTCTCGCTCTGTCTCCCGGGCTGGAGTGCAGTGGCCGGATCTCAGCTCACTGCAAGCTTCGCCTCCCGGGTTTACGCCATTCTCCTGCCTCAGCCTCCTGAGTAGCTGGGACTACAGGCGCCCGCCACCTCGCCCAGCTAGTTTTTTTTTTTTTTTTTGTATTTTCTAGTAGAGACGGGGTTTCACCATGTTAGCCAGGATGGTCTCGATCTCCTGACCTCGTTATCCACTCGTCTCGGCCTCCCAAAGTGCTGGGATTACAGGCTTGAGCCACCGCGCCCGGCCTCGCCCACCATATCTTGTCTGTCTCCTTCAAATATTCGATATAATGGAAACCTTCTTCCTCATTCAATTAAAAGGTTAGAGATTTTGTTCTAACCTTTGTGCTCCACACTCCATCACAAGCAGCTATCACAGTGCCTGGCACACAATCAATGATTAGTAAATAAATATCGGCTGGCTGCCTATCAAGTGTGGCCCCAACTACCCCCTCCAGACTCTCTTTGGCCTCTTAATTAAGCATCTACAGAGCTTCACATCCACGAAGTTCCTGCTGGTGGGGACAGAACATGGAAAGAAATGGATGTAGACAGAGTCGGTTTGGAACCTGGAAGCAAGGCTTCCAGAGAGAAGCCTTGCCTTCCAGAGAGAAAATGTCTTGGTTAGATTTCTGGACATTCTGGACATTCTCCACACAAGCGGACTTGTTTCTTACTGTTTGTTGTAAAATGTTGGTGTCACTCAAAGATACGGACTACAGACCTGAAACAGAAAGCACAGGCTGAGAGGAAGAAAGGCTGGAGCCATTTCCTGTTCCCCCTGCAGTACACACCAGGGGAGAGGGCATCCTTGTTGTCCCCTTCCTGCCTCCTCAGTAGTATGTGGAAACTTTGGAGATTCCCATCAGTGTCTGTCCTGGGCTGCAGAGAGAGGTCTGGTGGGAGAAATCACAGCTGGGATGCCAGGGGTGGGGTGAGGTTCCCATGAGGCCCCATGTGTGGGAGCCCCTGGTTTCTTCCCTTGGAAGGACATGGGCACTTAGAGTAGCTCACTTCCTGAAGGGAGATGTGGCTGCAGGGGAGCACACCTTCTCCTCCATGGATGGCTGTTGGCCTCTTTCTCAGGGTGAGGGGAGCCTCCTTTCCACTCCCTTTCTTCAGAGTCAACCACAGACACCTGAAGCTCATTTCCATGTGCCTCTCTGGAAAAATCAGAGTTGCTTTATCGTGCAGTTTCGTGTGGAAGAGCGGAGACTGTTCTGCCAGGAAATACAGTGGCCGGGCGTGGTGGCTCACGCCTGTAATCCCAGCACTTTGGGAGCCTGAGTGGGGTGGATCACCTGAGCACTTTGGGAGGCCAAGGTGGGCGGATCACGAGGTCAGGAGTTCAAACCAGCCTGGCCAACATGGTGAAACCCCAGCTCTACTAAAAATACAAAATTTAATTGGGTATGGTGGCGGGCGCCTGTAATCCCAGCTACTCGGGAGGCTGAGGCAGGAGAATCGCTTGAATCCGGGAGGCAAAGTTTGCAGTGAGCCGAGTTCGCGCCACTACACTCCAGCTGGGTGACAGAGCAAAACTCCATTTCAAAGAACACAGTGGCCGGCACCTGGCCCCAGCCAGGATGGCTGAGAAATCAAGGCGTCCTACAGGTGGGCCTGGCCACAGCGGCTCAGGGGGCCCCGCCATATTGGAGATGGGTGGGCGAGGGGGTGGGAAGCGCGGGACAGTGTCAGCTGGTGCAGCGTGGCGGAGTTCAGCAGCCTAGGTTTGGACGTAGCCGTGTGACTTCGATCTCTTCCTCCTCAAGGCCGACGGTTCTTTGGTGTAATAACATGGAGCTGGTTGTGTGGACCTGGAGAGAATGCGTGTGGATTTCTGAGCTCTAAGGCTGCCTGGATGGATTCAAGAAAAGACGTGCACAGCTATGTTTGGGGGGCTGAGCCCAAGGGGCTTGACCGGTGCCTTCTGTGCCGCCATGCTGCCTTCACAGTGGCTTCTGGAACACCCTCAGCTCTGTGCTCTCCAGAGCACGCATCAGAACTTCTCGAACTTTTCTGCTGAAGTATCCCTAACAAGAGCAAATGCCTGCCCCCGAGCCATGGATAGGAAATTTCTTTTAAGTCCCTTGTTCTATCTTAAAAATTCATGTGATTTTGCATCTTACTCCATAATCTATTCATGCTTGTTTTAATATAAATATATTCATTTCCTCAAATATTCAAATAGAATATACAGTTCTAGGAAGTCGCTGGGAGAAGGGGGCTGGGTGTCGAGGAAAAGGAGGGAGAACTTGGCCCTTCATATCTGAAACCTTATTCAATTCTCCCCATAACCCTATGAGGTAGAGGCTTTTTTTTTTTTTTTTTTTTTTCCCAGAGGAGGTATCTTTCTGTGAAAGAACTAAAACATTACAGGTTTTTAAAAAGCAGAATGTGATCGTCCTCTATAATCTAACTCCCTAAAGAAGCCCCTGGTAAACAGTATCTGTGGCATCTTCATTTCCATCAGCCCTCCAAGTGTGGACCATCCCTGCCCCCCAGAGTCTGTGGCGTGTGTCTTGCTTGCACTGTGACTTGCCCTGTGCACAGAGAACAGCCTCCTGCCTATTTCCCATTTTGTTCATCAAATGTAAGCTTTGGCCTGATGTCACCTCCATCAGAAACCAAAAGAAGTAACAGGAGGGACACTAACTTCGTAAGGCCCTTGCCTGATCTTACTTTCTAAGTAGCCGAGGTCCTGGCTCAATCTGACAGTTTCCCGGCACGGAGCTGCCATGAGCTGGTGCTCAGGGAAGAGAGGAGCCCATGCAGACGTCCATTCAGAGCCTAATGAGGAGGAGGGAAGGAGGTGGACATGATGGTGTTTGTCACCCTGCTGTGGGTAAGAGATGGGATTAAAAAGAAGCTACACACAGAAGGTCAGTGAGCTCCCTGCCATAAGGACTTTGGAGACCTGGTCCAGAGGTTGGAATTCAACACAGCATTGGGGTGAAAGTATTTTTCGGCCACATCTGCAGGTAAAGTAGGAGCTCAAGAAGATGGCCACGCTCCCGGAGATTCTGGCCAAAATACCAATGAGTGGCTTCGTGGACAGTGATCAGTGAGGGATCCAGGAAGAGGATCCTGAGAGGGGAGCTGTTTTTTCACACAGGGGAGACCCCAGCAATACTAGCAGGGGGTGGGAAGGTGGGGAAGGGGCAGGGCTCAAGGTGATGCCAGGGCAGAAGCGATGACCCAGTATAATTTAATGTTAATATTTGTGTGGCCTGACAAACATCCACATCTGGGAAAGGCTTAGGGAAATTCAGCTTAGAGGAAAATGCCATCAACCAAGCATTTCATCATGTGATCCCTTTTGCCCATGGATGGTTCTAAAAACAAAAACAAACACAAAACAAACTGAAACTTACATATTGAATGAATTTGTTTCTTCAAAGCAGTATCCCAGGAGGTTACCCATGCATTCCAACAATGCTCATGATACTTTCAGAAATTGTCTTTGAAAACTGACTTCAGAGCCATTCTGTGAGTCATACTTTGGAGTCTCCTGGTTTGATCACCCAATTTATTCTTCAGCTTTGCCTTTGAATAATTTTTGTTTGATTCCAAAGATAAAAATCATTTGTCAAAAAATGCTCGTCCACCAAGCCTCCTCCTCTGTAGACGGTAAATTTCTTAAACCAATGGCGAATGCCTGGTTCATTTTTGGCCATCCAAGCCCCGGCCAGGCACTTCAAAAATGCCTGATCCACATTTCTTCTGAGGCTGTTCACTCTACTCCACAGGGCTGTTCCCAACACTGTTAGGTTCTGCAGATAGCAGATCCCCAAAATCAAAACATCTGACTTTTCTTCCCAGGTGGCTTTTTGGGATTAAACAGTTATCCCCAAAAAGGAAGCATTATTCTAAATCTGCACCCACCCTAGCCCATGGTAGAAATACCTTCTGGAATAAGCATCAACAATTTAGCCTTTTTCTGTTGGTTAAGGTCACAGGGAACAGTCTGTGAACATTTTTCTCTATGTTGCTTTTCTTTTCAGGGGTGTAGAATAGAGATGAAAAAGCACAGCTCTGGGAGCACACAGAACAGAAAGCTGACACTTGCGGGATTGATTATGCATTCACTTATTTATTACAATTTTAAAAACATGGCCCAGCTGCTTCAGCTTACACAAGCCGGGCTGAAATATTTCACTCGATAGTATTCTCATCTGCTGGTTATAATACTGAATGACTTAATGCAAGGTTTTTTTTTTTTGTTCTTTTTTTTTTTTTTACCCTAAAAGAAGAAAATCAAAATTAAGTAAAAAATAATGTTAGTGCATAAAACTGGGATTCAAACATTCAAATGTTTCCAAGGAATTATCCATTGTTGGCCTTCCTTTCCCTATGCATTGGTCCATAGCAGCCCCCGTCCCTAGGGGTGCATATGGGACCCCCTTCACCTGTGAGGTTTTCCAGTTGCTCACATGTGTCCCTCATGGGATCCAGAAGGCCCAGGCTCACACCTGTTCATGTGTATCCTATAAAACGCTCCCAGGAGATCCCCAGCCTCTGGCTGAGAATATGTGATCTGTAACCATCTGATCACTGCTGCCATGCGGTTTTGCTCCTGTTAGCATCACATCCCTCATACATTATGTTTTGATCAAACGATGGAATAGTCTGATGCCAACTGTCTTAGACTGGAGGAATGTGTTGGCTCATGTAACTGGAGAGTCCAGAGGTAGGTTTGGCACAAGACATTGTTTTGTTCAGCTACTCAAAAGTTGTTAAGAACGGGCTCCTCTCCTCTAGGCGTGGCCCTTCTCGGGTTGGTTATTTACCTCAGACTAGGCAGGAGGGCTGTCAGCTGCTCTGGCCTCATAACCTCCGAGTCCATCAGAAACTTAGTCTCCATTTCTCAGCTGTTTGAATGATGTTATGTGATCTAACTCTTGGGTCCAAGTCAGGTTCCAAGTGCCCATTTCATTGGTACCAGCCGAGTTTCATTTGTACAACACATAAGCCACTCTAGATATTGAAAGCAGAGCAGGATTTAATGCCGATACTGGATGCTTGCAGAATTATTGGGTGGTCTGAAGGAGTGAGTTCCAGGTGGAATCTTCAGAAATGACTCCCAGAACACAGCAGAACTGACCTGCTTCAGGGAGCTATGGTCTTTGAAACACCTGGCAAGATGGGGGATCAGGAGGCTGCCATGGGAACAACTGAGTTCAAGTTCACATACCACATTTGTAATTCAGGTGTCAGGAGGCCAGCACTGCCACCCATCTGCTTCTCAAACCCAAGACACAAGTGTCACATACCTGTCTTCCAAATCTTGAGTGGAACATTTTGGATGATAATTTACATTCAGATCATTGCCCACAGAATAGTCAGGAAAAGGTAGTTTTTAGCTGTACAGCTCTTGCAAGTTGCAATACAGGATGGCAAACTGGAGAGAGGTTGGAAAGGATTCTGAGAGCCAGTCCACCACTGGGAGGAGGCTTGTGGCAGGATGGGGGCAGGGAGTAGGGGGGGCAAGGCTTCCCTTTGTCAGGCCTTGAGCGGCACTCAGCTCCTGGGACTAGGGGAAGGTCAAGTCCAGTGGAGACAAGAGGAAGGTCAAGTCTACCAGTAGCCTGGGGACTAACAGTCCAGGTTAGGTTATAGTATAGTCATTATACTGTTACTAGAAGGTGAGGTAAAAGATGCTGGGTGACAAAACCAAAAAATATCCCCTGCAATGTATATGAAGCTTCATTGCTTACAAGCACCTTCACATACACTAATTCATTTGATTCTCACCAAACCCCATGAAGAAGGAAGGTCAAACCCCATGAAGGAGGAAGGAGGAAGGTCAAATCGTATCATTCCCATCTTACAGATGAGGAAGTCCAGACTCAGAGGTTAGAGCTCACCCAGGTGAATCTCTTACAACTGGTGAGTGGCAGAGCTTAGATTCAGACCCAGTCTCCTGACTTAAATCCTGTTTCCTTGGGCTGGATCAGCATGAGAAGAAATTTCCTTCTGAAACTTAAGTTGCTGGAGCCCAGCCCTTCTGTGCAGAGTCTTGGGCCAGGGAAAGCAGTTTCCCGTGTCTTGGAAGCTACAGTCAGACTGGAGCATGGGGCAGTGGCGGACTCTTGCACAAGAGCAGGGGTGGGACACAGGCACGAGCACTTGGGTGCTTTGCCCTCTCGTCATTTGGTCTTTATGTGAAGAATAAAGGAGGAGTTTCACATTTGTTTGTTTAATGACAAGTGTTCCAAGATGCTACAGTATCGTTACAAATTATAAATTTAGGGCATGGATGGGCCATTTCTCCCAAAGAGCAATATTTTTAGCATTAGCCATTCTCACGTAAATGGAAAATCTTCTTTGATAAGAGATCAAAGCAGATCCCTCCTTCCAGCCTTCCTTGTGGGCTGCGAAGTGACTGGGTTTGCATAAACCAGATTACAGCCACACAGAGCTGTTAGCAGCATTACAGATGCCTCTTGCTGTCAGCACCCAGGAAAGCCCACACTTCCCTGGACAGGAAAGTGATGCTCCTGGGGGAGCTGCTTCTCCATCAGGTTCTTGAAGGCTCAGGCCTCTACAGTGACAGAGATCTCAACCCCTTGCCACACGGCCTCCTGGGACACCACATGTAAAAGACGGGGATTTGGCCTGGGCCAGTGGGGAAATGTGAATTTGGGGGCATGTTCTTGGGAAAGAAGAGGAAACACCAGGGCTCATCTCTGGGAAGTGCTGCATGTAGCTCAGACGAGGCCCTGACAGCTGTCTGTGCAGATGGCTTTACTCTACTGGGCCATAAGGCCAAACCACATTTGGGATCAAAGAGGGTCTCCTTTTTCATGCATGTTGTTGGGTCAACAAACTCCTAAAATTCTCACCACCCTTCTTCAGAGAAGGCCTTCGTGAGGAGTCGGTCCCTCCCGAGGTCCTGGCCAAGAAGGGCCAAGTTGGCTCAGTCTTCATGTCATCTACACCAGGACCTAGCGAGGCCTTTATAGCATTCTGCACAGAGAGCTGTTTTTTTTTTTATTCTTTCCTATTGCTTCATTTTACCAAAGGTAAGGAGACACTTGGTTATAGGCTGAATTGTGTCCCCCCAAAATTCTTATGTTGAAGCCGCAACTCCCCAGCACCTCAGAATGTGACTGTATTTGGAGACAGAGCCTTTAAGAAGGTGATGAAAGTAGGTCATATGGGTGGGGCCTAAGACAGTATGACTGGTGTCCTTAAAAAGAGGAGATTAGAACACAGACTCAGAGAGGGAAGACCACGTGAAGACATAGGGAGAAGATGGCCAAGGAGAGAGGGAGGCCACAGAAGAAACCAACCCTGCTGATACCTTGAGCTTGGACTTCTAGCCTCCAGGATTGTAAGAAAAGAAATTTCTGTTGCTTAAGTCACCCAACCTGTAGTACTCTCTTATGACAGCCCTAGCAAACTAATACATCTGCCCTCAAGAGCAACTGCAAGCATGATTTCTTGCCCCTGCTCTCTAGCCCTTTTTCTGAATAGAACTGCTAATAATTTGCCCTCTGGATCCAGAGATGGCAACAAGGCCATCCCCAGTAGGCGTGAGCTTGGAGTTCCTTCTCAATGACTGTGGTGTCATCCACATGTGATCTCTGTCTCTCCCTCTTTCTAATCCTTCTAGCTCTGAGGACTTGCAGAGGCTCACCAGATGCTTCTGGCTGGGGAACAGTCTGTGGAGAGGAACAGAGGGGAGAAGAGGACCCGCATGTACAACCCACTTTCTCAGTCCCCTCCATTCTAGCTAACCGATTTACCAGATCTTACAACTCTTCTCTGCATCACGGGTTTAATCCAGTGGGCATCACCTTCCCAAGTGTATTTCCAGCAACACCAGCACAGCACACAGACACATGCTTGCCTGCAGCTTGTGTTTTTCAGACAGGACCTGTGTCTCATCCATGCAGGCGTGATGAGGCTCGTCACGGTCCTAAGTCTGAGCTGCTGAGACGTTGTTGATGATGACCATTGGCAAATCAGCCACTTGCTCACAGGCCTTCACGGTATAGCCATTGTTCTGTTTATTGTATTTATTTATAAGCATCGTGAAATCTTAGGAGAAAAAGGAGTAACCACACCACTAATAGTGTACAATGCAGATCACCTCTCCCCATGTGGAAGTCCCGTAGCACCCACTGATCCATCCCAGGCTTTTCATCTGCACCGTCTCCTGTCTGCTTACCAAGCTCCCCTGTGTGGGCAGCTCTCCTCCGGACCATCTTCGTCCTCCCCGTCATGCCCAGCACAAGTCCTGGCATGCACTGGGGCTCAATTCGTATTTTCCAGAGGAATAAATTTTGCTCATAATTTAGATTAATTTGCAAATAAATAGCAATTTTCATTTCAAAGTATTTCTCCTTTATCATCCTCTCTGTAACCATCATTGCAGTTAGGGAAACAGATACATAAGAGTATTTGGGATTTAGAGGAACTGCTACTCCTATTTTCCAAACATAATTGTCCTTTCCTTCTCCCTGTATCTGATACTATTAAGATGAGACTTTTCCCAAATAATTGGCCCAGCATCTTCCATGGTGCCTGGACTGGAGTAGGCATTCAGGAAATACCTGTTGAATGAATGGATGGGCGAGTGAGTAAAAGCTCACTGAAGGTAAAGGACAAATGTTCTTATTTAACACTCAGCCACCCAGTAACTCCAAGTTTCTTAAAACTCCTCACGTTCAGGCCTCACAGCCTCCACTTAGCGCATTGTTTTAGAAATGTTTTAGCCTAGTGCCCGTATCTCAGAAGAAGATACACTCTTGGTGATCTGGCCCAGATTCCAGAGTGTCCCAGAGCACGGAAACTTCCTCCGAGCCCTCCTGCTGAACCTTCACAACATGCGTGGGTGGTGCATCCTCCTCCGTAACACCGCGGTGTTTGTATCTATGTTAAAGTATTTTGAATCACTCATAGCTGAGGACGACTGATGCTCCATGAAGACATGTCCTGTCTATCGTGGCTTCCAATGCCTCTGGTACAATACCGTGTCCCCTCAGGCGTCTGTGCACCCCTGAGTGCCCAGCAGATGCTGAAGCCAGGGAAGCCTAAGTCAATCCACTGAGCTCGGGAGGAAAATGTTAGAACTCCCCATGTACGGATTTTTAATGTTACCATAGGATGTCAGAGGGTTGCACTATCCTGCTGCCTTTAGCCTGTCTGGGAGGAACCAGTGGACAGTGTGGTGCTGAGGCTGGGGCTTGGGGTGGAGCAGTCCTGCTGCCCGGTGCTCAGAGGCCCCTCACAGCGGCTGGTCGGTTAGCCCACCTCATTCCTGCTCTTGCATTAACACCTCCCACCCCAACCTGGGAGTAGCTGGGAAAAGCTCCCTTCTCTAAGGGCACTAGCAGCTAACAGCTAACAAACCTGGCTTGTTTGTGACATCTAGAGGTCACTGAAGGAGACAGCTGGCTGGCAAGGGTGTGCACGAGGGCGAGAAGAGTTTAATCTTAAATTGCGTACATCAACAGTTGCATTTTTAGCTCGATATCAGCAAGAGCCTGCAGGCACAACATTCCCTGTGGGAGCATTCCCGGGACAGACAATCCAGCTGGGCTGTGAAAGAGAGGGCACTGACAGGAAGGAGGGCTTATCCGGAGCGGTGCACACATGCACTCATGCACACATGTACACAGACACACAAACACATGCACACACATACATGCAGGCACATAGCCACGCAAACACAAACACAAATGTGCACATGCACACACGTACATACACAGACACATAGACACACACATGCACACACAGACATGCACATATGAACACAGAGACACAGACACGTACACACATGTACACAGACACATAAACATGCTTACACAATCAGACACATGTACATGCTTACACAGACACATACATATATGCATATGTGCACAAAGACACACACAGACATGTGTATACAAACATACACGTGCACAGAGACACACAACTGCACACACATACACCTGCACACATACAACACACAGACATGCACATACACACACCTGCACAGAGATGCATGTGAAGAGCAGAGTTAGGGAGTCCAGCGAGCTTCGCAAGCCGTCCGGCATCAGTGGGCGTCAGTCACCTGGTCTGGGCATATGGTGTGGAGTAGTCAAGTTTTAACATGTGTTTGAAGGAGAAGGATACAAAGCACAGAGGACACACAAGAATAAATGATACAACTGTAAAGAAGCATCAGTGAAAATTAAGAAAAAATATAGCATCCTTAATTCATGTAAAAGAGACATGTTAAGTGGGATGCGAAGCAGAGATGACAATTCTAGACAGCTGTCTGAAGCCCACATCTAATATGTGTATGGAAGCCATCCGGGTGGTAGAGATGGTGAACGCAGTGGACACATCCATTTGGAGGAAATGGTGAGGGCATGATTTGAGGAGGGTATGGCACATTGAAGGACATGCCTGCAGCTCCATCTGGCTGGAGCATGGGCATGAAAGGAAGCAGGCCCAAGATGGGGGGGCGCAAAGTGTATGAAAGGCCTCCATCCCAGGAAGCTCGTCCGCCTTTATAAAATATCAGACCCTGTGGCATAACAACTGAATTAAGCAACATTTATTTCCTCACAGCTCTGGAGGCTCAAAGTCCGAGATTCAGGGACTGGTAGGGTTGTTTTTTCCTGAAGCCACACTCCTTGGTTTGCAAAGGGCCACCTTCTCACTGTGTCCTCTGTGCAGAACACACCACTGGCATTTCACCCTGTTCTTATAATGACACCCATCCTGTCAGATTGGGACCTCACCCATCTCACCATGTTTAACCTTAATGCCCTCCTGAAAGGCCCCATCTCTAAAAACAGTCATATTGGGGGTTAGGGATTCAACATATGAATTTGGGGGGACACAATTCAAGCCACACTCAGTTGAGATTTTTATCCCTTGACTTTTACTCAGCAGAGTAACAGATTTGATAGATCTGTTACTCGCTCTGGCAGCAATGTGGATTCTTAATTAGAGAGGAGGGAACCAGAGCCAAGAGCCCAGTTCAGAAGTCACGGCTGCATCAGCAGTGATGCGGATTGGAGGTGATGGTGGTCTCAACTGGACAGAGGCAGTAGGAATGGAGAGAATTGAGAGATGTTAGGGAGGCAGTGATTGGCTTAGGGGAAAGGGAGTGGAAAGCCTTCTGGTGGAGGGAGCTGCTCTTCACTGACAGGGCAGCGGCCAGTGAGGGGTGCCTTTAAGGGGCAGCTGGTGAGTGACTGGAGTTGAGGTTCTGGTGAGGCAGAGGGAATGGGAGATGAGCACTAATGGACCCACCAAGAAGGGTGGCGGTGAGCTTAGTGTGCTTGGTTTCAATGGAGGGGGCTCCGTGCAAGCCTGGGGGATGTCTCAGCTTCTTCCTGCAAAGACACAAGCCCAGGGTCATGACCTCTGCTCTAGTGACCCATTCACAAAAATAAGTGATTGACAGGGAGTTGGCCATGCAAACCCAGAAAAGAGCAAGGAATCAAGACATGCGCACACAGAAAAGAACATTTGGAAAGTG
Source organism: Rhinopithecus roxellana (assembly GCF_007565055.1). Taxonomy (NCBI): domain Eukaryota; kingdom Metazoa; phylum Chordata; class Mammalia; order Primates; family Cercopithecidae; genus Rhinopithecus; species Rhinopithecus roxellana. The sequence continues at coordinate 114,919,895 of NC_044562.1, read as the reverse complement.
AATACAAGACGAGGAGATGGAGACAATTGCACTTTCAAAAAGCTGTCAGCAAGGAGAACAAGGAGCTGAAGGTCTTTTCGTCAAGTTTTGTTTGATCTGTCACGAGGAGAGACACATTTGCCTGATGGTCAGAAGAAGTTGGTAGAGAAGGGGAGGCTGAAGGTGCGCAGGAGAGGTGGCCCTGGGGAGAGTCTCCAAGTGTTTTCTTTTTTAAATTTTATTTTACTTTAAGTCCTGGGATACCTGTGCAGAACGTGCAGGTTTGTTACACAGGTAAATGTGTGCCACGGTGGTTTGTTGTATCTGTCAACCCATCACCTAGGTATTAAGCCCAGTGTGCATTAGCTGTTTGTCCTGATGCTCTCCTTCCCCTTGCCATGCCTCCCGACAGGCCCCGGCATGTGTTGTTCCCCTCCCTGTGTCCATGTTGTTCTCACTGTTCAGCTCTCATGAGTGAAAACATGCAGTCTTTGGTTTTCTGTTCTTGTGTTAGTTTGCTGAGGTTGATGGCTTCCAGCTTCATCCATGTCCCTGCAAAAGACATGATCTCATTCTTTTTTATGACTGCATAGTATTCCATGGTGTGTAGGTACCACATTTTCTTTATTCCAAGTGATTTTAGCCTTCGGAGGTGAGCGAATTCTCATCTGCTGCTTCCACCTTCTTTGTGACAGGATGTGCCACTTTGGACCCACCCCTCCTGTTTTTATGTGCAGGAATTTCAGTAGGCCTACCTCCCCTGGCTCTCTCCCCACCCAGCCCTCCCTCTCCCTGTGGTCAGTGTTGGCTCCTGGATGGAGAGTCTGGGAGAAGGGGCTGAGGAAGCTCACCTGGACTCAGGCTTGCTTGCCCCTGCCGAGCCCCGCACCTGCTGCCTTCTTGGGGTGGCCCAAGTTCCCAGTGACTGGTTCCAAGGTGCCTGGCGGGGTTACAGCCGGGTGTGTGGGAATACAGACTCTTCATGGATCCTCAGGCAGGAGCTGGAGGAGCATGTAGGCGATGAGAGTAAAATGCCTTTTAGACTGCTTTGCAAAGCCCTGCCTTGGAGGGCAGGATTCTGGAATTCAACATTTATCTCCCTTTTTGATCAAGCAGCTCAACCCTTATGCCCCTCTTTTGTTTCAGCTTCCTGGTAACATTTCTTTTGAAGAAAGTTTTCTTGTGGTTAAAAAAAAAAAAAAAAAAAAAACTTTTAAAGAAAACCCACAAATCTAGTGCAACTGCCTCATTTTTCAGATAAGGAGGCCCAGAGAGTCAACTCTTTCACCTTTCTAGATTTCAGTTTTGATTTGGGAATTGGGTATTTTTCTTAAATTGGAGCATACTTTTTATCCAAGTTCTGAGCTGGAATCAAAAGAATCACATTTCCTTTGAAAACTGAATTTAGGTCAGTGACATTGGCGACGACCAGGCCAACAGCAGGAGACGAGGAGGCCCATGTGTGAAGCTGCTCCTTTCCCTCCAAGTCAAGTGCATGCAGCTGAGAAAGAAGCTGGTGCTTGCAGATGTGCAAAGCAACCCAGGATCTCCTGTTTTCTGGCATTTTACGTGGGTCCAGGGTTCACATGTAGCGGGGAAGACGTGCCTCTGCCAGGCATCTGCTGGCCACTGAGCAGTCCCCTCCAGAGTCAGAGACTGTGGATCAGGAAAGAGCAGGGAGAGGGAGGTGAGGACACACGGGTTGGCTTTGCTTCTGGCACCCACCTTCTCAGTTGGTGGGTGGCCTGTCTCCCTGTCTTAGTGCAGGCTGCCATAGCAAAATCCCACAAACTGGAGTGGCTTAAACAACAGTTCTGGAAGCTGGAAGTCCAAGATCAAGGCGTCATCAAGGTTGGTTTCTCCTGAGGCCTCTCTCCTTGGCTTGCAAATGGTCATGCTAGAATTAGGGTTCAGTGTATGACTCTGGGGAGGACATGATTCAGTCTATAAAACTCCCTTAACTCTCCGAAGTGAAGCTGTTTTGGTTGGAGGCTTATCCTCTCCCACGTCTCTTCCTGTTACCTGAATCAGGCCTGGCATGGTTCTCAGGATCTCTTTCAACAGCCCCTGGCATGGGCTGGGAATAGATGTATTCTGCTCTTTCAGGTCTGAAATCCTCAAAACCCACCTGAATGCTGGGAAAAGTGCCCTTGTCTAATATGACACGAGTGGCTTAGGTTAACTTGGCCCAAACTCTTAATTCTACAGCCTCCCTACAGTTTCCTACCTTTTGGTCACCAGTTTCTCTCTGACTCCTTGCTAAGTTCCTTAGGTCTGCTGGCTTCAGACCAGCTACGGAAGTCCATCCCTTTACAGTCTCCACACACTCATAACCCAAGCAGCATTTTCCTTGGTCACTTAACTTCCAGATGGTTTCAGGTGGAGAAAGAACAGGATCGTATCTGTGTGCAACAAACTTCTGCAACCTCCTCCTGGCCCTCAGTTCCTCATCTACCCCAGAGCTGGTGCTCCCCTGCTTATTTGGCCCCTGAGAAGTGCGGCCCTGCTCTCATGTGCAGCTGATGCTGTGCTGCCCTGCCCAACTCCCATTCAGGACCGAGGAGCCCATCTTCTATCTGCATGGGATGTTGCCCCTAGAAGCTCTCACAGCTGAGCCCTTCCCCAGGAACTGCCTCAGACTGAAAGGAGCTGCCTCACCCAACAGGGCATCCTATACCCAGTGACTTCTCCATGGGAGGTGGGGTACAAAGCACAGCCCTTATGTCTCCCTTTGGGGCAATGTGAAAGGCCACCCCAGTTCCAGCTCCCCATGGAACTGGCAGATGACTGTGCTGCCACTTTCCTCTCTGCTCAATGTCCTGCTGCCTCTTTACCCTCACAGGTGCTGACCCTGAGAACCTTCCCTGGTAAACTTCTTGTATGCCAATCTCCCTCTGCGAGACCATCTCTGGAAAACCTGGGTCTGGCTGCCCCCGGGGGCACCCCATCAAGGTAATCTGCATTTTCCCAGCCTCCCCAAGAGTCCTAGTAAGTCAAATTCTCTCCATCTTTTGTCATCATCCCCTTTTTATTGATAGAGAAATGAAGGCTTGGAAGGGAGGAGGCATAACAGGACCAACCTCACCCATTGCACTGGTGGCAGAGCCAGCTGGAAGGGCACTGCTGCTGGGTTATGTGCCACTCCCTGTAGGTTTGGTTATCTAGTTGACTTACTGTGTGGCACTGTGGGTGCCTGATGGTAAAACTAAGCTGGATAGTCTTGGCTATTGGAGAGGAAAATCTCTCCCTATCCATGCATCCCATCCCTTTGCGCTTCCTCATAGGTGGTCAGCTTCATCAACAATCCTTTTTCTAACATCATTCTATCCCAACCAGAATGCTCAATCTCCTTATGCAGTTTGGTTAGGGTTCTTTTGGTTGCCAGGAACTGAAAGCCATTCAGGATCATGAGGTCAGATGATCTCTGGAAAATCCAATAACTCTAAGTACCTGAGTTTAGGAAGGGTTGGATCTCAGGTGGCTTCAGGGATCACTTCTATCTCATCTCCCTTTTGAGAGGTGGTAATTTATGGTGGCTAAAAGCAAGGACTTGGGAGCCAGCCTATTTAGTTTACATCGTGGCTTTCCAGAGAGTTATTTTGGGGACACTATGTTTGTGCCTCGGTTTCTCATCTGTAAAATGAGGATAATCATAGCATCCATGTCATAAGATTGCTATGAGAAATAAATAAGGTAATTTAATGTAAAGGACTTAGTGCAGCACTGGGCATACAGGAAGTGCTAGAGGTAGTCGATCTTTCTCATTCATGGCTTCTCCACTTTCCTCCCTGTATCTGTTGTTCTCTCTTTCCCAGCTACTTCCTGTGGTACCCCATGACTTATGCATACACACGACCTGATAACAGCCACTTTATTCTCATCAACTTGATTTTCATCTCAAGGATCCATTCCTGAAGGGCATCTCCTCTCTGTGCCTCTTGGTTTGGACTTCCTATGAGAACGAATCTGATGGTTCCATATTCCTCTTTTTGAGCCCAGTCAGTCAGGTGACATGTCATTGGAAACTTAGGTTGGCTCTCCTCAAAGGTGCTCTTCTTGGTCCAACCATTCGAGGCCAGGAGATTGGTATAACTGTTGGGATAACCAATTCCCTTTCCACTCAGCAGGCACATGGGTAGGGGTAGACTGTGAGAAGGGAGAGCAGGTAGAGCGGAAGCCCCTGAGAATGCCTACTGCACCATCTTGCCAAACAACCTCAATCCCAACTTTCCCTTCGCCATGATTTCTTTCACTGCACCTGCTGAAGGAATAATCTTTCTGGATGGCTTTGCTCCCTCTTTCCCTCTTTAATTCCTTTCATCTGACTGCCCGTTCTACGCACTCACCTGGGTGTATTTGCTAGAAATCCCTATTTATGTCCTGCAAACAAAATTCACAAATGTCTTGTCCTTTTTCTTCCTGACCCCCCCGCATCATTGAGGCTCCTCTGTGAAATCTCCCCTTGTGGATTCCATGCTTCTGGCCATCCTTCTGCTCCTCCTGCCTCACTCTCCAGCTACTTCAACAGACACTTGTGTGTCTAATCTTCTGACATAGATTGTGAACTTCTAGAAGACAGAAACAATATGCCACAAAGAGATTAAACAGTACTATGTAAGTGACCAATGGCAGGGAGAGGTTTAAAAATATTGCACTGGGCCGGGCGCGGTGGCTCAAGCCTGTAATCCCAGCACTTTGGGAGGCCGAGACGGGCGGATCACGAGGTCAGGAGATCGAGACCATCCTGGCTAACACGGTGAAACCCCGTCTCTACTAAAAATACAAAAAAACTAGCCGGGCGAGGTGGCGGGCGCCTGTAGTCCCAGCTACTCGGGAGGCTGAGGCAGGAGAATGGCGTAAACCCGGGAGGCGGAGCTTGCAGTGAGCTGAGATCAGGCCACTGCACTCCAGCCCTGGGCGACAGAGCGAGACTCCGCCTCAAAAAAAAAAAAAAAAAAAAAAAAATATTGCACTGGAGGTGTCATGGCATCCATGTTTCTATACAATGAGGGCTCCTTTTTAAGCCATAACTTCAATCTAAACATAACTAACTCTTGCCATAAAAAGAGGTACAAAGCCCTTGCTCCCTTTGGTGCTGTGAATGTTTATCTATCTCCAAAGAGAAAGCACAACCACCACCAGAATATGTAGGTGGCAGAAACAGGAAACTATAAATACCACAATACGAGATTTTTTTTAGAGCTTCATGGAGGAAATCAAAGCAGTTTATAGGAAACGACTGGCATTTAGTATTTCGTGGCTGTTTCATGCAAAGGCTGAGACATGCTACCAAGAATCTGTGGCAAGAGGCAGCAGATGACAGCACAGGAAGCCCAGTGGTGACCTAGATCAGACCAGAGCTATGCCTTCAACTAGAGAGGTTAAGAGTGATTGCCAGCCACTTTTCTCATGAAGGAGAGACAGAAGTAATTCTTGAAGTTCTTTGTTGTTAAGTATAGAGAATAAAATTTCTCTGGTTCTTACCGCAAAGAATGTTGGCTTAGTCTCAACAAGTACAGTTGGTTTTACAGACTCCTTGAGGAGTTGTTATAAATCTGGACTGAATGAGCCCAGCCTTCCTATAGATGCCTGGTATCCTGAGTGGGCAAGAAAGGTTAACAGTCCCTCAATACAGAATTTAGTCTTCCTGAGGTTTCCTCGTGTCTGTATACGGTAAGTGTGATAGGCATTTGGTAAGAATATGCTCAATGGAGGAGATTCATTCCTCCTGGAACATCCAGCAGGCCTTCCTCCAGGTTAGGCCTGATGTCAATTCCTGAAAAAAAGGGGCTCCTACTAGGACTAAAGCTAGTTAATGAATTTGATTACTTTGTCAGGAACATGAACTATTCATTACAGGGCATGATTTCAAAACTCAGAGGTCAGTTCCCTCTTTATCAGCATGGGCTGATTCTGAGCCATCCTTCATACAAAACTCAGCCTCTAAACTAGCTATAACAATAAAAGCAATTATAGCACACCCATCATAACTTTTTTGCAATTTCTCTAAAGATTTTTGGAGGCACAAGGGGAGTTTATGTTGCCCAGTACATGGCATAAATGGCTTTTCAAGAAAAAACTTTCTTTTAGGTTAAGTCTCTTCTCCCCAGATCTCTTCCTGATCTTCCTATGGAAAATGGGGTGGGTTCCAGGGCAGAGCACCTGCCCTTTTCCACTTTCTACTGGCTTGCCAGCACCCCACTTCCACCATGGCTTTTGCTCACTTTCTAGGCTTACTGTCTACCCCTCTTCTTCCTTATGTTACATTCAAGAGTTATTAAATCCCTTACAGTTCACAGAAAATCATACTGTTCTCCACCCCTCCTTACCCCTCAGCCCCACCCCTGATCTCTGCACTTCTTTTCCTCTTTCTTGAGTGTCTTTAGCCCCTGCTGGCCATGCCTTATTTAAGCCTCCAGTGTTCCAAAGCCCTTTGTAATGTATACCTGGCTTGTGGCTCCTGTCTGTGTCTTACAATCACTGTTTCCAGGTCTTTCTCACCCATTGGAACATGAGCTCTTTTTTCACTTTATTTCAGAGTTAAGATGATCCATAAATACTTGAATGACTGAACAAACAAATGTGACCCCTTAGAAACCGAGGCATTACCTGGAAGCATGGAAATTTACCCAGATTGCTTTATGGATGTTTTCGTTGTTCACCTGGTTTAGTCTTTAGGCTTATAAAGAGTTCTGGGTTCAGATTAAAAATCTGCCATAAGCCAGTTTCCCTCAGGGCTGGGCTTCTCAAGAGAAAATGCCTCAGGGTGGCTAACTGTAGGATCCCTGGGGAACATGTGTCCTTGTACCTTGAAAAGGCCTTAGCACTGAGTCAGGATACCTTATGATTTCACTTGTACAGTGTTTGCAATGCACCTTCATATGTATGTTCATGTGAACTTTGTGATAACACTGTGGGGTAGGCAGGGTAATATCAGGGTCTAAACGGATGTAAAAACTCAGGTTCAAAGAAGGTGAGGCATTTGCCCAAACTCACACAGCTAACTACAGAGCTGAAAATAGAACACAGGTTAGCTCCTGCTCCACAATACCATGACCTTATGAATGAGCTGCCAAGAACCATCCACCTTGGGTACTTGTCAAGAAAGCTGGGAGGCTGGGAATGGGGAGTACACGTGCGTGTGCAGAGTCAGGAGGCCTGACCTGGGCTTGGGAAGTTCTGCAATGGCTTCGGTGTGCCCTGTTGTCATCTCCCTGCATACTGGGTAGGTGACTCTCCTGAGCAGGTGACAGAGCCTGGCAGTGATCCTGCCTCGAATACAGATAAATATATTTGGGTAGAAACTTTGAGCTTGTAGAGAGATCAAGGTTACTCACATAACCTAATATAAAGCATAGCTTCCATGTTAGTTACCAGATTTTCAAGAATTCTTTCCTTCTATTCTTCTTTCCTTTACCATTTAATTAGAATTGATCATATGCAGCTGAAGAGGAAAACCTAGGTTATTCTTTGAAGAGCTCTTTTTGATGGTTTGGTTCCATCACTGCCTATGCTCACTGGAGAAGCTTATTAGGACCTTTCTGTATTCCTATTCTTTCATAAGTCACTTAACTCGATTTATTTAAGCCTCCCAGTGTTCCAAAGTGACAATATTCTGTCACTCAGGCCAAGATTGCCAAAGTTGAATGCATACACCCTGGGCACGATGCAAGGCAATCCACTGGGGCAAGGGAGGAAAATATAAACCTATCAGTTCATCTCAGTGTTTCCTAGTTTCTGTTTTGTGTGTTTTACAACACATATGATATATGCATTCAGTAGCACACATAAAGTACATATGCACATATGTATATGTACATAGTATGTCCTCAATTTTATTTTTACTTTACTGATAGGAATTCTTGATGAAACGGTTGGAGACCATTGCCTTAGAGAAAGGAAAGCTATGCTCTGAGACAGGAACCACACAGCTCTTTCACTGTGTTCTCTGCTCAGAAAGCTGTGGGCTCTTCACGATGGCCATTGTCATGGCTTGATTCTTTTGGCCAACATGGTTGCCTTCGAAGGCACAGGGCACACACTTCTCCTACCACCCCAACACTTCACCCCCTTCAGGATCCCGTGGATATTTGGGAAGAGCCAGGAAACCAAGAGAAATGGGGGAGGAAACGGTCTCTTCTTGCCTTTGCTGACTCTTGCCTAGACAGACAGCTTGTCCAGAAGCAGCCCAGTGCATCTCTTCATTCCAATTCTTGCATGCTTTTTTCTCCCAGCTCTGGCGAATGTTTGCTTCCCATTTTGCCAAATAAACCAGAACAGTGAGAATCAGCCTGAAATCACAAGCTCCTGACCTCCATGCTTATTTAGAAATTCAAAGGAATCCACCGATTCTAAATAATCCTGATTTGTTTGGAAAAGGGAGACAGAATCTGTAAAAGGTCACAGGAGATTTTTCCTAAGGTTATCTCCCTGACCACCAAAGGTATCTAAGATTAACTTGGCAGGGAAAGCTATGTTCTGGGGGGACCTGGCCACAGTTCAGGGACCAAAGCCTCAGGGCCACCCGTCCTTCTGGCTGTGTTCCTCATACACAGTGTTCTGCAGTCGGAGCTGGAAGGACAGGAAACCCCACAGAGGCTCCACTAAAACCCTCACAGAGGCTCAGCTAAACCTACCCCTTCTACCAGTGCTGAACACATTCTGCCCCATTCTGCCCCCCTCTTTTAGCAAGATATGCCCAAGTCTTCAGTCTGGAAAAGTCTAGGTACAGAATTTAGACACGAACTTCCAACTAAGAAATAAATAATCATCCTTAATAGCACTTAAAAATACTACCACTTAGAATATTAGTTCTTTCTTCTCCCCTTTTAAAAGCATTCTTCCATGTATTATCTCTTTTTATTTTTATGGTAGTATTTTGAGTACAGCTAATCCTAAGATAGTTATGAACACCCCCTTACACCCACTCTCTTACTCCCAAATCTTCTGGGAACTTTCTGACTCTTGATTGGTTCAAAATCTTACTCCTCTCAAGACTATCCATGTTTAAATTAAAGGAGAGCTACATGGTTAAATGTGGACAGCAGGACCCTCTTAAGTGACCACCACACAGAACGCTGGTTCTCTAAGATACATGAGGGCTGCGTCACTCCCATAAACTGAGTGAGGCTCAGGCTCTAATATTAACAGTAATAGTCTGGGTGCGGTGGCTCACGCCAGCACTTTGGGAGGCCAAGGTGGGTGGATCATGGTGGATCATGAGGTCAGAAGACTGAGACCATCCTGGCTAACATGGCGAAACCCCGTCTCTACTCAAAATACAAAAAAATTAGCCAGGCATGGTGGCGGGCGCCTGTAGTCCCAGCTACTTGGGAAGCTGAGGCAGGAGAATGGCATGAAATCGGGAGGTGGAGCTTGCAGTGAGCCGAGATCGCGCCACTGCACTCCAGCCTGGGTGACAGAGCAAGACTTCGTCTCAAAACAAAACAAAACAAAAAACCAAAAAAGTAGTAATAGTAACAATAACCTAACTTACATAGCACTTACTATATAGAGAACACCCTTCTACCTGTTTTATCTGTATTTATTTATGCAATCCTCACATAATTTTGCGAGGTAGACTCTATTATCATCCCAATTTTTTAGGTTAGTAAAACTAAGGGAGGGGAGTTTGCCTGAAGTCACACAGCTCCTGAAATGACTGAATCCACACCCTGGGAGTCTGGCTCCAGGATCTTTTTAGTGATTTGTACTGAATCACAGATCACAGAGCCAGTCAGTGGCAAGATCTAAGCCTCCAAATTTCAGTCTCTCAGGTTAAAAATATACTTTTCCCTGTACTGAACTCTGCATTCCTTGATTGGACTGATTTTAGCTTGTTTATATTTTTCGAATCCTGAGCTATTTATTTATAGAGCTGGTTCCAGCTTCACTCAGGCTGAAGGTTAGAAGTTCTTGAATTATACTGATTCTGACTCTGCCCTGATCCATTTCTGTGTGTGGCCTCATGGACAGTGGAATTCATCTAGGAAACACTCTCAGTAGTAGATCCAGAAAACTTGGGCTCTAAGGGGAGAACCAGAAAAGGCTTCTACAATGCTGTTGCCTTTCAGCAGAACTTTCCTAGACAAGTAAACCACTCTCCTACCTGTAAAGGTGTCCCAGGAAGGCCAGGCGTGGTGGCTCACGCCTGCAATCCCAGCACTTTGGGAGGCCAAGGTGGGTGGATCATTTGAGGTCCAGAGTTTGAGACCAGCCTGGTCAACATGGCGAAACCCTGTCTCTACTAAAAATAAAAAATTAGCTGGGCGTGGTGGCACCCGCCTGTAATCCCAGCTACCTGGGAGGTTGAGGCAGGAGAATCGCTTGAGCCTGGGAGGTAGAGGTTGTGGTGAGTTGATATTGCGCCACGGCGCTCCAGTCTGGGCGACAGAGCGCGACCCTGTCTCAAGAGAAAAAACAAAAAAAAGTGTCCCAGGAAGATACAGTCACTCTGGACAGATCTCTTTATTTTGACAACATCGTTCCCCTTTGCTAACCTAAAACTTTCATACTGCAGTTTAATAATACATGTTCCCTGAGTGCCTGGCATGTGCCAGGTATGAAGAACTTTATCTAATCTACGTTATCTCATTCAATCTTTAATCAATCCCACGAGGGAAGTGCTGTTATCACACCCTCTTTTGTCAAAAGCTAAGTACAGATAGGTTAAGTAACTTGCCCCAAATCAAACAACTAGTTAGTGGCACAGTCTAGATTTGAATGTATCTAGATTGGGACCCTTCAGGGCCCAGTCTGTAACTGTTCCAATGGGCTGCCCCCCCAGTTGGTTCATTTTCTGTGCACAGGGCCCTGTGCTAGAAGAAGGGGCTATTGGCTGGCCTCAGGATCGTAGGATTGGGTGCCTGTTATTGCACTGCCTCTGTTTGTTTTTTTAAAAATAATTAACTTAAAAAACCCCTAAAGTTCACTGTTTATTGAGTGTAGGAGGTGAGTAAGGGCAGCTGGGGATACTCTGAAGAACATGTACATAATCACAGGCTGGAGTGGATGATGAAAGGCCACCGTGGTCTCCCCTGCTGTGGGGCAGAGATCCTGGTAGCCAGATGGCCCTGTTTTGGGGGCTGACCGCCTGTGGTCCTGATTTTCTTTGCTTTCATAATCCTCAGGGCTCACCTGGTACCTCTGGCATCCTGAGTTCTCCACTGCAGCTTCCTGCGTCCTGGGGGAGGCGTGTAAGAAACCAAAGGCCCATACCTGGCCTGCACTTACCTGTGCGCTCTGCTTGGCGGGCCTTGCTTCCTACCATGTTAGCAAAATGTCCTAGGATTTTAAATGTTCCTGACCTTTAATCACCAAAGTAGGAACATTATTGCTTTCCCATTTGTGTAGAAGAATTAGGGAATAATGTTGGCGGTAAGTTTCAGTGTACTGCAGAACATTTCTTCATGACTACTATCATGAATTTACATATATATATATATATATATACACACACACACACATATTTACAATAACCTCAAGACTGAGAAGGAAACTGCTTAGCAAATGTAATATGAAGAATTATGGTGAGTCTGAATTGTTATTTTAATTGTCGAGGAAGGATGTGCTTTTTGCAATGCTGTGCTGAAATGAGATAAATGTATTGTGTGCTTTTCAGTCTTATCCCTCTCCAATTGCCCATTCTTAACACTGCAGCCAGAATAAATATTTCCAAAACACAAACCTGATCCTATCACCCCCTCCTTAAAAACCTACAATAATTCCCCATTACTGCCATGTTAAGGGCAAAATCTTGAGAAGACTTGCCTTGACCTCTGCGACTCTGCAGCCATTCTTCTCTCCTGCTTCATCTGACCTTCAAGCCTTTCCACATGCCATTCTCTCTGCCTCAGACACACTGTCCTTCACCCTCCCTGAGGCCACACAGTCTTCCTTTGCCTGTTTTCTATTCTTCTTTCTCTGATCCTTGTTCAAGCCCCCATCCCTATTAAACGAAGTCAGCAGCCCTGCCATGTGCTCCCCTATCCCTTATCATCCTTACTTGTACTTACATGTTTGTTGGGCCATCTCCTTCGTTAGCTCTGTAAGGGCGGAGAATGGGCTTGTCTTATTTGTCATTGTATCCCCACGACTACGCACTCAGTAAGAATGTATTGAATGAATAAATGTATCCAGGATACCACCAAGCTCTACGGAAATGCTTCTGTCAGAACTTATAAGAGGATTGCACAAAAACTGACACCTGAAGTAGGCTGCTGTAGAAAGCTGTTAAAATATATACATAACATGCTCCCCTTAGCCCAGTTCCTCATTTTGGCCTAATGGAGGCAGCTATCATCTGGAAGTCTTCCATTACTTGAAGCTCCTTGTATTACCCAAAGAGAGCTATCAGTTTTCTTGCAAACTCTGAGCCATGAGTATTTAGGTATCTCTACTAAACTACTATTTGAGCGTCCTCAAAACATGATCGTTCTGAGTCTTAGATCGAAAGTGTCAAAGGTGTTCAAAGCAAATCTGACATTAATGTATTTACTCCTTTATCTACAGACTGAGAAGCACTCATTTGGCATGAATTTTGGCTGCTTCTAGGAATCAGGTTCCTGTTGATTACTGCATGCAAATATGCCCATATTTCACACAGACATAAGCCTAACTGATTCCATCAAGGCAGTGGTTTTCAAATCTCGCTTTGCCCTCCCTCCCCTACCCCACCTCCACCTCTCACCCTGGGAGTAATGTCTGGAGTTATTTTTGATTGTCACAATTTAGGAGGAGGCTCTACTGGCATCTAGTGAGTAGAGGCCATGGATGCTGACAAATATCCAATAATGCATGGGCCAGCCTCCAGAACAAAAAATGACCTGGCCCAAAACATCAATAGTACCTAAGCTGGGAAGCCTAGGTTGCCCAAGTCAATAGCCCAAGATTGAGGCGACATTCTGTAGCCACCTTTGCTCACAAAAGCTAGACCCCATTCATCTGTGTGGTGCTTTCTAAGACATGTGGAAACAAAGACAAGAATAAGTTAAAAAGCAATAAGAGGCTGGGCTCTTCCCCTGCCTAATGTTAGAATGAAAGATGTGTAGCTTGTCTCTCAAAAAGAATAATTCAGTTGGAGAGTCTTCCTAGGTAGATCCCTGTCATGGATCAATTAATCTCCTGTGGAAATCTCATAATGCAAAACATTTGGCATGGAACTTAACAGATTCTTGGGTGTGGAAAGGAATTTTGGTAAAATCAAAACCATATTTGTTTTTCATATCGAAAATGTTCAAGTCATTTTCTTTTCCTATTAGTATAACCATTTGGACAAAAATATCCATGTGAAATGCAGGTGAAATGTAAACTGCTACACTTCTACATAGACAATCCAGTGTATTTATACTTAATCCATAAAGGCATGATGTTACAAAACACATTTGTATATTATGAAGCCATCTGGCATCAAATTTTCCAATTTATAGACAACTTTGTATTTACATAACAAATTATTAAATCAACCATTTTTCCGGTTTATAAAAGGTCACTGAGGTACACACACAGTGTGTATAAATGCAGATAAGGCTGGTAATACATATTTACAGTAGATACAAATTAATCTTTCATATTTGAAGATAATGCTTTTTATATATTTTTTTATATCAGACTCCCCACTGTTAGCAGGATTTCCCATGCTTGAGTTGTTTATTGCTTTTTGGCTCACTGATTTAATATTCACTTCTGGGTTGTTTACACATATGAATTACTAATGTTCTTATCTCTTTGGCTAATGCAAATGTGATAAAGTGAATGAAAGAAAAAGATAAACTAATTCAATATTACACTTCTGGCTGGTTGATAATTTTTGTTCATGTCCCCCAAATGAATCAATGCACAACTCATTTGATATACTACATTGAAAAGTCTTGAGTCTTGCATTACACCATTTGGGCATAAATGGGCAAAGTAAACAAGATATCCAATTTTGAGCAAGGCCTAGTCTTTTGGCTTTCTTTTCAGAAAGAGCAATGCCACCAACATCTTAAGCATCTTAGATTTTAAAATCTTAATGCATATATGCTTGTGACTTGCAAGGGAACACTGCAAACTTCATGGAAGATTACCAAAGTTAACAACAATGTGCTATCATGGTCTAAAATGAAAAATGAGTCACCTCGTAGGATATAAGAATCTTCCTAAAACTTACAGAAAGTGAAATAACTGCCCTCTTCTCCTCCTGCAATTCTGCAGTGTTACGTTCAAATAAGAAGGCTGTGTTTACTTAAAAAACAGACATAGCAAAAACTCAAAGGCAGGGTCCAAACAAAAGACTAAAAGTGGCCCATGATATAACAAGGGATGAATGTTCTTAAAGCGTTTTCATTCATAATGGTACTAAAAAGAACAAGCCAAAAATGTTCCTTTAAATAAATAAAAACCCTGGTTTGCATTTAATGCTACAAACAAGACAAATCACACAAAAGCTGCTCAGTTAATTTTCCACTCATTTGAATTAATTTTTAAAACCTCTTAGAGGTTTAGTTTATTCTCCTTGTGCTTCCTAAGACTGTTAAGGGACACAAAATAAAATTAGATTTCCTTTTCCAGCAGGAACTATTATGTTCTTTAAAGAAGAAAAATTTTTTCATCTGTTTCCATTCTTGGATTTGTTTCTTAAAAAAAGTTTATTTTAGGGAATAAAAATTTTGGTAACATAGAAGGCCTAGCCTTCGTTTAAAAAATGAATTGGCTTCAATATAAAGAGAAAGAAATGGCTCTATGGGCAAAATTGAAGTGTGAGTGACCAATTTTTTAATTGTAAAGTAGGTGCAACATTTTAAAAAATGTTACAGCACTGTATGACCTGTAATGCTAACAATATTTACATTAACTGCTTACACAAAACCATATAATTGTAAGAGAGAGGAAAAAAACCCACGTGGACTGAAACTACTACACCTAGCACCCATATCAAAGCCAGAGCAACCAGTGAAATCATGGGCACAAACATACTTTACATTGTCTACTGATGTAAAGTATACAACGGGAGGGAAGCACAAACTGAATTAGCTCAAAATACCAAAAAGAAGGCTTGGTCAACACAAACTCAGCCTGAAGACAGAAAAGCAAAGGCTAAAAAATCTACATGTCAACACAGACACACATACAGACACACCCAGCCTACGAACACACATGTCTGTCTGTCTGTGAACAAACAAAAATGTGTAGGAAAAAAACAGTAGAAAAACAGGTTGGCGAAAAAAAAAAAAAAAGACATTAATGGTTTAAACATATTAGCCACATCAACTTTTAACTTATAAACATGTGTCAACTAAACTACACAAAAGATCACTTCCTGTGACTGCATGAAGGAACTGGGCAGGCAATCCCACCATTACAAGAGAGACAAAATGAACCTACCCCCTGAAGGAAGGTTTCCTACTTTGAGGTCATGAATCCCAGGGTAGCCAGTTGCATTCTGTCAGGCTTGGGGGTAGGTTGAAAGTGGAACAGAGGGACAGAGAGACACAGGAGACCTAGGGGAATAACTAAGAGCTGTTGCTATCAAAAGCGAGCCCAGGTGGCATGCTCTGTGCTGTGGCCCTAAGAAACCAACTCAAGGAATGACCTTGGTCTCCATTTTCCTGAGTTACTGGAACTCTGCTACATGACAGGACTGAGGAGTTTGGGCGGTGGGTGGGAGAGGAGCAGTAGGTGAGGTGGTGGGCAGGTTGAGGTGCTGAGCCTGCTACTGGAGAACCTCCTAGCAGCCTGAGTGGCAGACTGTTGCCTGAGCCCCAGGCTAGAGGACAAGACAGTGCTCTCTAGGGGTTTAAGGGTTTGGGGCAGGGACTGGTGGTTCCAAGAATAAAGGGATAATAGATCCCTTCTTTTCACAATCCATCAACTGAAGTCAGGCTGGATGCCTAAACTTTGCTTAACTGCCTAGAAGATAGGGTAATACCACCACCACAAAAATTGTGAGAAGAAGACGGAAAATTATGTTGTGCTACATTTCTTATTAATTACCTTGTACTTTACAATGGCTCACAGTTTTAGGTTTGTATACTTGTAATGTAGTATTTTCTCTCTACATTTGTTTCACATTTTTTCTTACTTAATATAATATAAATAATTTGGTTAATAGATTTAACCTGCACATTTTAGCCACATTAATATATATAAGAATCTGTTAATGGTATAAATAATTCTTTAAATAAAATAAATCTGATATGTTACACAATACTGATAAAAAAATTACCATTGCTAATAATTTTGTAAGCCACCTTAACTTCTGGGTTAAGTAATACTGATGAATGGATATGAAACTTGCTTTGATGATTCATATTTATTTTTGCCACTACAAAAAAAAATGAATTATAATCAACCTTACCTCTGATAATGGTTGCAAAGTGGGGCTTTTGCCTCCATGTATGGAAATAGAAAGTTTTACCTTGTCAGATATCATTTGCAAAAAAACCCTCAATTCTGAGCACCAGCGATGGTGCAGTCAGTATAAGCTATCTGCTTCAACAGGTGGCTATCAAATGTTAACTACAGAAATGGCTGAGTAAAATATTCCATCTAAGATTTTTTTTTTTATAAAACCTATTCTATTTTAAAACTTAGGTAAAAAAAATATGCAACAAATGGTTGCAGTTTCTGAATTCTTAATTTAGACCTGTGAGCCCTCTTCCCTTTAGAAATCTGCAAGGTTGCAATTTCCTAGACACCCGAAATTGAGTCCAGTGCTTCCAGGCAAGGTTCATTCCAAACACACAATATAAATGGACACTCAGTGGTGTGCAGTGTATGTCATAATTCAGATATTACATCATCATGCCTTTTCTCTGCTGTTAAATACAAAAACAGCATCTTTTACATTATCATAGAAAAGCATTTAGGTTGTATTTTTATTTATCACTTTACACTGGTAGTCTCTGGTATGTGTACTCCATAGAAACCAAAGAATTTTGTACACTATTTCTTTGTACAATAAAAGATAAAGTGTGCATTAGGTACGCTTGTACATGACAATATTGTACAATATTTACATTTCTGATATCACCATGAAATTCTGTATTTTCTATATACAACATTGAAAATTCTTCAGAAACATTTGGACTATTTCTTATAATCACAATTTAGTATTATAGAAAAAGAGTTTCTCAGTAATCTCTTGACCATTTATCACTCTCATCACACAGAGATTTTGATTGGTTTTTCCAGCATTCATTATCCTTCCTGATCAAAAAACTTTTGTATCACTGTTTCTTTTAGCACCCTATGGTGGTGGTAGCTATCTGCCATAGTCTAAATATTGATATAACAGTGGCTATATCAATACCTATATACAGATACATCTGTGCATGTTCCTTTATTAAACACTGCGCATTAGTGGAGTAGTCTCTGTTATCTGGAGATCTTCCTCCTCTTGGGTTTGGGGGGTCTCATTTGTCTGTCACTCTGTGGGATTTGGTGTACCTGGAAATAAAAAGGTAGAAAAAACAACAACAACAACAGAGGATGAAATCACAAACACCATATAATTTCTGACAAAGAAACAGGGTAGGGAGTAGACTCTGGCTTTCACTTTCAATTACTGATATCCTGAGGCACTTCAAATGTTTACCAAGACCCCAGATGTCAGTGTGCCCACAGTCATTACAGAGAATGCAGAATGCTAGAAACTCATAAGCAGTGCAACACTCTGGGGGTGCCAATAGACAGTGGAAAACAAAGGATGAACTGGACAAAATCAAGTATGGGAAATGCAATGTGCAGTTGTTACCCCATTGTCCATTTAAAACAAAAATAAAGCCTTCCCTGTCAGAGACCCTAGATCACCAATTTCACTACAGCCTGGAAGAGTGAATAATTATACAACAAACATACCCCTTTTTTTCCCTCACTTTGTTACCCTACTTATTTTACAATGACTAGGAAGGGTCACAAATTACAAGAACATGCACACATAGCTCAGCCTAAGGATGTTTGTTCATGAGAAGAATCAAAATGGAAAAGAGAATACCACTATCATCTGTTGGCAGATCTGAAATTGTGTAGTCTGGGAGGAGCAGTTAATACAATTCACCTTCCTTTACGTACTAATGCAGGAACTAGCAACATTTAGTGCTGTTCATCAGATTGAGCAGCGGCTGAGCAGCATTAGATAGCAGATATAATTTGGAGGAGGGAGTGATCAAATTGTCTCGTAGCTATCGGTGGGAAGGAGCAAGGTCCAAATACCCAGGAGAGGAGGGATGAACCCAAGGCAGTGGTGTAGCAAATGCTTTATCAGCATTTGGACACAAGTCCATTGTAGCATTTTGCCAGTTTCTGTGGTGTAAAACTTTTATCCTGGCCAACCTTATGTCACAGGACTTAGAGTTAGGAAGAGATGAGTACAATTGACTCTCAAGATCCACTACAAGTTGGCTCAATTACATGCTTAAAAATAATGTTTAGACAACAGCAAAGGGCAATGCTATCCAGACTCAAATGCAGAATGCTTTTAAAAAAATAGTATTTTCAAATTTTAAATAATATTTATGGGTTTTTCAATCTGCCTATTCCTCCTAATCTTTTCCATACACATTTTTAAAAGCCACTAGTCTGTAGTAAAGAGCCAAAACTTTTTATAACCGAGGAAAGAAACTTTTTATAACTGAGACTGCAAACTAGTAATCTGTGGACCAAATGTGGCCTGAAATGGTATTTTGTTTAGCCATATGGCACTTTAATATTTTTTAAAACAGTTGTCAACACATAAAAATGAGAAATTTTACCTCTAGACTTCTAGTTTTTTATGAAAAATGGAAAGATCTTGCAACATGAACACAATTTCCCAGATGTCTAAGATCTGCTGGAGCATGGACGGAATGCCTTCTGGAGACAGTACATGCCTCCTAGGTTGCCCCGGCCCTTACTACTCTCAACTACCTGATTTCCACCAGGGCCAAATGTCCTGAGGCAGAGTCTAGAGAGACGATGGCCAACCTCATTTTCTCTTTTTCCTGGGCAGGCACATTCTATGCTCTATTTCCTATTCTACTTAAGAAGATCATGTGATTAGGTCAGGTTAGTGGAAAGTCAACAGAATGACTAGTCTGGCTCATAAACCTATGCTGGCAGTATTCTTAGCATGCTCTTTTCTTTTACCTTCAAGGCAAAATGCAAAGGATATAATGAAGCACTCTGAGGTCCTAAGAGAGGTGGTCACTAGATACAGAAAGAATCTGTGCCCTGGTGTGGAGCAACCCCTTCCTCAACCAGCACCAGACTCAGGTGGGTAATGGCTTTTACTGTGCTGAGCCTCTAGATTGGTAGCCTACCCTAACCCATGGATCTTTACTGGCATTTCTCATCCGTTCCAACTGCTGTTTTCTCATACCTGGCCCACTTTACTTACTGATACTATTTGACTGGTCCTAGAAAACATTTGAGTTTATAGTCCCCAATCTAGATCTTTCCTACAATTTTATCAGGAAATTTAATGTCTCAGGGCTTCAATTCACCCATCTGCGAAATGATGGGTTGGTTGGATTATGAAATCTCTAAAACCCATACTAATCCCATCATTCAATTGCCATTGGATGGTTTGTTGGGATTCAGATAACCTTGTAACATAAGGTCAAATAAAATAAATTATTTTTCATGCGAAATAGCCTAGACAATTCACATTTTTAACATATTACCAAAATTATATTTTAAGTATTTACATCAGTCAATGTGTGAACTGGAGGATAACGATTCAACTTCTCACACTCAATGCTATTACATGCACAGTTCAATAAAAATGGGATATGAGAGGTCTATATACTCTTGATCTTGACCCCTACTGTCTTTTGGTTCAAAGGACAGAACAAAATTTGCATTACTAAATATATAGGCAACAGTAATGGCCACGGCCATTCACAGAGTCAAGTGTAGAAAGCTGTGGTTTGAACATCAATATTTTGCTGCTCATATTTTAAAAGAATGTTATGTGGCAAAACAAAAGTTACTTATCTCAGGAAGAAAGACATAGTTAATGCAGTAGGTTTTTTTTTTTTTTCTTAAATGACTTTGAATCTTTTCTGATATTTGTCTTCTTTTTCTAGGCTAGTAAATTAGTATTGCTACGTGAGTTGTTTGACAATATTCAAGAGACTTTACCAAAAAGTGTAACATAATTTATTTTCTAAGAAACACAGTATAATGGAAAAATAAATTAACTTACAGTCCCAGACATTTTGTCCAGTTCACTCATGGCCTCATGAATAGCAGCTTCTAAATGGTTATTTAGCTTTCCACTTCTGGAATTAATGAAAACAACACACCAGATTAAAAAATTAAAGAAACAAAACTCAATTTAATTTCCTAATCAGAAAACAAAAGTACCAATTCCACGAGAGAAAGCCAATTTATACTCGCGTTTGGAAAATTCAGATGACAAAACATCACTCTGGGATTCTTACCACTGAATACTAATGATTAAAGTCACAGAACTACTGAAAAGAAAAGTTGAACAGATTGTCGGGCGGGGAGATGGACTTCTTCCTCTTCCATATGCTTCTTCCACAATCTGGTGATTTGGGAAGAAAGTTGGGCCACGGGTTCCCTCTCCCAGAGACACTCCTCATGCTCCCTGGCTCCGGCCGGTCCTGCATTGCTTCTTGTTTCTTTCTCAGGCAGCCTGGCTGTGTGACCAGAGGAAGGGCGGAGGGGCTGAACTGCAGGCTCTGGCCACTAGGCAGCTCCCTCTGCCCTCTCTGGAGCGTTCTGGCTCTGGAGTTGAGCTACTGAAGGCTGAAATCCCGAGGCCCGTTCCAGGGTGGGAAACAGCTTAACTCTGACGCACCTGAGGCTCCCAGCCTACCCCCCAGCACATTTTCCCAAAAGCCAAAATGATGTAAATATTTGAACAGATAAAGAATGACAGCCTCAGGGTGCCTATCACTTCTCTGACCTTTTCTCTCCACTTAGCATTCCATTACACGTTTGGCCTGAATAACACACACGGTGCATCTACCATTTTTGAAGCTTACATCTACGAAGCTGTTGAACTAAAATCAGGTAAATCCATGCTACCCACCCCTGTGGTTATGTACACTTTGCCCATCCTGACTGTTAACTTGTTTTTCCTCCTTTACGCAAATAAGTAATTACCCATTTTTTCCAAATACTAAGGTGATTTTTTTCATTTATCCTGTCATGACAATTACTAGAAAAGTTGCTGGAGGTAACGTTTTCGTAACAGGCGGTTAGCATGGGTTTCCATGAGTTAAATCCTATCTCAGCATCTACCATGGAGACTGGAAATTTGCAGTCGTGGGAGAATTTGGCTTTGGCTTACTGTCGTATTTAGTTTGGTTAGCAGAGTGTTTCGAAACATTTTTGAACTTTAGTTCAGTTTACCATAGCTTTCACTAGGTTTTATCCTCACACACCAGGACTGGACAATGCATACACTGAGTTTCTGTCTACACTTTGAGAACTCCGAGTTTTCCACCCCTGAGTACCATAGTGCTAGGCATACCATAGATGCTCTATGTATTTGCTAAACAAAAACATTTGTCAAAGGTGGCCCAGATGGTCCTATGTTTCAAAAAAAATATATGTACTTAGGTCAGTCTAACTGAAAGGAAAAATTAGTGTATTGGTTTTAACTAAATTATAAGGGTAATATGGCATCAACCACTTCCCTTCTACCTTTTGCTGCCCTGTAAGCTAGTCTTTAGCTTTTATATTTTTGTCATTTATTTTTAGAAATTTAAAAATGCAGAGGAGTACACATGATAAAATAAACCTAACATATTCCCCTCCTGGAACGAAATGTTAATAAATTACCTATTTCCTTTAAGTCTTTTATATTAAAAAAATAAAGCTGGAGTCCCCAGTTGTTATCCATCCTGGTCCCATTTTCCCTCACCTTCCCCCCTCAACTTTTAGTCTGCTTTTATACTTTAGTATTGTTTTATGTGTGTTTTTTAAAATATACCCACACAAAAGGTGTCAGATACACATACTTGACTTTTTTTCTCCTTATAACTGTTTTAAATACCATCTAGTTTGTATAATCTATTCATTCCTTCTAACTGCTATGTAAGAAGCTTTTTTATTATGCATGTACTGTCTTCCATTTACCTACCCATTCCAGTTTCAAGGGGCCCTGGTCATCTCATGGAGTCAGTCTCAGTTGTTTTCCTAATGAGGTGTCTGCCAAGCAAGCTCCTGGGAGCACTCTGTAAGGCCACCTAGGGTTTGCTGAGGCTGCTTGGCAAGGGTTCTGACAGTATTATCATTGCCACGTTGCCTGACAATATCACACTGTGTGTAGTGTGTTAAATAAATTTATCCTTACTATTTATTTCGTATGAACATAAGTTTGATGTATTAACATAAGTTTTAAAAGACATTTATTTATTATAAATTTTGATTAGAATATCTTAGGAGTTTAAAATTGACTATACAAAGTTCTAAATATTTAAAATGAAGTTACAATGTTTTAACGAAAAACCTCCAGAGAACCTTGCTTCTCTCACCTTTAATCTTAGTAAAAGAAATACCTGTTATTTATTTTAAAATGTCTATGTATCAAGTATTGTATTAAAACTCTATATACATTATCTCATTTAATCCTTACAACAATTAGATAGAATAGGTATTATGACAACTGTTTGTATGTGATACTTCATGACTTTTTAAGAATTTGGTGAAATCAATTCTAATTTTGTAATGAAGAAAATGGATATTTGACTATAGTTTTCAAAAGTAATAGTCATAGGTAAAAAACTTTTACCTAACCATGAAAAATTGCAATAACAATTACCATTCAAGCACAAAAACGATTCAACATTACTTGTTGAAAAAAAGTTTCATGAGTTTTGTCATCTCATTCTTCAAGATATTTAAAATATTTGTAAACACTTTGCATTAATTCAAGCTAAATTAGTATAATGTTTCACCTTTAACACAACGTAGTTGTTAATAGAGGGAGAAATGACTACTTTTGGAAGAGAAAATAAATACATAGATGTGGGGCATGAAATTATTTGTATACATCATGAGATTTGAGAGATAAAGAGAGACTCTCCCAGATGTCAAATCTGCAGACCAGTTACTAGTCAGGTCAGGGAAGAATGAACTTAAAAGAGGAAGAAAAAGCTCTATGAATTCAAGAAATGAACAATTAGTCAAAATTCAGTCTTTCAGTCCAGAGGGCCTCCCTGTGGAGTTTCTTCTACTATTTTCTATTCCCTGCTGACATTTAATAATAAACATTTTTACTAATGGACACTCTAAAACCTACTTGATTAAGTAATAGATGTTCATATAATCACATTTCTAATTATTAATGGAGATAATTGCCACTTGTCAACTTCATTGGCTATATTGTCATATATTATCTTTAAATTCACTAATTTTTTTAAAAAGCCAGGTACACATCTATGAATAGCACAAGAAATAGAAGGGAAATAAGAAATTACAAGTTGTTCTTCACTGTCAGTTTAGAGTTTAAGTGACTCACTTCATCCAGTGCGTAACAAATATGGGTGAGACATAAAAGTCAAGAACCCTGCGCTCTGAAACCGAATGCCTGGGGAATGTATGAAGATCTAAGAAAATTTAACATGGTAAGTATCATTCCTTGGTTTTAAAGTGCAAGTATGATTTATTTAATCACTTTATTGTTTTCCAAATTCACAAAAAATCAGGTTTCCCAAGAAATGTATACATACCTATAGACAGAAGATTTGCTCCTCGCTTAAATGAAAACCATAACATATGTAAAAGCTGTGGAATTTTTCTTTAATAAAGCTATTTCTGCTTTTAAGTACAAAACTGCCCTAAGTAATGTGTTAAATACATATGTTGCTATTAGGATAGAATTAGAACATACATTTAAAGATACTTATTTGTTGTGCAGTTTGTTGTATACTTTGAGGACAGTGAGGATTAAAACGACTACATAAAATTCTAAACATCTAATATCACGGTAGAATGTTTCAACTGGCAAAAATAACAGATAATTTTCTTTCTTTCACCTGTATCTTTATAAGAAAAATAGCTATTTACTAAATGACATGTGCCAAGTACTGTGCTGAGGCTCTGTCTATATTATCTATGTTACAACAATTCTAAAGTAGGATTATGCCCATTTTAGAAATGAAAAATTTAGGCTCCGGGAGATTATGAACATACGGCTATGAAGTGGTAGAAACAGGACTTGAGTCCAGGTAAAAAACCAACCTCTTAATTCTCTTGTTCCAAATGACACCTTCCTTTTTCAGCCTTTTCCTCTTTTCTTCTTCCCCTCAGTCTACAAAAGCAGTCAAATCTTTGTCATTTAAAAAATTCTTTCTTTGTTATTTTTCAGAAAATTTTCACATTATGGGTAGAAAGAAGAGTAAATAATCTACATCTCCTCTCCCTATTTCCTTATTCTCATTTAATCTTCAACCCATAGCCACTTTGTGTGTATATGCATCACCCTATTGGAACCTGTTCTCATTTAAGTTTACCAATGACCTTCAAATTGTCCAATCGGATGGAGATTTTTCAGTTTTTGTCTTACTGAACCTCTGTTGATCACTTTATCAGTCTTTGACTTTTGAGACTCTATCTACTTTCCCTGATTCTCCTCCTCCTCACTGACCATTCTTCCCATCTTCTTCATTCTAATGCATGTTCAATCCTTAGCCTACTATTCTTCAAATTGGTCAAAGTATCTTTGTGTGACTTCAGTTATTTGTACACTGTCAAATACCATTTCTCCCTGGTTTCAGGCATGTATGTCCAGCCTATCCTACAGGCACCCCAAACTGTACTCAACAGCTTCCCCCTGTAACCTCCACTTCAGTCAGTGTTTCTACAACCTACCAAGTCACCCAAGCTGAAAACCTGAGAGCTGTCCTTGATTTTGTTCCCTTTCCTTTACATTCTGATCATTTACCCCATGTTCTTTCTATTTTACCTCCTAAGTATTTCTTGACCACATTCCTTCTCTTCCATCCTCATCCCCAACTCCGCCAGCTCCTGGTTTGGGTCCTCATTCTCCCTTGTATTCTGCCATGGCTCCTGAACAATCTCTTCATCTTCAATATTGTTGCCTTAAAATTTGTCCTCCTACACCGCCATACCTAAGGTGAAAAATGCAACCACCTGCCCCCTTTAGGCACTTCCAAAACAGTAAAACATCCTATTTGCCCTTACTAGGCCCTTTTTGATCTGGTTCCTGCTTATACTTCTTATAACTTCCCATCCGATACTTTATAGTCCTCAAATCCAACTGCTGCTCTCATCTACACACTATCCCACCCCATCTTGGTCTTTGTTTCCTTTGTGTGGCTGATGCCTATATAGTGTTTAAGGCTTGGCCCACATATCATCCCCTCTAGGAACCCTTCCTTTACCTGCCCTTTCCCTATGAACCCAAAATATAGTACATATATATTGCTGTTGTTGCAATTTTGACATTTGAATTATTTGTTTCTGCATCTGTCTCTTTCACTAAACAGTGAGCTTCAGGGACTGTAGCACTGTTCCTGGCACAGATTTTTGGCTAAATTTGTCTCCTTAAATTGGGAATAAATGCATAAATTAAAAAATGATTTGTTTCAACATATAATTTATCAGTTGTGGGACTTTCAACTAATTATTTAAACTATTTCAGTCCGAGTGTCCGCATCTGCAAATGGACTCAGTAATTTTGGCCCATCTTGTGACTGGGAGAATAAAAGGATGAATTTACAATTACATGTGCAAAATGTAAAGCATTCTACTAGGCATCGAAAAGGAAAGTCTGTCTGCTTAGACAATAGTATGGTAAATAAAGTTCTTTTTATAAGTGTTAGTTTTGTATTTTCTACTTTTACTTCTCCAATCTGTACTCTAAGTTTATGGTTATCATGAGGAGAATTCCTTTAGATAGATCTCACATTAATTTACTACAAATAGGAAATTGGCTTTGAAGAAAAATTTTTAAAATTGTAGTTTGTTACTCGTTACCTTTCAGAAATTGCTTAATATCAAATACATGGGGAAAATTCAGCTCATTTCAAGGCAATGTATTTGAATATTTGGAGGAGTTATTTTATTTCTGTTACTAACTTTATTTTGTACATAATCCAAGTAACTGGCATGTTTCACTGTAGGAAACATTTTTAGGGCTCTTTTATACCAAAGAAATGGGTACTGTTGAATAGTTTACAGCAACTGGCCCACTGCAAATTTGTGATGTAGGTAATTTGCAATTTTCCTCCTTTCATCCAGACCTTGTATTAATTTTAGTGGCCTTATCTTGTTGCTAAGCTCTGCAGAGCAAGTGTGCTTCAGTAAGAGTAGAAGGGACCCTGATCCCTATTTTCCTTACCAGGTCTAATTGTTATCTGGCAATTAACTTGGCCTTTCACACAACCAATACCAATTTGCTACCTTTTAAAGGAGTTCTGGACATAGAGACATAGGAGTTTGCCCCTTGCAGCTGTCATCTTTTCAGATACCTTTTATTGAGGTGAAGAGTCTTCCTAAGATTTGCTGACTTCTAAAATTATGCCTCTGGCCAGAATTATGGGAAACACCATAAAGTGAAAGAGAATGCTTTCTAATAGATATTACTGATATCATTAGATAAGCCTTCTATGCAAGATACACTACAAATCATTCTGATCTCCACTTTGTAAGTCTTGAAGTACAAACAAAAGTTAAAATGGTATTTTTAGGAAGATGATAATACATAAACACATTAAGCCTATGTGTCAATGTTTGGGGGAAATGTGAGGATCATTTTGCAAATGAATAAAAATTAATTAATATGTAATTCTTGGTTGCTTGATAATGTGGAAATTAGTATAGCAACAGAACAGGTATATCAATTACACATTTTTAAATAGCTTTCTATGTACATATAAAGAAGCACATTTGTAGTTCTCTACCTTAATATGAAATAATAGTTATGATACATAAACATACATTGTATCACAGTAAAAACTGTGCTTCGAATATTATCTGCTTGTCTGTACTACATTTATTCAGAAAATAAATATTTAGAAAAACTTGAATAACACTGGCCTGAAATTCAACTTCTTGTTGTAATTCCAAAGAAAACTTACTTTCAAGTCCACACCCCTGATGCAACAACAAAAAAAATCTTTATTTTGCATCACTTTGACTAGTAGTTAATCTGCCAAAATTATTTACGTGTACAACGAGGGGTATTTACTCCCCAAATTATTTGAAGTGCAAATGGAATGATTCACTACACTTCCAGAGCCTATTTAATTCCTATATGTTGAGAATATGAATTATATTTTATTTTCCACTAAATGAGAGGAATGAAGATGCAGGGAATGAAGAACGAACTGATGAAGGGGCAGATATTACACAGAGTGTAAACATAAATTGTTAAGAGGATATTTTCTGTAATCACTAATTTGGCTTGTCTATAACGGTCCTCTTTGGTGGTAACAAACTTTACTTAGGCAGGTCACAACATGGACAGAATCAGTGAGATTTCATTGTCCCTTTGATGAAAAAACAGTAAATTATATCCTTGAAAAACAAAGTAAAATCTTTAAAAAGTGCTTACTTTCTGTTCCTTTTCCGGACACGGCTGTAGGCTTCCAAACCTTCCGTTAGTGTCTTCAACTTCTCGGGCTCCACCTGAGTGAAGGTATGAAGACCAAACCACATTACCCAGACCTGTAATTGTTAAACATGGTGTTTACTTTCCTGCCGTAGGAGCAGGTGCTGCACTGGCGGGGAGGGGAGCCTTAACCTTCTCTGCCTTGTCAAATCTTCTGTTCTCACTCAATCATTAGAGGTTGATTCTGTGGCTCCAGGCTGCAACATCAGTGGAACTGAAAAGCTGTTTGGCTTTAAAATTGTCAACATTTTGAAAATAATATTTTGGGAATAAGATCTGGAATTTAAACAACCTTCAACTCACAAAATCATAAAAATCAGATATCCTGGTTCACTTTCTTAGCAACTGCAAATCTGCAGTATCAGACTACTGTGATCAGGGGAAGACAAGAGTGGTAGTTAGTGAAGTGAGTGGGCTTTGGAGCAAACAGATCAAAGTTTGATTCCTACTTTTCACTTCCTAGTAGGAGTAAAACACATTTTCTGAGCCTCAGTCTCCTCCTCTGTAAAATGAGGACAATAATACCTACCTTCCTGCTAGAACTGCTGTGAAAATTAAAATGTGACAAGTCTTGTTGAACACTTATCTTAGCATTCAGTAATGATCATGACCTAGTACACATTTGGCAGTGTACAGAGGCCATCAAACATGAGAAAAGGGTGTTGCTACGCCTTGTGGGTGTGTCCTTTGTCCTATCTTGCTTTCTGACTGCCAGTCTGTGTGTAGTCAGCTATGTCAACAGAGGTCAGCCACCAAGGGTGGTGGGGGGATATGTATGTGTGTGGAGCGTGCAACCTTTGCTACACACCCCTGAGAATGTCTATCATGGTTCTTGAAGCCACCTCCCCACAATAAAAACAATTAATAATTAGGAAAACTTGTATGTGACTTGGGAATAAAAACACTTTTAGAAAAACATGGCTATTTTTATTCTGTAACACACACACACACAATCTAAGTAAAAATAATGTTGCTTGCTGTGTAAGCATAGTTTCAAGGCAAGTAACTCAGCTATTCAATTGGGGTGAAAGCCAGTCACTTTACCCCCATTTCTCCTTCAACCCCCAATCCACTGTTATATAAAGATACAGAGTTAAACAAAATGCCTCATGGGTAAGAAAATAAACACTAATAAGCAATGAAATGATTATAAACTTTTGCCTTTGTATCCTCAAGATTGACTCATGAATGTCCTTTAGAAATAACTTCTCTATGACCCCTTCCAATCTAGAACACAGTTATGATTAACGAGAGGTTTTCATTATTAAGTCTGAAAACAAGCATTTCTAATATTCAATGAGAAAAACAATCAAATACCGGAAATGTTTTCCTTTTCATGTTTTTGTATTTTGCCCGCACAAATGTCTTATACACAAGTTCATACATACCCAACTCACTGTGTGGCAGCACAAGAGACAACTTTGTTCCAATAACACTTCACATAAAGCCCTAATGGGTTACTGGGACCACTGGAAAAGCTAAAGTAAGCTAAATGTATCCATGTGTTGTTTAAAAAAAAAAAAAGGTGCCTGGATGCACTTTCACATTTCATGTTAGAAATGAGCCTCCATCCTGTATTCACTCACATGAAGGGAATATGGAAAATGTTTTGCATATTTCAGTTTTGTAATCAATAAATGATTCCACTTATATTTAAATAAGCTTCTTGGCAGCAGGAAACGAGTTGTGCTATATAACATAAACTTCTATTAGAGTTAAACTGGTGTAGCGAGGGATCTCAGAAGGGGTTAATCTGGTCACAGAATCAGATTCACAATGAAACAAAGCAAGACACAGCAATTAAAACTTACCCCATTGGTCTTAATTTAAAAAACAAAGTTAGGTCAGAGTATTTTTTTAAGTCTTCAATTTTTATTTTTAATTAATTATGGAATAAGGGACAGTAAAAACATTTCTTGTGCATTTATTATGTAAAAGGCACTGTTTTATCATTTAATATGATACTACTGCAAACTAGTATTACTTTTATAGTATTACAGATGGGACTTGGTGCATTTAAATAACATGGCCAGAACTGAAACTCAGGTCTGACTCCAACGTGCTCAACTTCTCTCCACCATACCAACTCCAATGTACATTGAAATATAGTCATTTTATATATATATATATATATATAGCATTTATATATATAAAATTACACACACATATATAAAATACACACACACACACACACAGGCACACTAAAAAATTTAGGTCAAACTATTTAAAATTATATTTCTACAAAATTTAGATGACAACTTGCCCAAATTTATACTCAATTTTTTTATGCTTGAATAATTTTCCAGGGATATTTTTTCTGAACTAATACTCTACCATGGTTTCTTCATTTAAATCTGCCTCTAAGCCTCTAACATACTCTTATAATGAACTATATTATTTATAAAGGATTAAATGACCTTGAAAAAGAAAGCAAAGATAGTCTTTCTGAAACTAAATATAAGTAAGATATATACCGCTGTGCATTTCTGCTATAACAAGATTGTACATATTCAGAAGAAAGTTTAGTTTGTTTCAGGATTTCAGCACTTTACTGTGTTGTGAAATATATATGAAGAATGTATGTTTTTTCTGGGGAAATATTTATACATTTGAAAAATATTCAAGAAACTTTAAAGATACCCTCCCAAAATGGTATCAGAGAACAACAAAATAAATTCAGCTTCTAGTTAAATAGAAATCATGTTTAATGAACACTCCCTTGTAAATTACTTAGCTAACTTGTAAATTTAAAAAAGTATGAGGAAATCAAATACATAAATGTAACATTAAAAAGGTTAAACACACACAAATATTTTTATAAAACTTACACTAAAGGAACAAGTAATTTAAGATAATACTTTTATCTATAATTAAAATCTTGTATTCTTGTACAATCACAAGCCAGGAGTTTCACAAATTATTTAACTCTATCTTAGTGAGAATTTAGGAGAGGGCTTTATCTTTTATCTTTACTCATCATCTACCCACACAGTTTCATGCTGATAGCAATGATGCTAATAGTACTGGCCATCATGGTGTAACTCCTTACTCATGTCATTTAAGAATCATAAAGTTACCTGGAATTTATATGTATTCATAGTTCACTTATTAATGTATAAATATATACACATACATTAAATGTCAATTTTTTTTTTTTTTTTTTTTGAACATGGTCTCACTCTGTTGGCCAGGCTGGAATGCAGTGGCGTGATTTTGGCTCATGGCAGCCTCGACCTCCTGGGCTTCAAGTAATCTTCCCACTTCACTCTCCTGAGTAGCTGGGACCACAGGTGTGTGCCACAATGCCCAGCTAATTTTTAAAAATTTTTTTGTAGAAACAGGGGTCTCATTATGTTGCCCAAGCTGATCTCAAACTCCTGGGCTCAAGTGATCTGCTTGCCTTGGCCTCCAAAAGTGCTAAGATTAAAGGCATGAGCCATCGTGCCCTACCAATACTTTTTGACTATTAAAAACTCTTCTTTCATTCAAATTGTTTAGATACAATAATTCTTCAACATAAATAGTTTTACAGTTTGTTCAGTGTGGATAGAAACATATTCATAAAGCCAGAGATTACTATGTGGTGGATGATTAAGAGTTTTTCTGAACAAGGCTAAATCTCTGGTTGCTTATTTTGTTCAGAAGGCCCATATTACACATTTGGTAATTTAATTAAGTTTTTGATTTGGTGTCAGCACAGTGGGACCTCATGTAGCTCAGAAGAAACTTAAAGTCTGACAAAAGAAGACATAAACCCTTCAGAGAGGTACACCAACCCTCGAAAGAGAGGTATAGTACATATTTGAAGAACCTGGATCTGGCTGGACAAGGTGGCTCACGCCTGTAATCCCAGCACTTTGGGAGGCCAAGGTGGGCAGATCATGAGGTCAGGAGTTCAAGACCAGCCTGGCCAACATGGTGAAACCCCATCTCTACTAAAAATACAAAAAATAGCTGGGTGTGGTCGCAGGCATCTGTAATCGCAGCTACTCAGGAGGCTGAGGCAGGAGAATTGTTTGATCCCGGAAGGCAGAGGTTGCAGTGAGCCGAGATCACACCATTGCACTTCAGCCTGGGCGACAGGGCGAGACTCTGTCTCAGAAACAAAACAAAAAACAAACAAAAATGAAGAACCTGGATCAATGATCCTAGATCACTTTTAAATACAGCTGGTTAACTGGAGATTACATTAAATTTTTCTGCAGGCTTTAATCTTGATAACACCTCTCTTTGTGAATTCTTTGGTGCTCCTTATTGCTGAAGCAGAGCTGTTGTGCAAACATCAAAGAATAATGGAGCACTAGCCACATCATTGATCTCATAACAGAGTTGACCTCAAGCTCCCCTTTTCATTCTTTACTTCCCCATTCCATTTCTTTAAAGTCCTGTTGCTGGGGAATGGCATAATGTAAGGAATGCTAAATTTAGAGTAGAAGACCAAGGTTGGGACCTGGCTTAACTACCAGTGATTTGTATTCTTTGGGATGCCACTTCTCTGAGCTTCAGTTCTCCCATCTGTAAAATGGGGATAATTCTGCACATCTTTACGGGTTATTGAAAGGATCTAAAATGACCACAAACATGAAGGTGCTTTATGAACACCAAAGCAGTCCAAAGTGCCACTGGTGGTATGTAAACTTATTTTAGGTAAAACATGGACAAACCTTTAAATATTCTTTTTTAGTTTTTTTTTTTAGAGACAAGGTCTCCACTCTGTCACCCAGACTGGAGTGCAGTGGTGTGATCATAGCTCATTGTAACCTTGAATTCCAGAACTCAAGTGATCTTCCTACCTCAGTCTTCCAAGTAGCTAAAATTTTAGGGGTGCACCACCATGCCTGGCATGCTCACTGCAGCCTTGACCTCACGGGCTCAAGTGATCACCTTACCTTAGCCTCCCATGTAGCTGGGACCACAGGTGTACAGCATCATGCCTGCTAATTTTTAACAATTTTTTGTAGAGATGGGGTTTCATTATGTTGCCCAGGCTAGTCTTGAACTCCTGGCCTCAAGTGATGCTCTGATCCCGGACTCCCAAAGCACTAGGATTATAGGTGTGAGCCACTGTGCCCAGCCTCCTTTGCAAATTTTTAATAGTCATATTATTCATATAAGTTTACATTAGAAAAATACAAGTAACATTATGATTTTACACATACAATATCCTAGGATAAAACTAAAGTTGTTTAAATTTAAAAAGTGACTTGAATAGTGCCTAGTACATATGTGCCTAATAAATATTTATTGAATGAATCAATTAAGTGATAAATTTAAAGAAAAAATTTAAGTAAATAATATATGTAATATGCAACTTTAGCTGAAGTCTGGGAAATATAGCTCTGAAGTAGAAAGCAAATATGAGGCATTTATTAAGTTCATTATCAAACATTTATTAAACAGTAAATATTAAAAATAATATATATTTTTAAAAATAACATCTTCAAACTGAAAAAATTCCTGCTAACTTAAGTGCAATATTTCAATATTTTTAAAAGACTGGGAATTAATATTATATGATAAATAATTTAGGGTAAAAAATTGATTCACCTGTGACAGAAAAGATGAACCTAATTGTTTTCCAACAATAGTACAAAGTTCTCATGGCAGAGTACTAATCATTCCTTTAAATGAATCCCAACTTTTTCCAATGAACTAACCAAATTCTCTTTATCACAATTTAGTCAGTGGCATTATCTGAGGCCTTTTTCGGTGCTTCCTTTCTTCTTCACTTTGCATAGTAGTGTTTTTAAGCACTGGGGAACTACATTACAGGATGGGGGTAAATCCATTCTAAATGTGACAATAATTTGCATATCAATCCACAACACATAGATAGAAATAAATGTTTCAGATAAGCTTGTAATTTCTAAGGAAACAATGCTTAAAAGTTCATGTAACAGAAGCAAGTAGTTGCCTCGGACCTAGATTCTATTTCCTGCTTCCTATCTGAAATTGTATGAACAAGCTCATGTAGTCTGCGTTGGGCTCAGTTACCCACGTGAATGAAGACAGGCCTCCTAGTCCTCTTTAATCTGGCTCAGGAAAAAAGTTCACAATATTTCACAATTCACTATAGTAAAGTTTACAGTTGTTTTACTCAGCTTAGTCTTTTTTCTTGATAGTCACATTTTTGGTCTTCGCTAGTTCTTCATTTTTATTATCTTTCAAATTCTGATCAGGAATTGACTTTGTTGGCCTGGATTTTATCTTTCTTATTACTTTTGAAAAACTATTTTGCTCCCTTTCAAGGAGATTCTGGTGCTGGCAGGCATTGATTGCCTCTGTCACACTACCAGCCAAAATGCAACCCAAGTATTGTGGATGCTGTGGTACAGAGACAAGGATTCATTTCCAACAGCGGTTAAGAAAATAGATAAGGCAAAGTGAATGCACCAAGAACATTCTCAACAGAGAATTATAGTACCAAAGAATATAAACAGCTAACACTGATCAACACACAAAGAACGTTCTTCAAAGTAAAATGTCTGAACATCACAGGAGGGCGCACCTCCCAAAGTTAGTTCTCCGGGCTCGGCTTCTTAAGTTACCCACCCCCAGAATGCGAGGTAAGTTGTCTCTGGTTATGCTCCACGCTGTCAAAACACGTGTGCGTGTGATGCTGAACTGACATACAGAAAATGTATTGCCCCCCAATAAATTTGGTTATGAGTTTTAATAAAGATGAATTTTGTCCGTTTTGAATGACTATTCAGAGAGCTGTTTTTATCTCTACTTGCCAGAAATAATTGTGTGGAAGAAAGTCAAAGAGCAGTTTTGAAGAGGGAACACCCTACCCACTTATGCTTTGAAAATAATGTCTTCATTTAACCAGGTAGTGTAGAACAGAGACACAGACTTTTTTTGGTAATCAGGTGTTTCTGCAACTATCCAACAGCAGTCATTGAAAAGAAACATTTTGGTGCCAGTCTAGTAATAAATTATTTCTTAAATTTGGCTTGGGTCAGAATATACATCAAATGTAAGAGCAATGATATATGAAGACCAAAGGGAGAATGTTCAAAAAGTAAAAATGATCTATGCAGAACAAAATAAAAATTTTAGTTTTTGATTATTACTGCTTGAGAGGCAACCCTTTTAAGCCAGTTAACATAAAATCAAAGATGACAGATGACAATTATAAAATATATTTTAGAAAACAAGAGCATTTTCTTTATATTTAAATAGTTAATGAAATAGGTACATAAAGATAACCATTTCCTCCATAGTTGCATAGGCTTAAAAATGTTTGCATATTAAGGCATAGAGGTGTAATGTCAGAGGTAGCCATTTTCTTCCCAAGAATTCCCTAACATTATGCCAAGGTCTGGAAGTTGAATCTGTCTGGTTCTGGCTATGTACGGAGCACAGCACTGAGGTCTTATTCCTGGTCACTGAGCCACGAACAATAAAGGGTTCATGGTTCAGAGAGAAACTTGCACCAGTTATTTAGAACAAGTATAACTATGTCCCAGAATGTACTTTTTTTTTTTTGAGACAGAGTGTTGCTCTGTCGCCCAGGCTGGAGTGCAGTGGCGCAATCTCCACTCACCGCAAGCTCTGCCTCCCGGGTTCACGCCATTCTCCTGCCTCAGCCTCCCGAGCAGCTGGGACTACAGGCGCACACCACCACGCCCGGCTAATTTTTTGTATTTTTAGCAGAGACGGGGTTTCACCGTGTTAGCCAGGATGGTCTCGATCTCCTGACCTCGTGATCCGCCCGCTTCGGCCTCCCAAAGTGCTGGGATTACAGGCGTGAGCCACTGTGCCCGGCCCAGAATGTACTTCATTACAAATTGTTAACCAAGGGAAAAGACATATTAGGAAGGAGATAGTACTTCCTGAGTGGTAGAATACAAGGCACATAATGTCCTCCGATGCTGTCACATAGCTTCAATATTAGGAAAGTAATACATACAAGCAATTCATCCCAACTTTTCACAGGCTGTTAAAAATCTCCACTAATTAATATTGTTTTACGTGTGAAAGAGAGTTATGTGGGAAGGTAGAGGAAGAAAGTCTGAGTTGATATTTTTTAAGAAACATTGAGGAAAGAGGAACTTTGAAGTTCACTCAACAAACCGAGTGCTTTAAAACGCTTCCAAGTAGAACTCCTGCTTGAAATTAACAGCCAACACTAACTTATAATCAGATATGCCGATTTGTACATGTGCTGTAAACATACTTATGAACTATTTCATTCATTGAATATAATCCTTATAATCCTTTACTCTCAACCTGGTTAATAAATCCTTTATACATGGACAATGCAGAGGTAAACAACTAAGGTCAAATTACCACAATTCCATAATGGTGGAACCTAAATTAATAAGATTATCTACCATAAAGGGCAGAGAATAGGAGGTTAATGTTTACTGAACCTCTTTGATGTGCCAGATAATAACCTACAGTATTTCATTGAATTCTTAAGGCATCTATTTGAATCGAAATTAATGTTCTCACTTGAAAGAGGTGAGTAGCCTGCAGCTTCTAGGAGATTAATATACCTACTACGACCACTTAGGTAACTAGCAGAGCTAAGATTAGGCTCACATCAGAGTGCCCAAAACCCATGCCTCTTTATGCTACACCTTGCTTTTTCTCTAGTTCTCTGCAGACTGTGTTTATACAGTATTCGATGTCTAGAAACCATACCTTTTAGGAAATCATCTCAGAAACTGCAGAACATGTCTAATGCATATCAGTAATCTGCTACATTTACTATCCCTCTAAAGACCAAAAAGGCCTTTCTAAGATCATAAGCTGACCTAGTC